>NW_022900945.1:1327135-1374912 GCF_012274545.1 Fukomys damarensis
TTTTTTTTTTTTTTTTTTTTTTTTTTGGTGCTGGGGATCGAACTCGGGCACTTGAGCTTGCGAGGCAGGCAGCAGAACCACTGAGCCAAATCCCTGGCCCTTAAAAGATCACTTTCTAGTGTGCTGAAGCTTCTGTTCCATGTTATTTTCCTGGCTGTGATACGGGTCCTTACCTGAGCTGCTCTGCCAGTCCCAGAAGCAACAGGGAGGAAAGCTAAGGGCCAGGTGAGCCCAGGATCTCAGCCTCGGCCTCCCGAGGGACTGGCCGGACACCGCCACTGAGCCACGAGGCACGGTCAGCCTCGTGCTGACCCAAGGGTTTCTGTGAGCCCGGGTGGCCCTGTCCTCTCCTTGGGGGATCCCAGCCCTGCCCGAGACCTGCCTCCCCACTCGGGAAATCTGATGGATTTCCAGCGCCATGAACGGAGGACTCGCTCTCTGACAAGTTCACCTTTTCTCCGTGCCCGCTGCTGCAGCGAAGCCGGCTGAGCTCTGCCGAGCTGAGTGCTGCGGGCGTCGCAGTCCACACCCCTCCGCTCTCTGCACGCAGCCACTCATCCCGGCAGCTGCCCGCAAAGCCACCAAGTTGATTTGCTGCTTTCGTACATGGCGAGTACCTTCGTGGCACTGTATTTTACAAACCGTGTTATCACTAAAGTTCTTGCAAGTCTTTTAAAATTCTCTTCAAAATCCTTGCAAAGAAGATTTATGCTCTTTCTGAAATAAGAGGACACGTGGCTATCTGTGTGTGCGTGGACTCATCTTCCTGGTTGGAACTCGCTATTCACTTCACACCCAGGCTGCTGAGGCTGGTGCAGTGGTGCACGGCCTGCGGCTTCCTCTCCAGTCTGCCGTGGGCCTTGGAGCTTGGCTTTTGCTGCAGGCTGCCTTCGAGTCCATCGTGTCTCACAGATGGAGCCAGCGAGAGTGGCCAGAGGGTCAGAACCGCTCCTGTACCCTTCATTCACAGGGCAGCAGCGTGGCCCGAGGCCGCTGCACCTGGTGAGAGCCCAGGAGGCCTGGAGTGACTGTTGCTGGCTCCTTACTCTTTCATCACTGGGTCAGAGGTGGTGCCTGGAGCCCCCAGGGGGAAACGCTTCTGACACTCGGTGGCGCCTGCTTCCTAACTCCCCTGCTCCTGCTTGTGTGACTTGCTTATTTTGTGCTGTTCGTGAATTTTAAAGACTGTATTTTAGGAGCTGGGCTGTGCGTCCTTCCTAACATCCACAAGCCCTCGAGCTTGATCCCCGTACAGTACGCATGCTGTATATGAGAATAAACACACTTTTAAGTGGAATCGTGCTTCAGAAAAAGTTGTTGGTTTTCTTTCATACGGAACTGTAAACCCATGAGAGAAGCCGTGGCTGTTGGCTTCGTGTGCTGTCTCCAAGCCGGGTCCCCTCGTGGCACGGTACTGTTGCTCAGTACTCTGCTCCCCCGTGGGGTGCAGGGAAGGGCCGTGGTCCCCCGCATTGTGCTGATCGCAGTGCCCGGAAGGTGGGGCGGTGGGAGCGGCCATGGGCGGTCTGGGTGAGCCAGCTCAGGGTGACGCAGGGCTGCCCTGGCCCCGGGGAGCCCATCCTCCGGAGCGCTCGGTCAGGGCGCAGGTGTACAGGAACCGCTGACTCTTCCTAACAGAGTCAGCGGCCCCTTCAGTCTTTTAAACTTTCTTTCTCTTTTTTTTTCATAGAAAAAATCAGGCAGAGGTATGCGGACCTGCCCGGTGAGCTGCACATCATTGAGCTGGAGAAAGACAGGCAGGGGCTGGGCCTCAGCCTGGCGGGCAGCAAGGACCGGTCCCTCCTGAGCATCTTCGTGGTGGGGATCCATCCAGGAGGCCCCGCGGCTGCTGACGGGAGGATGCGCGTGGGAGACGAGCTGCTGGAGGTGAGCTCGCGCGTTGTTACGTTTCCTTCGCCCCTGTCACAGAGAGAACTGGAACCAGGTTGTCGGCTGCACTCAGGGGCTTGTATTTAATGCCATCCCTCCCAAAGGAGCAGAGCTGCATGTGGGTCTAACCTTGTGACTTTGTCAGGCTTCTCTTTGGGTTTGGCCTCTGTTGCTTGGCTTTGTAAAGAAGGCAGCAGAGCCAGCAGAACCCAAGGCTTGGGTCAGGAGTGGCCCAGCTCTGTCGCATCGAGCAGCGTTACAGCCTCGTGGGTGCCTGGCTCTGGAGAAGGCTGGAGCCCGAGGAAGCCAGGGCAGGGCCGGGTCCTCTGCTCGCCACTGTCTGAATGACAGCATCGACAACCTGACAGGCGGTTCTCCCTTCCCTGCACACGGGCAGGGCCCTACGCCCCGACCTCGGTCTGCTGTTCAGTGCTTATTCCTTCAACGGACACGTTTTGAGTGTCTGTTAGGACACGAAAGGGGATGAAGGCACCCAGTGCCTCCATTCAGGCTGCGCAGCCCGGCGGGAGAGAGCAGGCGAGAAAAAACCTTTACCCTGCGAAGTGGAAACCGGCTGGGAAAGCGGAAGCTGCCCAGCCCGGCACCCGTCTCTTCGCCGAGTTGCACCATGGTGTCTTCCAGCTCTGGTGAGCACTGTGCCCAGGGCTGGAAGAAGTGTGTGTGGGGACGTCCGGAAGATGCAGTCCAGAGACGGCGGCTCCCTGGCTTCGTGCTGTCCGATTCCTCCTGCTCAGCCTGCAGTGCTCGGTCACCATAGTGTAGCCAGAGCTGGGCCGCTGCTGCGGGAAGGGAGAAGTAGGGAGCCTTCCAGGCCTTCCCAGTGCACCACGCCAGCCTCACGGCTCCCCAAACACTGTGGCTCAGGGGCTTGTTTGGTTTTTGTAGTGAGGGTCTTGCTATGTTGCCCAGGCTGGTCTGGTCAAGAGCTCAAGTGATCCTCCTGCCTCAGCCTCCCAGGCCCAGGGACTGAAGGCTCCTGCCATGTACCCCACGTGGTGCAAGGATTCTTACGGAGGTCTTGCCTTGAAGGTGTGATGGACCAATAACTTAGGCTCCTGCGCCTCCCCTTCCCGGTGGAGGGGCAGGGGCTGAAAGTCCCCAGCCTTCAGCCATGGGCAGTCTTTCTGTGACCACCCTGACCCGACCCCCTTAGGGGTGCAGTCGGAGGGTTCTGCGAGGGTGAGCAGGGTGCGCATTCGGGCCTGACACACAGGAGAGGTGCGTGGCGTCCAGCCAGTCCCGGTGCACGGAGATCCCTGGATTCGCTCAGGCCCACCACGTCTGTCAGACCGTGCCGCGTTTCAGTCCTGCTGAATACCGACACCCTTGTCCGCGGAAGCCCCTGCACCCCGGGAAAACTCACCCAGGTCCCGGAGCGGCTGTGACATGGGCCTTTCCGGCCTTAAGTCAGGATGAGGGGGTTGAATGCAGGTGGGCACCAGAGAACCCTGCTGTCTCCAGGCCCCTCCTGCCCAGTGTGCAGTGCCAGGCTGAAGAAAAGCTCATGACAGAGTTAAAGAGAAAGCATGAAGACCCGAGCGGTCAGCTTCGCACACGAAATGTGGGCCTGGGCACCGCGGTGCTGGACGGAGGGGCTGGCTGAGCTGTCCCTGAGAAGCAGTGGCTCCGCGTCCAGTTTTCCCACGAAGGATTCAGGCTGAAGAGAGGTGCGGCAGCGGCTGGCACTGTTCCGGGAGTGCGTGACCTCCGAGTGCTCAGTTTGGGCGAGGAGCTCCTCCCAGCACCCAGCGTCGCTGCATCCTAAGGAAACCGGAAAGGAAAGGGCAGGGCCAGCGGGCGAATGCTGGCTTCTCTGACCCTCAAATCTGGGCTCCCGCCGAGGTCTGGGTGAATCGCTGCTCTGGAGGGCCGTGAGTGGATCTCAGCTCGCAGTTTCCGTGGCAGGCGTGGGTGAGGGCAGCTCACGCGGTGCCAGTGTAGCGCGTCAGCGATCGTTTCTCATGCTGACCACTGTACTCTCCAGAGGCCCCTGCAGTGCGTCTCGGGCCCCCACCTGCCTGGTGTGCGACAGACGAGAAAAAATACACTGCGAGACAGAACTTGAGAGAACGTGGGGGCCAGGACGAGCAATCCGGGCAGCCGACAGAGGCGCTGGCCAGTCCAGGCGCGGACTTTATCGGCGGTC
The DNA here is from genome assembly GCF_012274545.1 of Fukomys damarensis. Lineage (NCBI taxonomy): Eukaryota > Metazoa > Chordata > Mammalia > Rodentia > Bathyergidae > Fukomys > Fukomys damarensis. The sequence continues at coordinate 1,331,193 of NW_022900945.1, forward strand.
AGCTGGGGTAAAGGAGGTCACTTGCGGTTTCTACGGAAATTAATGTAAACAAGGCGCATAAAGCACAGGACAACACATTCTCGAATTAGGAGCAGTACAGACAACATACATGTTTCTAATGAGGACACTGTGCTGGTCTGAGGGTCTTAGCCGTGGGAATGGAATGTGGTTCGAGTCCCTCTGAGCTCGGCACCGGTCTTCGGCCGGACTCTCCTCTACAAACAAGCTGGTGGTGGGATTGAGTCCTCCCTCACAGCCTGCTCTGGGCATCGTCAATATCAAGTCGGCTGCAGCATTCTGCTCACCTGCTTGGCATCAGTGCCAGTCTGAGTCCCTTCGAGAGTGCAGTTGGTGAACCACACCCATGTCTTAAGGAGCAGAGAAGAGGGTCATTTTTAGAAGAAAAATGGTCGCTTCTGAGCTTGCCCTTGCGTGGAGGATGCCGCTGCACGCGTGGCTGGGGATCTTCCCTCGGGCACCCTGCAGTTAGGGCTCTGGCCCCTCTGCAGAAGCCCTTGGGGAGCAGCCGCGTTGTCCTTCTCTTCCACTTCCTGCTGCGAAGCCCCTGAGCTTTACTTTTGCTGTTCTTCTTTCTGAGTGGCTCAACAGGGGAAGAGTCTGGATTTTTTCAGTCACACTTCACTGTCTTTAGTTCACTGAAGTATTTAGGACAGAAATCTGTGCTCCTGCTGGTGTTGTATAGAAGGCATGACAGCCCTTTGGTCCTTATCCCTGTGGCCTGGTTATTGCTCTGCCAGAGCTCTGTGCGGGTTTCTCCACCAGATTGTCTCAGACCCCTGGAGAGAAAACGCCTTGAAACCAGAGAGTAAAAGTGTGATGGAGAAATTCATCACCGAGGAGAAAGGTGAAAGAATAATGACAACTAGGGAGAAGCCGTGCAGTGCGGGAGGACAGTTGGCTTCCGTTTGCCCCAGCCTCACTGCTAAGCAGGAGGCGCCCCAGGCCAGGCCCTCTGTCCAGCCCACCATCCCCAAGACTGCTCACTGCATCCTGGTGACCCACACAGCCCAGGAAGAAGGACGCTGCGGGATCCCAGCCACACCACACAATTGATTCCCGTGTTTTGCTTTATTTGTGCAGTGGAAATTTCCACCCCACTCACAGGACAGTGGCCCCCTTGTCCATGAGGGATGCAGTCTGGGGCCTTCGTGGCTGCTGCAGGCCCCCGAGTGCTGAGCCCTGTGTATGCCGGGGCTTTTCCTTAGGTATACAGCGACAGTTGAATATGTAAATTAGGCACAATGAGATAACAGCGACAATAATGAAATAAAGCGGTCACACGATGTACTGTACGAGTTCTGTGACTGTCTCTCCGGGTGTCTCACTGTGATTTCACACTTTTGTGTAAAAGGTCTCTCATCTCTCCTGCATCCAAATATCCGGGGTCACGCTCAGGCCTCAGACTCGGTGTTAGGTACATGAGCTCACGTGGACGGAGTCCGGTCCACCCGATAGCAGATGGCTCTCAGTGAGTTCCTGGCGGGCACGGAGTGGACACGCTGGGCAGAGGGCTGAGTCCTGCTACTTGGAATGATGCCTCGTTTAAAACTTCTGGGTTTTGTATTTCTGGAATTTTCCACAAAATAGTCACATGCCAATGACCACAGGTCACTGAAACCTTGGACCACGAAACTGACTCAGGCTGTCTCTCCCACCGCCTGAGCGCTGACCCTGGGTGTCAGACTGCGGCCAGCCTGACAGGGGCAGGCTGTGCGGACGTATTTGACACGTGGAAGTGAGCGTGGCACTGTGGTGAGGCAGTTCTCCTGCTGTCTGCCTCTGCACTGTTCGAGAACGGACTGACAGTGGGTGCCGGGATGCTTTTGTGTGGTGGGCTGTGGGTGGTGATGGAGAGAGAGCTACCGGACCCCGTGACACCCATCCTGTGGCACACGGAGTGTTCTGACACAGGCCAGCCCGGCCGGCTGGAGCTTGGCTGGATCCTGGCTCGGCCACTGCCTGGCCTCGAACCCATTTGTGGTCACCAAGTCTGAGTCTTGCGTCCTCGTTGCCACGCACAGGAGCTCTGAGTCCCATGCCATCCAGCTGAGTGCATCGGGGTAGATGCTCCGTGAGCCGCACCTCAAACGCCAGCAGATGCTGCTGCTGTAACCCGGCCACGCCAGGCTGCGCCGCTCACGGATCAGTACCGATGAAGAGGAGAGGCGAGCTGGAGCTGGCAGGCGGGTAGGGTAGAGTCCCTCAGTGACGAGATGTGGCTCTACAGTGGACCCTTGACAAACTCATCCATCCCCAGGGCTGGCTGTAACTCAGGGTGGTCAGCGCAGGCTCAGGCCCCTCTGCACAGCCTTCAGTTGTCTCTCCTGCAGATGGGCCGAGCTCAGTGTCCTTAGAGAGACCGCGGCCCAGGATTTCTTCCCAGTGAGCCCCACACAGGAGAGGATGTGTCCTGTTCCTTCCAGAGCTCTTTAAGGCTTGGGCCAGGGATTTAGCTCAGTGGTTCCACTGCCTGCCTAGCAAGCACAAAGACCCAAGTTCAATCCCTGGTACCCCTCCCCCCAAAAAAACCTTGCTTTCAGAGCTCTTTAAGGCTTGAATCTGTATCTGACACCATTTGGAAGCAGAAGCAGCCAGCATTTGGGTTCTAACTCAAGACTTTGTTCATAAGTTAAAACAAAAATCCAGGCTGTTCCTATGTCAGGCTGGTCTTAACTCAAGGGTCTACTATATCTGTAAAAGGAGGCATAGAATGTTTTGAAAACAAGGGGAATCTAGTGACATGACTTGGGCTGCAGCTCTAATCAGGCAGCTGTTTGTATGGAGGATGCTGGGCGTCCTGGTCGGGGCCGGGCTTGGCGAGCAGCACCTCCCTGTGCTCTTGGTGAAGCAGGACCAGCTCACGTGTCGCCCTCCTGCGTTTTGAGGCTGCGGCCGGGATACCCTCAGGATCGGCACTGTCTCCTGCGCGCGGAGCTGCCAAGGGGTGGGCCGTGCAGGCTCCCTGTGCTCATTCTTCCAACAGGAAATGGTCCTCGCCTTGCCATCCCTATTCTTGCTCTTCTTTGGTGCTAGGACTGAGCCAGGGTCTTATGCACACTGAGCCTTGCGTGACGCTGAGCCACGCCCTCAGCCCCAAGGGGGGAGGAAGTTACCAGCGGGCACCTACGCATTTGTTCAGGCGAACCAGTTGTGTCAGTTGGTGGCTTCCATGAGCAACGCATACGCTATTTATTTCTCGATTTGCTTTTTGTTAAGAGGCATGAGAAGGGGTTATTAAAGGTAGCTACAGGACATGCTCAAGCGTTGGGGTGAGCGCTCAGGGACATGAGGCACAACGCAGCTGGGAACTGTGAGTCTTGGGCTGTGCGAGTCTGGAATTCCACGCTCTCTAGTTGTGATCTTACTAGTGGGTGAGAGGTGGCCACCCATGGTGGGGAAATGGTCTGATCCTATGGGGGACCCCCAAACGGCGGTCCCTCCCCAAGCGAAAGGGGAATGGGCAGGCCCTAGGGGAGAGGGACTTGCCGAAGTTTGCTGTTTTGGGAGAAGAAAAGGAAACAATAATAAACTGGGCTTGTGTCCTGACACTGCAGTTTTTCTTAAAACTCCTGATTTCTTTGTCTCCTTTCTACCGGGTTATCTGTTCTGCTCTTCTCATTTGCCCCTGAGACTTTGGGTCAGACTTCAGGAGCTGCTTCAGGCTGAGGAGGGCATCGGTCCTGCCCAGCCCAGAACTGAGTCTCATCCTGACCCACCCAAGGCGGTGCAGGGGTATTGGGTTCCGTTGTTTGAAGAACTGTCATCTTCTGATAGACCAAAGCTGAGCTCTCCACTTGAGGTCTCTTCACTGTCGCCCAGGTAAATGTCGCCGGGCTGGGTCTGAGGGTCCCTGAGATGAAACAGGGAATTTAACCCTCCCTTTAAAACAAGTCTGCAGGTTCTTAACTGCCACGTGGAAGAAGAGACAGGAGGAGGATTTATGAGAGGGAGATGGGACATACTCACAGTCTACTGCGGCGCTAGCGAAATGGGGCCTCTCTTTACCATGTAGAAGTCTGTGTTTTTCAAAATATATCAGGGTTTAAGGTTCACAAAAATCTACTTGTCTCCTAATATATAAATTTAGAAAAATCTGAGCTGCATTTTTCAATACTCTGCCTTTGGAAGGTGTTTTGATTTAATTATTTTGTTTGTGAGAAAACAAATCTTGGGGGCCTAGGCCTTTAAATGAGTGTGGCCATAGGGAACAGTGGGCTGTCCAGGTCCAGGTCCAGCTGAGGTGGATTGTGAGCGCTGTGCCTGTCACGCTCCGTCCTTCAAACCCGCCCTTTGGCCCTAGGTCTTAAGAAGTTACTCTTCATGTATTTTTGTCTGTTTTTGAGAAAAAAAAAAGTGTAACCATTTTAAAAGAATCTTTATTGCTTATTGTGGAGTTGAGTCTTCCTGTCCCTCTCCGTCCCTAGGCTCAGCTCCCCTTCCCCTTTCACCTGTCCATCTGCAAGGCTAGAGTCGTGGCTTGGAAAGTGAGTGTCCCCCAGAGCCCCTGTGCTCATGGGAGCGTCTTGCAGGGGGTGGAGCTAGAGCGTGTGACCCTGGGATCAAGGGTGTGCGGTTGCCACTTTAGTCCACTTGTTGGCGTAGCATACTTGTAGGGATGGATAATGGGAAGCCCTGGTCTGGGTGTGGGCGGCACCGTCCAAGGGCAGGTAGCCTGGACGGCATAAAAGGCAGCCACAGGCTGCTGCGGCTGCTGCTCCACTACTTTACTGCTTTGCTTCCCTCTGCCCCGCCATGGACTGTTTCTCCTCTGAGGTCCCTGTGCAGTGCCACCCTGCCTTGGCCCAGCCAGCAATAGACTCAGACCTCTTCAAACTGAGGCAAATAAACCTGTCCTCCTTTAACTGTGGTGTTGGGTATTCGCTCTTAGCAAGGACAGGAGTGAGACAGCTAACGTCTTCATCCTGGGCCAGTCGGTGCCCAGGGATGGGGAGGAAACACATTATCGGGTGGGCTGTAGAAAAACAGTCAGAGACGCTGCTGCCTGATGTCAAAGAAATGTAGGGCTGCCTTTAAACTGACCTGGAAACCTTTAAAATGTAGATGATAGACAAACCACATGTGTGCTGCTTTCTCCACTCGACAGTGCTCTCCTTGTGGTAACACATTGCATTATATATTCTCTTACCACACTTCCTTCTTAATGGAATGATCTTCCATTTGTTGGCACATGATGATGAGTGTAATAAATCTTTTGTTGATAAATATGTAGTTTCTCTACTTTAAAAAAATTTTTTTTGAGACAGGGTCTCACTTGTGGCCCAGGATGGCCTTGAACTTGTAGCAGTCCTCCTGCCTCAGCCTCCTGAGAGCTGGGATCATAGGTATATGCCCCCAGTCAGTCCTGGCTGTATTTTTCCCCATTTCAGATTTAGTGGAATAGACATTTTGATGCCTTAGTTTTCAATCTTTTTTTTTTTTTGTACGGGGGATTGAACTTGGGACTTTGCACTTATACGGCAGGCAGTACCACTGAGCTAAATCCCAAGCCCTAGTTTTTAATCTTTTTAGAATAAGTACTTAGCTGTAGAATTATTAGATCAAAAATTAGCCTATAACATTATTCATCTTTATAAACACAATTTGCTCTTTTTGCTGCATGTGTCTTATTCAATAAAGAATTTATAAAAGGAAAAGTTAAACTATAAATTTTAGTATCTTGAAATGTGACATTTAGAACATATTCAAAAGTAGAGCAGGGAGGAGAAGGCTCTGAGATTGTTATTAGTTGTTCAATCAATGTGAATTTCAACCAAGTTCTCTAATAATAATTCATCGCTTTCATACTAAATCCTTTTGTTTAAAAAAAAAAACACTGGCAGGGGTATTGTTGAGTATAATAAATTGTGACATGATATTCAGTCCTCAGGCAAATCTGTTACTTGAACTAAATTTTAATTTTTGCATAATTAATATTTTCAATCCTAGCTTCTTAATTAACTTTTACTTCCAATTTGGTATGTCTTTTGAGTGGATTTAATTGAGCTGCTTTTCAGCAGAAATATGTATTCATGTTTAGTTGAACTGCAGAAAATTAAGGGTAGTTGAAAACCTATCTTCTCACGGTATTTTTGAATAATTAATTTTATTGAAACAAGTCTCATTAAAGAGCTCTGACATGAACGTTCATGCAGCATTAGGAAAGGATGTACATCCATTTGCTTCGTTGAGTCTTCACTGGATTAACCCTAATTCTCTAGCACCCTGCAGTCAGGGTCCTGTCTCTGGGCCTAGGGGTCTGGTGTACATTGGCTTTGCTTCCCTGGCCCCGCAGTGGAAACAAAGCCATGAGGGGCAGGTTCCACACAGTGAAAGCCTGCAGGGATGTGGACGGGCGCCCTCGTGGGAGCTGTCGTCAGAGCCGCTGTAATCTGGAAATTCAGAACCTGGAAAAACAAACTAATTTCCCCATAAGATCCTGCGCTCTGCTGCCCGGACCGAGGAGCGGAGCCGGCGGTACTGGTACCTGTAGAGCAGGGGCGCTCTCTGTCGGTGTGCCGGCCGTGTTTTCCAAACCAAAGGCTCGGGGTGCGGTGTGGGCGCTTGTCTCCCCAAGGCCACCCTGACGCGGCTCTCGGGGTTCCTCGAAGAGCAGCCAAAAGCAGCTCAGAAACCAGAGCTGAGACCAAGAGCCTGGGCGTCCCCTGGGCAGAGAGCCCTAGTCCTTTCCTTCCTTTCCCTTCTTGTGGACGCCAAGGCAAGCTCTGAGTACCTGCGGAGACCCGGGGTGGCCCGGCTGTGTCACCTGGGGGTGTGAGCGGCATTTAGAACCGGAGGGGCTGGAGGCTGTGTCTGTGGCGTCTCCACAGCGGAAAGACAGACTGGGTCAGGTAGTCTCCCCGTCACGGGCGCTGCGGTCGGTGCCGCGGACGGTGGCCGAAGCCGCCGGTGTGCATCTCCCGGGCCGGGTGTCGTCTGCTGCCTCCCTCCGGTGCTTCCCGGTGTGCATGTGCCATCCTCGTGGGCGCAGTGGTGCCATGGCTTCTGAGGAGCCCCGAACCGGGGCGGGCTCGCCGATGGCCCACCTCTCAGCCCCATCTCCTGGGCTGGACGTCAGCACATGGAGGGACGGGCGCCCACGCTCCTGGTCCACAGGCAGAGAGCTCCTACAGAGCCTCGGACAGCTACTCCTGCCGTTTCCTCCCTGCGGCAGGCGTCTCATGAGCACAGTGAGAGTGGCTGAACAGTTCCCTGTCTCAGGTCTGCCACGAAGCCACAAGCCCCTGCCACACGCCCCGGCCGTGGCCTGCGTGTCACCACCGCTGGGCCCCCGGCGCGTGGCAGGTGTTGCACGGTCAGGGTCAGGAGCACAGTCCCTGCTGGGAGAAGCAGCTTTGGGTGGGTGAGGACCCCATGGCTGTGCCTCTGGTCTGGCCAGGCTTTCTCATCCTGGTAGCGTGTGGCCTGGGGTCACCTCTCATCGTCAGGGCCCGACAGACACAGAATAAAAGTGTGGTTCTCTCAGTTCACACAAGCCAGGCGTTAATCATTGGAAAAACACATGTAAACAGGTGTCCCTGGAAAATAAGGGGCTGTGGCTGTCCCGGGATAGAGCTATGGACCCCGCTCTGAGGTGACAGACTGTCCTCTGGGTGCGGGGAAGCAGCACAGAAGGACTAAGGGGTCACAGCGAAGATGAGGTCGTCTGAGCCCTTCCCCCCTCGCCCTTGGGGAAAGCCACCCCGTCTCTCCATGTCCTGGGTCCCCGAAAGTGAGTGCACTGTAGTGCTTTTCCAGGGTGTGGAGACTGGGTGGCCACTTGTGTTACAAAAGGACAACAGCAGTATTCACCCCCAAGTAAAAACTTTCATGGTTTTCCTTTGGCTTGGGTCACAAAGGCGAAAAGTATGGTCAATCTATATTCATACAGTAAAACATTGTGAGGGTCCTCTCATTGTTCAGGGGTGGCTCATTTGCATGGAGAGAAAAATTCACTCTCTGGGACTCCATGTTACACTGGGACTTAAAAAACCCCAACATGGGCCGGGCATTTAGCTCAGTGGTTCTGCCGCCTGCCTCCCAAGCATAAAGTTCAATCCCTGATACAAAACACAAAAAGATGAAACATAAAAACCTCAATAGTCACCAATGAGCATTTCCTCAGTGGATCTGTCCAGGCCTAAGGCAGCACCTTTTCTTTTCTTTTCTTTTCTTTTTTTTTTTTTGGTACGGGGAATTGAACTTGGGTCTTGTGCTTGTGAGGCAGGTAGCTGAACCACTTAGCCAAACCCCTGGCCCCCACCTTTCATTCTTGTTCAGAGTTTATGTAGTAGCCATGTTTATAAAGATGGCCTTTAGAAGTCATCTGATTTTATTTTTTAAGAGGATCACACTGTTGCCACTGGGTGTGCCCTCAGATTACAGATTTCTTTTTTTTAAGTGGCTACTAGCTGAGTGTGGTGGCACACACCTGTAATCCTGACGCTCAGGAGGCTGAGGCAGGAGGTTCACCATGAGTTTGAGACTGGGCTGGACTGCCTAGTGAGACCCTGTCAAAAAAAAACAACAAACAGAAGAGGATAGCTATTTCACTTTGGGCAGATTATCCAACCTTAAGGGTCAGTTTTGTGGTCTAGTTTGAGTAAATAATACCTAGTTGTGCTGAGATTTAAGTGAGGTACTGTCCGTGAAGACATTAGCAGACGCTGCACAGGCTGAAGTCCTCAGTAATCGGCAGCCACGGTTGATTATAAGTGATCCTCAGACCTGGGGAGGTGTGGGTGCTCTCTTTGCCTGGGCTGTGCTTGGAAGCCCTCCCACATCCGATGTTTAAGAATGTGCTTTCTCGGTCGTGGGATAAGGGGCAGTCCCACTTGTGCATAAAATTGTCATAGTCTTCCTGACACTTACTGAATTTTCTCTGGAATGTATTTTGCTTAAGGATAAAAACTACTTGCATAGTCGAAATCTGCTCATTTCATTTCATTAGTAAAATTGTTTTATATTAAATAAGACTTACAAACACTTCCAGGTTACTGAATAATCAGTGGCCACAGAAAAAAGCAGAGAAGAACAACAGCTCCTAGAATCAAGTGAGAGCAGAAGCCCAGCCTGCTGAGCCTATGGGGCACAATGGAAACAGGTCAGAGCAGTTCCCAGCAGAGAGGCTAAGGTGGACAGAGCAGAGTGACTCCAGGCAAATAGCCTGAGGCCCTCCTCACCACCCTAGAAAAGCACGAGCAGTCCAAATCTTAAATTAATAGAAGGGAGGAGATTATAAAGACCAGAGTTGATGAAACGGAGACTAAAAAACCAGTACAAAGGATCGGTGATTCAAAGACTTGGTTCTTTGGAAGGATAAGACCAGTAAACCCTTAACAAAACTTAAGGCAGAGGGGAAGACAAGCTCATGTCAGTGCAGTTGGAAATGAAATTGGCGAAATCACGACCACCACCACCAAAATCCAGAGGATTCCAAGAAACTACTTCAGAATCCACATCGCAGCCGCTCAGATACCGCCAGTCCTCCTGAAACTCTTCAGTGACATCAGAAGGAAGCGGCACTGCTGAACTCACTCCTGGGAGCTAGTGTGTCCGGATACCAAAACCACACGGATGTCACAAAAACGACAGGCCATCTCCTTAGTGAACATGGGTGCAGGAATCTTTAACGAGGTACAGGCAAACTGTCCCACAATTCATGAAGAAGATCATAAACCACGACCAGGAACGTTTCATCCCAGGGATGCAAAGATGATTCAACATATGCAAATAAATGTGACACGCAGAAGCAAGAACAAAAATCACACCATCACCGGGTGTGGTGGCACACACCTGTGATCCCAGCACTCAGGAGGCTGAGGCAGGAGGATCTCTGTGAGTTCAAGACCAGCCTGGGCTACATAGTGAGTTCCAGGTCGGTCTCAACTACATAGTCCCTGTCTCAAAAAACAAAATAAAACAAAAAATCACACGATCTTCTCGATAAATGCAGAAGAACCCTTTGTCTCATTTACCTTCTTGGTGGTAGGACAAAAATACCTGACACCCACAAGTTAAAGAGGGGTTTAGCCACAGTTGATAGAGGTTTCCATCCATACTTGGCTGGGTCCAAGGCAGGGCAGAATAGCAGAGGAGAGACAGTCCACAGCAGGGCCATAGGAAGAGCGAGTCATCGCACAGGAGGTAGGAGATGCCAATCCCTTCCAGGCCACTCCCCAGGACCCACCTCCTCCCACCCACCAGGCTTTACCTCCCAGCCTCACACCCAGCCATGCACCCATCTGTGGACTCTTGCAGCACCACACACCCGTGATTCAGTCACCTCCAAAATACCCCCTATGAGCACGGGAGGCTTTTTTTCACAGATGGCATGATAACTCCACCGAAAGACTCCTAGAGCTATTAAATCCTGCAGAGTTGGTAGATAAAATACGCAAAAAATCAATGTTCCTGTATACCAACAATGAACTCACCAAAAAACAAATTAGGAAAACAATCCCATTCACAACAGCTTCGTGGCAAATTAAATACTTCAGAATCAGTTCGAACAAGGCAGTGAAAGGCATCTGTAATGAAAACTACAATGTCCTGGGAAAAGATGTTCAAGAAAACATCAGAAAATGGAAAAATGATCCCTGTTCCTGCATAGGGAGAACCACTGTTGTCAAAATGGCCATGCTTCCAAAACCAACAGATTTAATGCAATCCCAATCAAAATACCACAGCATTCTTCATAGAACTAGGAAAGAACGACCCTAAGATGCATGTGGAACCAGAAGAGACCCAGAATAGCCAAAGCAATCCTGGGCAACAAGAGCAGAGCAGGAGGCCTCACAGTCCCAGACTTCAAGTCCTCTTACAAAGCCACTGAAAAGGTGGCAAGGCACTGGCACAAAACAGACGTGTGGATCCATCGGGCCGAGCAGAGGACGCAGAAACAGCCCCGGGCACCGTTTGCCGTTGGGATTTTGACAAAGGGCCAAAAATGTACACTGGAGGAAAGACAGTATTTTTGACACTTGGTGCAGGGAAAACCAGCCATCCACAGGCAGGCCAAATCTAGACCCATGTCTTACCATGTGCTGAACTAAAATCGAAATGAATCAAAGACACAAAGACAAATACTGAATCTGCAACAGGCCAAATAGGTAAAACTTTTGAAGACAAAAGCTTAGACAGGGACTTTCTGAACTAAAGCCCAGAGGTACAGAAATGGTAACCAAGAATCAACAAATGGGATCATATTAAATTAAGAAGCAACCTGGCATGGTGCCTCATGCCAGGAATCCCAGCATTTAGGAGGATGAGGCAGGGTGATTGCCATGAGTTTGGGGACAGCCTGAGCTACATTGTAAAAACCTGTCTCAGAAAATTAAGTAATTAATTAAAAGCTCCTGCCCAACAAAGGAAACACCAACAGAGTCAAGAGAATGAGAAGGAATTCTTGCCAGCTACTCCTTAGACACAGGACAAATATTTAGTGTGCATGAAGAACTCAAAATAATTAGACATCCAAACATAAAAGATTCCATCAAAAAGTGGGCAAGCGAGGTGAATAGACACTGCCACTCCCCGCTCCCTGCTCCCCTCCGGGTGAGGTCGGGGTGAGGCGGAGGGGCAGCTCATTCTCTGTGATGATTTAAGACCCTTGTTCATAACTTGTTATAAAGTAGGTTGGAAACTGTGGTAGCAAAGTCGAGACTGCTAGAAGTGCGATTCACAAGCCTGTTTTTGCTGCTGATACATTTTGGATTTTTCCTGTTACCAAGACTGCTTTTACTCGTTGCTCTGAGATGACGGCACAATTCCTCATGACTGAGGAGATGGGTGTGTGGTCCTGCGTGCTCAGCCTGGGCGCGGCTGTGGGTTCAGTCCCAGCACCAAAAGTGCGTGTGCGTGCGTGTGCGTGCGTGTGCGTCCGCTACATATGTGAGCAAAGTAAACCAGAAAGTAGGCGAGCATATACTCCAAATGTACAGAGGATGGACGCCTGTTTCCAGCAGTACGAGGGCCTGAACCTGGGGCCTTCACACTGAGGTGCACCCCTTCTCTTTTTACCTATCTTGAGACACTGTCTCACCAAGTTAGATGGGACTCAAGCCTCTCATCCTCCTGCCTCAGCCTCCCAATGAGGGGATCACAGGTGTGTACCACTGTCCCCAGCCTGGGCACATTTTTAAAAACACTGTGTCAAAGGCTGAAAACAGACAAGATGTGTAGTTTTAAGCACACAAATATGTGAAATCCGTGGGTATCAGTAGCGCTGCCAAACATAAAGGCGCCCCTTGTAGTTCTCACGCAGCCTTGTGAACGAGGTGACCAGTTCCATTCCGGCACCGAGCCTGGAGGAACGTTGCACGGCACCAGACTTCCGCAAGCTTGGTGATCTCAGGGTGAGAGGCGGGAGAAGCATCGCTGGTCCACGGGCAGCGGCCTCCTCCAGGACAGCCACGGCGGCACACCCTCCTGTTCATGGCCGTGTCCAGCGCGGCAGAGGCTCCTGGTCTTCATGCGCAGGGTGTCAGAGCGTCCAGGCGGGCTCCGCCCCTCCCCACCGCTCGCAGTGGGGTCGGCGCTGTCCCCCAACAGTGCCCAGCACCCGGCCACGTGAGCAGGATGATGCACAGAGCGCAGCTCCCTGCATGACACAGAAGGACAACTGCGATCGTCACCATGGGGCAGACAGAGGGAGAACTTCAGTCTAATGTTTCAGATCAGATTTCACTCAAGCAAATCAAGTTAAAATCTGACCACATCTTGGACACAGCAGGTGGTGCACTGATTGTCTGCTGAGAATGTTTCTGTACCACAAATCTAAAATTTGCCTTCAAACAAGAGTGTAACCCTTAGCTCCTCCAGACAGGCAGAATTTGTCCTGCCTGAGAACCTGTCCTGTGTTGAGGAAGCGTTCACCCGGCCCCCGGTGCAGCGAACGCTGGCCTGGTCTGTTCCTTCAGTTTTAGGGAGTCTAGGGAAATTTCTATTAAGAAATGAAGTTTGTCATAAAGCCTCTGTGTTGAGCTCAGCTACTGTTCTCTTCAAAGGGTCAAAGGCCAAGTGATTCTAGCATGGGTGAGTCCTGAGTGCACACTTAAAGGTGATAGGCTTTCGGGCTTCATCCCAGGTAGGTATCCATGGATCCGCGTACACCTTTACGTGTAAATGTACAGGCTGGCGTTTTACAAGTGCATTTTCTTTCTTCCCAAACAGATAAACAATCAGATCCTGTACGGAAGAAGCCACCAGAATGCGTCTGCCATCATCAAGACAGCCCCACCCAGGGTGAAGCTGGTTTTCATCAGGTGAGAGGGGCTGGTCTCGGGCCTCCCTGGCGGCCCCTGGGATCTCATTACTGGTACAGAACTGTTTCATTTCTGGTTGGTCTGAAACATCGTCATCGGTCCTGAGATACACTTTCCTTTTCTGATTACCGCTTGAGAAATATGGATGGCGGGGCGAACAGAGGACCTAGAGGGAGCACTGGGCTCCAACCGCTGCCACCCTTTACAGAGCCACTCTGCGAAATAGCACCAGCCACCGCCCCGGGTCCCTCCTCCACCTGCGTGGCCAGGCACGGTGTGCAGCATTCCCAAGAATGTTTGGGGGCCACCGGCACGGATCAGGGGACCTGAGCAGACCCCACTGGTGGCTGTGCTTGGGGTGCCGAGTAAACAGAGCCCCCTGTCCCTGACCGCTGCTCCAGGTGTGTGTATTGGGACCCCGGGAGCTCCTCCCTCGCAGGAACCTGTCCCTGAGCCTTTTCTTCAAGCCAGTCTGCTCTCCAGACACGGCCCTTTGTGTTGGCCTGGCTGAATGTACCCAGGGTCACGTTCTGACTGGATGGTGTTTTGTCCTCAAGCATCTCAGGGCACTAAATTTAGAAAGTGACGCTCAGGCCCTCGGTGCCTTCCTTTGTGTGTGTGCGTGTGTGTGTGTGTGTGTGTGTGTGTGTGTGTATCGCACTGATGCTTTCATAGAGCTCGGCGATGCATTTAAGGACGCGCTGGGCACAAGATTGTTGTGGTCTTTTGGGGAAGGCTGTGAAGGGCCTGAACCAACCCTTGGCAGTCGAGGCTGAGTCTAGGCACAGAGCGTCTGCTTCAGAGGCAGCGGGTTGCTGACACGGAGCAAGACCCCGTGGCTGTGGAGAGTACATTTTGCAGAGGCAGAACCAGCACAGTCCTAGAGACGACCTTGATTTTAGATGCTACTCCGAATATCAGGCACATTTCCATCACATTTGGCTTTTTGTTCCTGTTCAGTTGTTCTTTTAAGCTGTGAAATATGCATAACAAATGTAGCATCTTTGCCCTTTCAGACTCTGCTGTGCAGGGTCCCGGCACCAACTCAGACCCCCCCACGAACCTCTGTGTCCAGCGCACGATATCTTCCACCCCTCTCCCGCCGAGGCCAGGACTCTGCTCTGGTTGCTCAGGTGGGTGGAGCCGTGCCGCCTATGGCCGTGTCTCCCCACGCCCAAGTACCGGGATAGAACCTGGGTGCTGTCATGGAGCTGCTTCCTTGGCCCTTTTTACTTTCCGTTTTGAGACAGGCGCTCCCGAAGTTGCCCAGGTGGCCTCAGATTTGTAACCTTCCTGCATCAGCCTCCCGACCAGCTGGGATTACAGGTGTGCACCTCCTGTCCTGGCCAGTACACATCCTTTTCGGACCGGCTCATTCCCCCGACATGTTTTCAGTCCCTCTGTGTTGCAGTGTGTGTCAGAATGCCCTTCCTCCTCGCCAAATGATATTCTGCTGTGTGCGACCCTTTTCCTACCCACCCACCCGCCGGTCCTTGTGTGGCTTCTGCCTTTTGGCTCATGTGAGTGGACGTGGCTATTCGGTGTCTTTGGGGACCCTGCTTTGTTCTACCTGTAAATCCACAAGCAAAATTCTGAGTCACGTGCTCTTACGGCTCGTGCCCAGGTGTACCCAAAGCCTCATGCAGTCAGGCATGAGCTTTTCAGAGCTGCCTGGATCTAGAGCGTGTGATGCTAGGATCCAGGGTGTGTGGCACTAAATTAGTCCATTTAGTTCAGGGTGTGGATAATGGGGTGCCACACCCTAAGGGTGTGTGGCCTGGGCAGAATATAAGGGGCAGAAAGGGGGCTGCTGTGGCCCTTGTCCCTTGCTGCTGGCTGATTGTTCCTCTGCTGCTTTGCTGCCTTCCTGCCTTCTGCCTGCCATGAAGTGTTTCTCCTCTGCCATTTTGTCCCGCCTGGACATAGCTGATTATGGACTGAAACCTCTACAAACTGAGCTAAACACACTTTTTCTCCTTTAACTTTGAGTGTTGAGGGCTAAGGGTTTAAGTCAGTGGCACTGCACCTGCCTCAAAAGTACAAGGTCTTGAGTTTGATCCCTGTTAGTGCAGAAAAAAAAAAAACTTTGAGTGTTGAGTATTTTGTCTCAGTAATGAGAAAAGTAACTAAGACGTAGGGTTGCCCCTTTGTAGTTTCGTGGCACCCCACACTGTTTTCCCCGGCAGTTGCACCTTTCTGCTCCCCACCAACCAGGCGCGCAGGCCCTGTTTCTTCAGACCCCTGCCGATGCTCCTGTTCTGTGTCGTCTTAGCAGCAGCCGCCCTGGTGAGCGCACAGTGGCATCGGCTGGTGCCGTGAGCGGCTCTCCACGGGGTGATGGGCTGTCATGGATTCCTTTGCAGAAATGTCTGTTCAGGTTCGTTCCGGCTTTTAGATCGGGTTTCATGTTTTCTTATTATCTTTGAGTAATGGGGGTGTTTATGTCTTTAGATTGTTACCCTATCAGAGATGTGGTTTGCAGATACTTTCTCCCATTGTACGGGCGGCCGTTTCACTCTCTTGGTTGCGTTTGATGAACAAAAGCTGTGCATTTTGACATGGTCCTGTGTGTCTCTTTTCACTTTTATTGCCTGTGCTTTTTTTTTTTTCTTTCTTTCTTTCTTTTGGGACCAGGGATTGAACTCAGGACTTGAACTTGTAAGGCAGGTGGCGGAACCACTAAGCTAAATCCCAGGCCCCAAGTTGCCTGTGCTTTTGATGTCATTTCCAAGAAGTCATAATCAAAGTCGGCCTCACCAAGCAGAGGCACCAAGTGTTTTCTTCTAAGAGTTTTATAGTTGTAGCTCTTCTATGTGGGTCTTTGATCCACTGGATTTATTTTTACAGTGATGTGAAGGAAGGAAGCATCCAGTTCCATTGTTCTGCACGTGAATAGCTTTTCCAGCATCATGTTTCCTTGCCTGCTGTAGCTTCGTTGTAAGTTTTGAAGTCAGAAGGGCAACACCCCCAACTAGTTCTTTTTTTTTTTTTTCTGTATTGTTTTGGCTGTTTGGGGTCTCTTGCAATTCTCTGTGAATAATTTTGGAATAGAACACACTTTCATCTTTTAAAAGAAAGTAGAAATGTTCCTTGGCAATAGATCTTGATGAATGAAAAATATCATATCCAATATCTTAACTTATTTCTCTCACTCAGAAACTGTTAAAGGTTTGTGGAGCTTCCTGGAGACATAAGTGTGTTGTCTTTATAGCCCACTAATTTTTCTTTCTGCCATGATTTGTAGATTTCTTTTATAGTTTATTTAGGAGAGAGTGCCCCGTATTTATCCTAGGGAGTTAGTCAAGGGCTGCTGGGCTAGTGCTTCAAATAACAGGTTAATGAGTCTCTTACTGCAGCCTGAATTGTGGGTAGAATTTTAATTGAGATACATAATTATATCAACAAGCCTGTGCATGTGACCAGTGAGTGCCTCTGAGGACGGAGTGTCCCGGATGGACAGAAGGACGTTGCCAGGACAGTGGTGGGAGTGGTTCAGGAATCTGGAGCGCGATCGTTGCTCTCAGAGCTGTTGGGGTAGGCAGATGCAGGACAGAGCTGAGTCCGACTTCAGCACCGAAGGGAAGTATTTACCGAGCTCCGACTGCCTGGCAGATGCCGTGTAAGGACACACAGTTGAGCAGTTCTCCGAGAGTTTAGAAGACAGCCAGTAGGTAACTTGTGTGCCAGGCAGAGCCAGCACTGGCCAAGGGCACGCTGGCGGGGAACGCTGGCCTCTGTCCTCGGCTTCGTCCCACCGCTGTGTTCACGGTCGAGAGGGCAGCGCCCAGGGGAAGCAGAACAAGGAGGCAGTGCTGGGGACTCCTGTCAGGTCCAGGCAGCTCGGAAAGCACGGGAATTAGGAAGGGGCCGCGGGGCTCGAAGGGAGAACAGAGCCTTCAGAAGTGTAAGCCTTAAAGTCTCCCTTTTACTCCTGGAGCATGAACAGCTAAGAGGCCTCCACGATGCTGAGGCCAGAAGTTCAGCGAGGCTCCAGGAGCTTATCGGACAGCGAAAGTCACCCAGGAAGGAACACACCAGGCAGGTTGGCAAACAGACCTTTATTAGTCTGGCCAGACGGCACTCCCGGAGCCAAGTAGCTCAAAGAGGCGGCTAGCTCAGAGTCAGAGGCCATTTTATATAGGGCTAAGGGGGGTTTACACTCAAAACTTATAGGAAGGGGACAAAGGCAAGTGGCCATTTGATCTGAGCTGTTGGTCATCAGTCATGTACTCGACCGTTACGTACTAACGATCAGCAGATTGATTATCCATTGTTCTATTTACAACTTAGATTGTGGTGTCCAGAACATTCAATTACAGGCAAGTAAGGAGTGGAGTGATTGATCTGGGATCTCTATGTTCGTTACAGTTTCATTTTAGTTTCCCAGCTACTCCCAAGCAGTTCCCTAATAATTCACAATTAATCATTAGTTACCCTGTAAGGGGTGGGGAGGAACAACAGTCTCTGGGTCACTTGCTGGTCAATGTGGAGTCGCTGTAGTTCAGTTAGGCTCTTATAAGAAGAAGCCAGGCAAGTTGGTGACTTTCCCAGTCGACGGCTAAAAGAATTAACAGAGCTGAGGACCCAGCAACCAGCAGTTCAGATACCTCAGACTGCACGTCACAAAATCAGAAAACACTACGTAAAATGTGGTTTTTGTGCTCTGACATTTGCATTACCTGACCACAATCCTAGTCGTTGTCCAGATTTTGTAGGCTAAGGAACCAAAATTGAAGGCAGGTGTGGTGCCTCGTGCCTCTAACCCCAGCTACTGGGAAGGCTGAGGCAGGAGGATTGCTGAGTTTGAGGCCAGCCTGGGCAACTTAGCAAGAGCCTATCTCCAATTGTTAAAATAAAAATGAGAAGTGCTGGGGATGTAGCTTAGTTCTAAAGCACCTCTGGATCTGATCCCCAGTACTAGAGGGAAAGAAAAAAGAAACCATGATGGTTAAAAGTTATGCAGTATTTCAGTGATGAAAATTGCAGTGATCAAGAGTGATCAGTGGCGTAATTTGAACCTTTGTCTGGATTCTTTCTAGGGCAGCGTAGTCGCCTTACTATACAGTTGTGCACTTCTGTTAAATTGTGTGCTGGCTGTGTGTGTTGAACTCTGGTCGTGGCACACACATGGAATCTCTGTGAACATGAAACAGAAGATCCACGCTCGGGAGTCAGTGGGAGCTGCCCCAGCCTCTCCCGCTCCAGGCCTGGCACGGCCCTCCTGAGTCCTGACCGCTGGTCAGAGTTCACTGGGCTTGGACTTTGTGTGTGTGGAAGCCAGCAGTGCTTTCTGCTTTGCATCTGATTGCCGGCATTCTGAATGACGTTTTGAGGTTTGTCCACAGAGTTTGGTCCTTTAGTGACTGAGAAACGTTGTGTTCTGTGCGGCAGACGTCTGTCCACCCGTTCGTCACCCCCGCCGGTGGGCAGCAGGTGTTACGGATATAGTGCACACGGCTTCGCAGATCGTTGTACAGCGGAGTCCTGTGGACTCAGTTACAGTTCAGTACAGACAGCCCCAGATCAGTGGCGCAAAACAGCAAAGGCTCCTTTTCATGTTCCTCCCTGTTCACTCAGCCAGCCTCACCCAGGCGGCCGGGCCGCGGACGTCAGCACAGTCTCCATGACTGCCATACGGGAAGGGAAACGGCTTATGGGGGAAACAGGAAAGCAGAGGATCAGGACCAGCCCCGGAGCTGTGCAGAGGCAGAGGGAATCACATCCCAGGGCCGCCTTCACTGCTGCCCCGCCCTGTGGCAGACTGTTTCGAACAACAGGTGTTAGAGCATTTTACAGTCATGGGGTCAGTACATGGGCAGCATGACGTAGACGTGACGCTGCAACTGAATTGGGGAACCGTGTGTGTGTGTGTGTGTGTGTGTGTGTGTGTGTGTGTGTGTGTGTGTGTGTGTGTGTGTGTGTCTGTCTGTCTGACTCTCCCGCAGGGAGCGTCTGAAGTGGCCTGGGGAGTTCACTGCCAGGGAGCATCGCCTTCCCCAAGGCGGGTGTGGAGTCTCAGCCAAGGTGTGTGTGGTTCTCGAAGCAGTTGTTAAAAGCGAAAATGCTAATATAGTAGTTAAGAGTAGGTTCTGAGTCTCAGCTGTTGATTAGCTTTGACTTACGAGCTCTGTGACTTTGGTCAGGTTACTTAACCTCTGTATAAAATAGAGAAAAAGAAGAAAATAATCACGATCAGCACTTAGGTGTAGGCTCACAAAGCTGTTGCTAGTGCCTGTGGTTTCCAGAGCAAAAGCGTGGGTTGTGCGTCTGTTTCCTCTTGCTGTGTGAGGAATCGCCACACCCTCACTGGCTTCAGGCTGCACCCACGGGAGGCTCCACGTCTGAACCTCCATGACAGTCTCTCTGCTGGGCCTCTCCTGGCAGAACTCAGGCACTGTGCTTATCAGGGTCCACTGCAGGGTCCCCCGTTGGACCCTGCTGGCTGGCTCCCAGATGGCGGCTACTTCCAGCGCGGGAGCCCCCATGTCCCTTCCAGGCCCCTCCTCCCCCTCAAGCCAGTAATGGTGCTTCTTATCCTGGCTTGGTGCCTGACCTCTAGGTTATCCAAAAGAGATTTGTGTAAATCAGTCTACTAATTAGATCAGACGGCAATCGTGACTTAGAGCCTGTCTCAAAATTAAAACACAAAAGGGCTGTGAGTGTAGCTTCAATCCCCAGCGCTTGGGAAAGGGGGGTCACGGGGATGGAGCTGGGGAGGGAGCAGAGCCCTTGCAGGCCTCTCCTCAGGGACACCTCTGCCCAGGCCCCGCCTCCAACAGCACCCCACCCTGGATCCCAGCACTTCTGAAAGCTCCGCCCCAGCACAGGAGAGGTGTGATGAGTTCTAGATCTGAATCCTCCCACTCTCTCTAAGAGGACAGACTGTGAAGACACCAGCCGGCGATGGTAGTTCCCCACCGTGGTCTGCGTGGGCCCCTGTGCCTAAGAAACCCAGGACAGTTGTATGGAAAGCAGAGATTAATCATAACACAAACATCTCTCCCGTGGGAGAAGTGCCAGCCACTAGCCGTCAGGGTCCCTCAGGCCGACGCCCTGGCCCAGGACGAGGAGAAGCCAGGGTAGAGGGAGCCAGCTGCAGGCACAGGGCGGGCTGGAGAGGGCAGTGGAGCGGCTGAGATGTGTTTCACAGGTGGAGGCAGAACCCACTGGCCGAGAGGTTTCAGGACAGCTCTGAGTGGCTCACTGAACAACGGGCAGGTGTTGTGGGGTCCACTCTGGCGGGAGCAGTGGCCGCAGGAGCTGAGGGTGCGAGCAGCTCAATGCTTTTCCTTTTTCTGAGGTGCTCGAAAGACACCAGCACAGACAAGGCGGGGGTTAGATGTGCAGACCCATAGCCAGGGGCCATGCTGCGTGAGGGGACGGGACACAGGCAGTCTGTGGGCGTGGGGCCGTGGCTCCCCGGAGGACGGGCTTGAGCAGACCGCAGGGATGACCGGGGCCTGGCCCTCGACATCCGGTCAGTGAGAGATAAGAGCTGAGACGGGGCCTCAACGCTGGCCGGGCAGACGGGCTGCCTCTACACGGAGAGCTGTGAAGCCGCAGCGTGGTGTGTGTGTACGAGTGTACTGGGCGTCACGCGCTCCAGGCAGCCCTCCACCCCTGAACCTGAGCCGTCCCAGCCCTCAGGTCTTTGCCTCGGTGGGCTTCCTTGGTTTATGCTGTGGAAAAAGCGGCCCTGCAGGACCCTGGGTGTCCACTGCCCTGGGGCGACACAGCAGGCTGAGTCCGCACACAGCACATGGGGGATCCAGCCAGCGAGGATACCAGGACCTTCGCACTCCCAGAGCCACGTGCTCCAGGTGTGGGCGCCGTTTCCCTCCCGCTGTGGCTGGCACTGCCCTGGCCTCCCTCCGGGCAGGGCCTCTGTTTCTGGCAGCTCTGCGCACTTGGAAGCCATTGGTTTAGCTAAGTGGTGCTGTGGTTCTCACCATGGTGCCCAGGCGCGCAGTAACTCGGCCCAAGAGCCTAGTGTGTCCCTGTCCTGACCCTCGTGTTTTCTCCATCTCACAGAAACGAAGACGCCATCCAGCAGATGGCCGTGCCCCCGCTGCCGTCCAGCTCGCCGTGCTCCGTCCAGGTAAGGCGCTCGGAGCCGGTTCCTGGTGTCCTAGTGCTGGGCATTTCCCGCGGGCTTGGCACAGCCCAGTGTTCCGTGCTCCGAGCACAGTGTGCCCGCCCAGCAGACCTCCCTGACGGAAGCAGGGAGTATCCGAGGTGTCAGTGCGGAGTGACGTGTGCTGGCGTCTCAAACCTGGCGGGCCCTGGCCAAGGACTCCCCTCTGCGGCATTGCTTACCATCTTTACTGCACATTCCAGAAGTTATAGACAATCATTTGTTTTATGATCGAATTCTATCCCTTTTGTGGTTTCAGAGTACTTCAGTACCTGTGCTCGTTGCATCTAAATAGTTGCTTTCATCTACTAATGCAGAAACTCAGAATAACAAGATTGCTGTAGTACTGGTTTGCATCTAAGCTTGTGGACAGGAGAAAGAGAGAGACCGAGGAGACAGAGAGAGAGAGGCCGAGAGGGCATGAGATTGCTGTCCGGTTGCGTGCCTCGTACCTGAGGTGCTGGACCCAGACTGTTGCAGACGTACAGAATGTGCATGCGCGTGAAGAGGGGCCTTGTGGACAGAACCCAAAGCCAGCGTGGACTCTCCCCGCTTCATGTCACGTGGCCCAGGTGCCAGTGCTTGCCCCAGGAGCTCCGGATTTAGGAGCACGGTGGAGTTTGGGTTGGGGGAGAGCCTGAGTGAGGAGTATCCATTCCCTTCACGTCTGCTGTTTCTTGAATTGTTGTTTAATTCCAAAAGGAAACGCATGCTTACTGTTTATATTGCAGAAGTACTAGAAGAAAGGTCAATCGCTGCTGGGAGTGCTTTTTTTTTCTTTTTTTCTGCGTTTTCTTTGCTCCTGCGCGGCTCCACTTGTGCTGCTGTGTGCAGCGCACCCTCATTGCCATCGCTCATCCGTGCTCGGAACACACCGCACAACCTGTGTCAGACTCAGTCTGGACACTGAGTAACACCGCGAGTCAAGACGGACTGCGGCTGGGTCCAGTGGGGGAAGGGGGAACAAGGAGGGAAACTGAAACAAAACAAAAAGCACTGGGCGTGGCTGCACACCCTGTAATTCTAGTGCTCCGGAGGCTGAAGCAGGAGGATCACCATGCCTTTGAGGCCAGCCTGGGCTACAAAGCAAGACTTGTCTCAAAAAACAAGACTGAAAAGTGAAGGCAGGAAGGCAGGCTGTTGGGAGTAGTGCTGTGAGCACATGGGGTCCAGATACCGCTTCAGCGCCCTGACTTTGTTCCTGCGATTCTTATCCGGTGAAATAAGGACAGGACCCTGTGGGGGCTCTGTTGTTAATTCTTTGAGTTTCTTCCATATTGGGTTCCCAACGGTCATATTAAATTTCATTCTTGTTGGACCAAATCCTCCTTTCAAGGTTAAAGTTAGGAAATGAAGGCTGCATGTTTACCTTTGAAATCACGAATCACTTTCTGTCCTCATTAATGCGTAATAAAGCACTGGATACCACTCATGTATCTGTGATCACACACACATACACGCAACAAAAGCCAGTGTGCAAGGGGCAGAAGAGTGTCACAGATACTCCTGGGAAGGGAGACAACGGTCGGTGAATTTGAAAATAACCCGAGATCGAAGGAGAAGGACCAGGATTCGAACCTGAGGAGCCTTGACTTCCTGCTTCAGGCCTGGGAGCTGCTGCCGGTGTTTCCAGCAGTGTGGCGCCGTGAGAGGCTCCAGGCACAGGTGGAGCTGGGTGAGACTCGGACCCTACCCTGGGGAGCGGGAGCCAGGCCGCTTGGAGACAGCAGTGCACACCTGCATCTCCCTGGTCCCGCGTTCTGTCCTTGGCGTGCCTCGAGGGCCAGGCTGCCCACGGGGAGCGGCACCAGCACAGCCCCCGCTGCCCCTTCAGCTGCGCTGCGCTGCGCTCTGGGAATAAACACACAGTCACGATTGTGGGTAAGAGAGAGAAACCTGATCTGTCACGTCCAGGAGGCGGACATGGCTCTGCAGAAGGAAACTCGTGTGGACTTGACACGCAGTGAGGGAATCAGTCATTTTGTGTTGTGAAACGAGCGTTGGATTTAGGAAATACGCGGATGGCAGAATTTACAGCAGCAGCAGATTTACTTACAAATAAAGAAATTTTCATTATTCGAGGGAGGTGCAGTTGCAGTTTTGGTTCATTTCCTTTGCCTAGTGGCGTCTCGAATCCACAGACACTGTGCACCCACACTCCTGCCTCGTGCTAGTGAGGACGCGAGGAACACAGCCAGGCAGAAGAGCCAGCCTTGCGCGGGAGGGAGACATCATGAAGGCGCCCCCCTGGAGGACAGCGTGGACAGCAGTGGCCATGAGACCCGGCAGGACAGCAGCAGAGCAGCGACGTCCCTCTTCCAGGGCTTGGGCGGCGCCTACAGGCACCTCGGGGAGACGGGGTGCCCATGCCGTCCTGTGCCCAGGAGGTGGCTGGCCTGGCCAGCAGCCAGCGTTGGGCTGCTGGTGTGCGGGTCGGCGGGAGACGGGAAGCAGTGTTGGATCAGTGGTGTCGGCCGTGTGTCCCCGGGAGATCCCGCTGCGGACCAGCTGGACGGTGTCCTGGGCCCCTCCAACGTGCCGCCTGTGTGCCCAGCAGGCCCCGCCTCCGGCTCCCTTCCACAGAGACCGGACTGCTGCTGCCCGCCCACCCCTCCACCGCCTCCACCTCCCGATCCTCCTCGCAAGTGGAGAGCAGAGAGGAGAGTTACAGGGAGAGCGCGCAGGGAAAGGCAGGAGGGAGACAAGCAGGGGAGAGATCACAGCCGCTGCACACCCCATTCTGTGGGGGCCGCTTCCGCGCAGGGCGGGTGTGGGGTGGCATTTGGGACGGGCAGTTTCTCCCCTGACCCCTGAGGCTGGGCGAGGGTGTGAGATCTTCGGAGCTAACCTGCTTCACCCGCCTTCCCTTGCACTTCCCAAGCTGAAGCATCGATGTGACCGCAGCTGTCTCCTCATTCTTACTCTTCTTAGAAGAGCCTTGAAAGTCTCATCTTCTGTCCTCAGGTGGCTGAACAGTGCAGAAGGAAAGGGTCCTTGGGTTCCATGGGGGCACGTGTACACTTACACACACACACACACACACACACACACACACACACGTCCAGTCAGGGCTGCTGGGGTTTGCCCTGCGGCCCACGGAGCTAATGTCCACCCTCCCCAGCATAGGTGAAATGCTGACCCGGAAAGAGTGATTCATCTGTTCAGAGCTTTGCTGCCTCTAAACTGGCCCGCTGCCCAGCATGTGAAAATCTGTTTTCATTTATTCTCAGCAGAGGCCTGTTTAGATGGCAGCCTCTGGATCACCCAGAGCTCCTCTGCAGAGGCTGTCCTAGCCCATGGAACCTCCCGTTAAGACTTGCCAAAGTGCTCCTCAGAACACATGGTGTCACCCAGCACGGTAGTGCACGCCTATGATCCCAGCACTCGGGAGGCTGAGGCAGAACTGCAGTGAGTTCAAGTGCAGCCTGGACTACATAGTGAGACCTTGTCTCAAAAAAAGAAAAATTCCATGGTTTTATGACACTCATTTTTCAAATATTGTGAGATTAGTAACCAGCACTAACCCTGGACACAGAGAGAGAGGGGTGGGAGCATCGCTCATCTGGGCCAGTGTGGTCCCACCTCGCTCTTGGACCCTCTCTTGCTGCCTCACAGTCCTCCAGCAGGTGAGCACCAGGGTCCTGCTTCTGCTCCTGAATTGGGGTCGCAAAGGCCTAAGCTCCTTCAGCGCTGTCAGGAAGACAAGAGAAGGTGCGGGATGAGACCAGCCCTTAGGGCAGCAAGGGCAGGAGATTTTCTAGTTCAGGCCCCATCTGGGTGCACAGTGAGCCCACCTCAAGGGCCAGGGATGTGGCTCTCGGGTTTGTTCCTCAGTACTGCAAAAAAACTGGAAATTTAGAAACAAAAGTTAACGCCCTGCTGCTGTACAAGCAGACGCTTCCCATGAACTCACCAGTCTGCAGGGTAACTGAGGCAGACTGCTGAGCCCACACGTCCTGCGCCCCAGGGACCGTGGACATCCGGAGAGGAGCTGCCGGGAGACGCTGCCCTCGTATGAACATCTTACTGCGCCCTTCTCCAGAGGACCGGCACGCACGTATGCGTGTGTGCACATGCGCGGAGAGAAAGAGCAGCCCATTGCTCCTAAGGCTGCGCTGAACGGAAGCAGAGGTGAATCGAACACAGGAACGTGAGGCAGCTAGGAGACAGGAGCTGGGAGTGGCGCTGCATGCCTGTAATCCCGGCACTCGAGAGGCTGGGGCAGGAGGACCGAAGTCTGAGGCCAGCCTGTGAAGCATTGTGAGACTCCGTCCCAAAACAGAATTTCAAAACGGCTGGGGAGTCACCAGTGGTCGAGAACCTCTGGGTTCAGTCTCTGGGACCGAGAGAAAGAGACAGGGTGAGATGTATGGTGCCATTGTTGGCATGAAACCACATATTATTTTATGCCAAGTCTGATTTTAATAAGATAATAGTATCAGGAAGTGTGATACATGGTAGTAGATACACACAAGTGTCTAATGATAGAAAGCATAGTGCAGTAGATACATGAACCAGTACCCAGTCATTTGTGATCTGTGCTGTGTGTACTGCACACTGTGCTGTGTGCTGGCCGCCGTACGTGGCTGTCCTCAGATGGGCTCTCGCTGTGCTGCTAGGGTGGTCTCAGAATCCTGGGCTCTTGCAGTCCTTCTGCCTCAGCCTCCGGAGTGCTGGCACCGCAGACACGCATGTCTGTGCTGCCTCGTACTCAGATTTCCAAGCACCTTGCCCAGATTGTACAATTCTGCAAGGCTAAATCGAGATTCGAGCCAGTTCTCCAGTCCGGCCTGCTTTTCCTCAGATCCTGTTTGTTTCCGGGTTTGTCCCATGTACCTCATGCCACAGTTTATGCTAACTGTTCTCTAATCAGGCAAACAAGGAAATCGTGACAAGGTCCCCATCCCCAGTCCACTCCCCACGAGTAAGTTTAAAATCTGTCCTGTGTGCGTGCAGACACTTTGCTTGAGTGTACATCTGTATTCATATACATGGAGTTTTTCTGCAGATTATCCTAGTTATCTTCTCTCTTTTCTACTTCTCTGCAATGTTCTTGATCCTGAGTGTTCCTTTTCTGATTTGTTTTCCATTTGATAGCTGAAAGAATGCTATATTTTTGCTTTAATTTGTGTATCTTAAATTTCAAGTGAGACTGAATATCTTCAAATCCCCACTGTTTTCTTATAAACCATCCCACAACCCCAGGGTGGTGGAAATTTAAAACAAACATCCCGACAAGTACCAAGTGGCTTCTCTGTGTATTATGACTCTCTTCCTATGTCCCCTAAAAGGAAAAGAAACTTCTGGTGGATTGCCTGGAGCATTTATCACCCCGTAATTCAGTTGAGGATACGAGGATACACCTCAGGTGTTTGAGAATTTGTAATTGGCCCTCTTATCACCAGATGTCCCATTTATAATAAATATGTATTTTTAGAGTTCTGCAGGAAAAAACCATAAAACAAATACTGTATTCATTAGTTCAGCCAGTGCTTGTCAGACGGCCTCTGGTGCCAGGCCTGGTGCAAGGTGCACGGTTCAGAAACCAGCAGCAGAGCACAGCCTCCGGCGCACACCGCAGAAGAGAAGCAGGATGGAGGCACTGCCCACCGATGGAGGCGGTGGTGCTTGGGAAAGTAACTCCCGCCTGTTGGCTGTCAGATGCGCCCAGTCCATGGCCTCAGGACACCGTGGACTGAGGTCATGAACCAGTGGGGAGTTAGGAGTTTATTGGAAAAAGGAGAAGAACAGCTCCTGGATGTCGGGATGGGCTCTGAGGGGTAGCTGCCGAGGCCCGTGGTCAGGGTGATTTGCACAGCAGAGGCACACGTGTTATGACCAGGTCAGCCTGCAGCGATCCTGTGGGACCACGAAGTCCAGCTTCTTAGCTAGTACTGACCTGTGGGGAAAGGAGCCATAGGACAGAGAGCATCGGGAGATCAGGGCCTTCTTGGGAAGTGCGGTCTGAGATCTCGTCACACTCCACTGCGCGTGAATCTGTCTCCAACCTGGTCTTCCCATCTCTGCCCCTGTCAGCCACTACACTGGCTCCTTCTGGTGGCCGATCCCCTTGTTCTTGGGGACAGCAATATGGGCACCCTGTTTTCTGGCTCTGGTGGAGGAACGGTGCCTTGTGTGGCTTCCTTACGATAAAGGAATAACTTTCCCATGACCTTTCTTTTTCCTCATTGACCAGGACCACAGAGCCCATTCCCAAGTCCCAGTTCCTGGCAAAATTGTCGGGTCTGACTTGCACTCCCAGAGCAGAGCAGACCATGTCCAGCGCCTAGGGCTGAGTGTGGCAGGTGTTGCAGGGATAATGTTTCTGCCTTCTCTCCCCATGTCCTGCAGGACACGCATGGTGCCCAGCCTCTCAGTGGTGAAGACGATGGTGGTCTGGGAGCCGGCGAAGAAGCCCTGCCCGAGGGCCAGCGCTCCACACAGGTGAGCAGCGCCCCACCCGAGCCCATCGGTGCATGGTCTGTCTGCGGCACTGCGTGTGCTGCCCTGGGGCCGGTCACAGACCCCAGCGTGGTGGCATCCTGGTTGGCCTCCCACTGTGCCACTCACTGAGCCAGCGCTGCTGTCTCTGTCATGCAGAGGACACTGGGGAGTGGTTAACTGGTCCGCAGAGGCTGGGCGGTGCCCGAGCCCTGGCTGACCTTCCTGTCCCGTAACCGCGCCTGCCTGCGGGGCTGGGCTGCAGATCCCGAGGGAACGTGGGACTTTCTGCTGTGCATCCCGATGTCCAGGCCTCCAAGGATGGCTCTCCAGCAGTCCTTGGTGTGGGCAGCTGGGAGTCTCTGTGCCCCTCGGGGTGCGGGAAGTCACCCAAGGTCTTGTGCCAATGTTGCAGGAGCGTGTTGGGCCTGGCCAGACTCCAGGGCTAGAGAGGGAGCCGAGCCCCCAGGCGGGATGGAAGGGGGTTCCGGGCGGGAGGGGCTCCTCCCAGCCATACTGGAACAGAGACCCTGGTGTGGCCCAGTGGCAC
Source organism: Fukomys damarensis (assembly GCF_012274545.1). Classification (NCBI taxonomy): domain Eukaryota; kingdom Metazoa; phylum Chordata; class Mammalia; order Rodentia; family Bathyergidae; genus Fukomys; species Fukomys damarensis. Next base: position 1,359,601 of record NW_022900945.1, read on the forward strand.
GTGCCTGGGGCCACCTCTGGAACGGGGCATCCACGACCCCTTCTGGAAGGGAGGATGGTAACCTCCGCTGTGTCACGCGGGAAGCGGCTGTGGGGGATTTCCGCCTGCTCTGCTGGGCCGTGGGTCTGCAGGTGCCGCAGGCACAGCCCAGGAAGCAGCACAGCTGTGCCAGGACCCTCGGCTGCACAGGGGAAGGGGGTGGGGCTGTCCTCACTCCCGGAAGCTAAGACATCATGGCCAGCCTCAGAGGTCCCGCCCTCTGCTATCCTAAAATCCCGTTGGCCCCACTTCGGGTAGGATCTGTGCATAGCCTGGCAGAGGAGGAAAGAGTCCAGTTCGGACAATGCTTACAGCGTGCGTGTACACGGCCGGCATGGCGTCGGTGAAGAGTGTGGTCTTGGCCAAGCTGTGCGACTTCATAAGCCTCAGTTTCCTGACTGACAGGAGGCAGTAAGCAGGCCACTCCGAGGAAGCAGGTGGCCGCAGATGCTGGCGGTGCTGCAGTCTGGCGCAGAGGCGGCTGTTAACTGAGTGCCCAGGTCTCGCCGGCCCTCTTTCCCGTTGGCTGAGCAGGAAGGTTTGCCTTCACTCGTGCTTCAGGGAGGGCCAGTCCACGGCCAGCTGGGCATTGTCCAGTGGACAGGGGTGGCAGAAAACAGCTGCTCTCTCCAGAGAGAAAGGGGGAGTTGGACAATGTGGCCTTGCAGGGCAGCCCTGGGCCCCACCTCTGAGCATGTGAGGCTTGGGGACATTCTGCAAGGTGCATTTAGCCCAAAGTCAACGGTTCCAGCACTGCTGAAAAGTAAGTCCAAAGGCTCCTGTGAGACCCAAGGCAGACTACACAGGCCAGACAATTCCATTCCAAGTGGAAGTAACAGGGATAAACAAAATCAAACTAAAGCAAGTCCACAATCCCCAGAGCAGACATGAAACCCTGTGGCTCCATGACCAGCACCCGGGCCAGGCTGTGGTGAGAGGCGAGTGGGCTCCCTCTGCCCACTGCCGCCTTGCCTGCCTCCAGGAAGGGACTGACTGAGGCCCGGAGCCCGCAGCCATGGCTCAAAGGCGACTTTCAGGGAGTCTCGGCTGCATACTGGTGCACCCCACAATCCCAGCTACGTAAGAGGCTGAAGCGGGAGGATCACGGGAGCCCAGGTTGAGGCTGGCCGGGACGGTTAGACGGCGCCTCAAAACGTAAGACACTGACGTGCGGATGAGCGTCCCTGAAAGGGGACAGTGCAGACGGAGCTCGGCTGGCGTCGGGCACAGGCGTGGCCAGCCTCTGTGCGCTGGGCCTCAGCCCTCTGGGCCCGGTCTCACGGCGGTGCGGAGCAGGAGCCGAGCCAGGCCCCGGGTCCTGGTGCTCCGTGCCATGCCGTAGGGCTCTGTCGCGCTGTCCCTGCTGGTTACCAGGCCGGGCCGGGCAGAGCCCCAGTCACGCCCAGGGAACCGCTTGGGCCACAGCAGCAAACAGCAGTGCGACGCATGTGTGTGCAGCGGCCGGGAGTTTTCACTCCAGGGCCCCTGGACCTCAGCGCCTTCCGGCAGTCTCACCTGCTGGCTCTGAAACCCCCGGGGCTCGGGGCTCGGAGACCTGAAGTCCAGAATCTGCGGCCCGAGGGCCCCGGCTCTGAGGGTGGCCTGTCGCTCTGGGTGTGAGGGACCGAGTAGGAGAGCGGGCAGGTGCCCAAGCCTGCGCCTGCGCCATGCAGCCAGGCTGCCTGGGGAGCAGGAAGTTGGGGAGGGAGCGGGTGGGGACCGTGAGTGCAGTCACTGCCGGCACCGTCCAGAGCCTGCCTTCACCCTGGCACAACACTAAGGGCTGTTACTTTCTTTAAAAAAGTTTCTTTTTCACGTTTTTTTGTCTGAGACAGGGTCTCGCTAATGTACTTCAGGCTGACCCTGAACTCACTGTGCATCCCACGCCAGCCTTGAACTTGCAGTTCTGCCTCGGCCTCCTGAGCGCTGGGATGCCGGGTGTGCACCACCACACCCGGTGTTTTTCCTTTCTGTTTTGTGAGTGAGGAATCTGCGGTCTGAGGGGTCCAAGCACCTGCTCAGGGTCACATGACTCACACCTTCGGGTGCTGGGTCCTGAGCCCCTGACACTTGACTCCTCAGAGCGCGGCGTCCCCAGTGGCCTCTCAGACATTTCCCCAGGACCGGCGTGACTGCCGAGCCTGTCCCAGGCGTCCCCGGCCACTTGAGCCCATGACTCCCCACACACGAGCCTGCGATCGGAGTCCAGGCTGCGCTGCCCTGTCGGTGGGCACCGGTCTCGTCCAGGACCAGCGGCCTGGCTCCTGCATCCCGACCCTGCCCTTCCCCCGGGGCTCTGCTCCCGCCTGCCTCTCATGAGCTGTGTTCCAGAGCCATCACCTAACGCCCATCTCAGTTTACCGGCAGGACGCATGATGCTATCTGACTCGGGTCCTGGGTGGAGTGCATTCCTGCTGTGAGGTGTTCTGGAAGCGGGAAAGCGCTGTGCAGACCCCAGGTGGGCACAGAGCAGCGTCCTGGGTCTGCACGGTGGCCGTGGCCTCAGCCCCCAGGCACCTGGTGCTCCCAGCCTCCCCGACTGCAGACCCAGAGCCAGCAGCCGGTGACTGCCTGTGCTTCTTGACCTCTACGAGGTGACCAGCAGCATCCTCTTGGCTTTTCTTAGCACTGCTTTGGAAATACTGATGCCCCTTGAAGGTCTGGTCGGAGTGACGAGTTCGTTTTCCAGAGCTGGCCCAGCCAAATCCCCACGTCCTCGCTGAACTGCAGGCTCCCCTCCCCCGAGTTTCCCACGCGCCTGTGCTCTCAGTCGTCACACGCGTGTGGGGTCCTGCGGTCCCTGGGCCCGGTGTGAAGGGCGGCAGGCAGGCACTTCGTGGGCTTCCGTTGTCCCCTCCTGCCCTCTCCTGTGCTCAGTGGCCCCAGGAGAGCCCGACACCACCCTATGCCTAGCACGAAGCAGACTGGGAGAGTGTTCTCCTTCCCACGTGGGCTACAATGAGGCTCTGCCGGTCCCTGGTCCCTCCCCGCTGTGACCACGCCCGCAGTGGGGGAGCACCCACCTTTCCCCCAGAGACGCTGCCGGAGCTCACCTAGCTCTGGCGAGAACTCGGCCGGTGAAGTCCGCTCTCGCCTCTCTCCTCCTCGACGTTCACACTTTTGCTTCCTTTCTCAGGACGCCAGTGAGATGCGAGAGCAAAGCCACTGGACCAGCGCCTCACTGGGCTCTCAGGAGGTCCCGTCGTGCCCCACGGCAGAGGCTGCCGTCGCAAGCTACGGTACGGTCCCTTCCCTGGCAGAACCAACTTGTGACACCTGGCTCCCCGGCCCTCCTCTTCCGTAGCTCACGGACGCCTGTGACGGTGTCCTCTGTGTACGTAGATGAAGCTACTTGGAGAATTCTTTTCAGAGCTTGCAGAAAGCGGCATTCGTGTTCTACTTCTGCCTTTAAAGCCCTGGCTGGGCAATTATGCTGATGGCAGTTTTGAAATAGAACCTCACAGTGAGGAAGGGGCTTTTCCACCTTGTGGTTATGCAGTATTAATCACTGAGGAGTGGGTTCCCTAAAGCCCACCTGGCCAGTGGCAGAGCTTACCCCTGCATTAATTCGGCGGGGTGTTTCTCTTTCATATGCTTTTCATACATGTTAACTCCTTATAAAAGGTTTGGAAAGTCGGTGTGATCTAAAGCCCTGGATTGATGGTAGAATACGTGATTAATGTGATCCGGGAACTATGGCCCGTGCACCAAATGATGCCCACCACCTGTTTTTGTTTGGTCTGTGACCTTCAAGTGGTTTCCACGTTCTTAAAGATTGAGAAAATTCAAAAGCATATTTCATACAAAATTATATGAAGTTCAAATCTCAGTGCCCACAAATAAAGTTTTATTGAGACTCTCGTTTGCCTGTGTGTTGTCCATGGCTGCCCTCACTGTGACAGGCCGATAAGTAGCTGTGACAGAGACCGCATGGCCTGCACTGGCCGTGCCTGCCTTCACCAGGAGCTCCCCACCCCACAACTCAGTCTGAAGTTTGAGTCCTGTGTTCATCCTCTTCCCAGACTCTGCCTGGACACCTGGTCTGAGCCAGGCTCCAGCCTGGATTCTGCGCAGGAAATCACCACAGAGGACTGGCAAGAGGGCACAGGGAGGAGGAAAGCGGTGTCGCTGGCAACGCCCTCACTGCACTTTCTTTCCCCTCAGGAGCACCAGCTCACCGCTTATAAAGCAGCGCAGACCTTTCAAAGCGCCCTTGAAACTATAAATGAATAGGAAACAGTGTGGAGTACATGTGCTGCAAAAGGATCTAGAAGCAGTTTAGGCTGGCAACTCAGTGTTCTAATGTGGTGGGGTTTGTTGTTACTGAGGCCCGTGGCCCTAAATCCCTGTTCTTCCCCACGAGGGAGGCTGTTAGGGTAACAGCTGCGTGTGGACGGGACAGTGCTGTCCTGGTGGCCTCCATGTCCTGAATCGATTCAGAACATCTCCCTTCGTGGCTATCCTGCCTTTGGGGAAGAGCCAGAAGTCGCAGATCCAGTGACTGAGGTGCGTGAGGACACAGCATCGTGTGTTACGAGCTGCCTTTCCTTGGATAGCTCTTGGCGGCCACATTCACTGTATTTTTACCAGACTCGTAAAGACCCCCAGGAAAGAGGACTGCAGAGCTGCTGCAGAAGGTGGCAAGGGCGATGGGATGAGTGTGCATGATTATTCGAGGGGTTATTTATGGGGATTCGTGTCGGTGTGTCTTTTACCAGAATGATTCTTTTAAATTTAAGTGTTCACCTTGGTTTTTGATCACCCCAAATGGATCTCTGCGGTAAGAACCCAAATCCAACTCTGTGCCCCTACAAACCTGGCTCCTTTGTCACTGCTTAGAGCGGAGCTTGCAGGCCGACCCCAAGCCTGTTCCCTGTCCTCCACAGACAACCCCATGGATGTGCCGGGCTGGGCCACGGAGCAGTCTCTGTTGCAGCTACTAAACTCCGCATGCAGTGTGGGGCCTGGAGCGGTGACCGGAGTGGTGACAGAGCCCACTGAGTGAAAGAATTGTGGGCTGTGTTCCAATATGGCTTTGCTTTGTGGACACTGGCTTCTGAATTTCATATAAGTTTTAAATGTCTCAAAATAGTTTCTTCTGATTTTTTCCCATTTGAAAATTTAAATGCCATTTTGGCCAAGGGCTGTCTCGGGCCGAGCCCTGCTGTGACAGCTGCATGTGGCTCTTGAGGTGGCTTCCACCTGAATTCTCTTTTGTCTCTTTTTTCTTGCCTTCCGATTTTGCAGTACTGAGGATGGAACCTAGGGCTCCGCGCATGCAGGCAAAGTCCTGCCTGGGAAAGCTCACACATCGGTCACAGACCTGTGGTCACCAGCGCTCAGCTAGTCCACTGGGAGGTAGACTTTAAGTAGTTATTTTCAGTTATATCATACTTCATTAAATCCTTTAGGCATCTTAATTCACATAACATGCTATAACTGAAAATATTTAAGTAAGTGGGGGCCACGCTTATGATCCCAGCACTAGAGAGGCAGAGGCAGGAGCACTGCAAGTTTGAGCTTGGCCTGATCAAATTAGTGACTTGGCAAGACCTCATCTCAAAAAACCAAACCAAACCAAACAAAGCGAGTCTGGGATGAGCCCAGCTCCAAGGCCAGAGGTTCAACCCAGCAGCGTGAAAAAAGGAAGGGGGAAGGAAGAGAGAGCATCTGTGCTTCTTCTCGATTAGTGTTCTGTAACTCAGAATCTTGTACCATCCAAGCCTGTTCCCATTATGACTTGCTTTCCTGTACCAGTCACCGAGCCACTTACTTCTCCCTGCTGGCTTTTAGTTACATTCAAGCTCACAGCCTTTCCGGGCAGCCCTCACCGACGTGGGGGAGCGGGCAGCGGGGCACCCAGCCACTCGTCCTCACCTGTGCCCTCGCCCCCAGGTGGCCCTCAGGTGCCTCTGTCCGTGGACCCTGCCATGTGCCCCATCATCCCGGGCCAGGAAATGCTCATAGAGATCTCCAAGGGCCACTCCGGGCTGGGGATCAGCATCGTGGGAGGAAGAGACACGCCGCTGGTGAGTGACCCGGGGCAGCTGCGGGGCCTGGGCACTGAGTGTCCACGTTCTGTCCAGCTTTCCGGTTTTTCTGGAGTTTCCTTTCCTCGGTATTCCCTCCATCTAGTCCACTGAGTGCTGGCTTGCTTGCTTGATGTGCAGTACTGGGTATTGGACCCCGGGTGTGCTGAGCTACCTCCCAGCCCTTTGTAAAACTTTATCATGAAATAGGTTCTGGCTAGGTTGCCTAGGCTGCATTTGAACTTGTGATCCTGCTGGGTGTTAAGGGACCGTTCCGAAAGCAGACCTTGCTCTGCTGGAGTTCTGCAGCGCCTCCCTGTCCCTGTCCCCAGGACGCCAAGGATTCCACGGAGCTGGGCGGGCAGGCAGCAGTACCTATGCCTGACCCCAGCTTACTGCCCTGGCTGGTGGTTCGGGGCCTGAGCTGTGCCCCAGGTGCCAGGCTTGCTGCAAACGCCCTGAGGTCCCTCCTGACGCCGCAGTTCCGCCTGTGTTTCTGAGTGGTCTGGCCGTGTACCCAGCCGGCCTTTCAGTGGATCTGCTGGGGAGCTCTGCTGCCTGGAGCCGCGTGGCAGGGAGCAAATGCAGTGCAGACAAGTAGCGGGGTGAGAGGGGCTCCTGCCTGGCCCAAAGCCATGGCTCCACACAGAGCCAGGAGCCCCAGCCTGGCCAGGACCAGAACCTCAGGTCTTAGCAATGGGCTGGGCGGTGATGGTTTTCTCAGGCTAGGGGAGGCACTCAGGGGAGGCGGGAGATCTGCTGCCCTGCTGAAGAGAGCGGTCAGGACTCTCCTTCTCCTGTCTACACTGTGCCGCCACCCCTGGCCCTGCACGTCCCCGGGCAGGTCCTGGCCTCTCCTTGCTTGCCATCCTGGCCACTTTGCTGCACCTGAAGCAGCACTTTGTTCCCATGCTGCTGAGGATTTGCTTCCAGCCTCGAGCTCTCAGAGGCGTAACTGACATGTGCTCTCTGCCCCTCACAGCCCCAGAGGAAGGGGGCTGTGTCCTCTCCATTACAGAAGAGGAAACAAGTGTGGATTCTAGCCAGGTCCTGGGCGGTGACTAGTGCTGCCCCAGGGTGGCCTGCGGAAGGCCTCCCTCTGCCTTCACCGCTCCAAGCCCTTCGCACTGCATCTTTAGTGCCCACCTTACAGCCTCTGGGCCTCTGAACTCTAGCCGCACTGCCTCTCCCCATCCTCCCACCAGCCCCATCCCCACCTGGCACCAGGTCTCTGTGCCTGGCTCACTAGGGTCAGGACCACTGCACTCCCAGTTAATTGTGGCTGGAACATCCTGTGCATTGGTGTGCACAACTGTGATCCTACAGGAACAGTACCCAGCACGTCCTGTGAGAGGAACCAAGCCTGCAGGAGCACTACCCAGCACATCCTGTGAGAGGAACCGAGCCTGCAGGAACAGTACCCAGCACGTCCTGTGAGAGGAACCGAGCCTGCAGGAACAGTACCCAGCACGTCCTGTGAGAGGAACCGAGCCTGAACAGTACCCAGCATGTCCTGTGAGAGGAACTGAGCCTGCAGGAACAGTACCCAGCACGTCCTGTGAGAGCAACTGAGCCTGCAGGAGCAGTACCCAGCACGTCCTGTGAGAGGAACCGAGCCTGCAGGAACAGTACCCAGCACGTCCTGTGAGAGGAACTAAGCAAATTGGAGAAAGACAATCAGAAGGGAAAAGACGACTCTCTGCAATTACTTAAGGCTACCTTTTTTTTTTTCCTTTTGGTACCAGAGATTGAACTCAGGTCCTTGCACTTGGAAGGCAGGCGGCAGAATCACTGAGCTAAATCCCCAGCCCAAGGCTACCTTTTTATGTATGAAAGAAAAGAATGCTTTAGAGCCAGGAGTGGGGACACACCTGTAACACCAGCACTCTGGGAGGCTGAGGCAGGAGGATCACAAATCTGAGTCCAATCTAGGTAGCTTAGTGAGATGCTGTCTCATTAAATGATAGGGATGTAGCTCAGTACAAAGACTCTAGGTTCAGTCCCCGGCCCAAGAAGAGGAAGAACAGAAAGCGCCTTGCTCCCTCAGTCACTTTCCTTGTTACCAGGACTGAGCATCAGGTACCCACAACTAAAGTGGGAGAAGCTCGTTTTGGCTCAGGTTTTAGAAGTTTGAGTCCTTGTGGGGTGGGCCAGTTGCAGGCAGAATCGTCCTGGTCAGGAAGCAGGAAGAGGATGCAAGGGTGGAGCCAGGGAAGGATCCAATTTCCAGGCCATGCCAGGACCAGCTCTTCCAACCAGTGCCCCCAGCAAATCACCTCTACCACCCCTTGGTCCAGCCGCCTTCCTAAGTGCACAGGCTTGAGGGATGTCCAGATCAGATCGTGACACCCACCACTGGCCCCAAGTCTCGTGCACATCTCTGTGCCTTGAGCCATCCTTGGGAGTTACCGGTCCTCACAGTCCCAGCATTGCTCAGAAGCCCAAGTCCAAAGTCCCTTCTGAGACTTAAGGCAAGTGCTTAGCTGTGAGCCCAGTGAAAATCAGAAAGAAATTTAAACGCCACCAACAAAGATATTCCCATTCCAAAAGGAGAAGTAGGGGAACAGAAAGGAAGTGGGGCAAAGAAGACCAAAGCCCAGCAGGGCAAACTTGAATCCTACAGCTCCACATCCAGCACCCAGGGTGGCTGCGGCAAGATGCAAACTCCAAGGGCTGGGGTGGCTGCATTGCCCGTGGTCGAAGCCTTCCTGGGTTCCCTCTGGCCAGCTCTGCTCACGGCCTGCAGCTTTCCGCAGCAGATGCTCCACGTTCCTGGCTTCTCCAACTTCCTGGCTCTCTGCTGCAGCTCTGGCTTCCCTCTCACAGCTTCCCACGCTGCCCTCTCAGGGACACTGCTTGGCCTCCCAGGGCTTCCTCTGAAGTCTGGGGGAAGCTTGCATGACTCTGTAACTCTCGTTCAGCATTCCCATAAAGCAGTGCTGTGTGCCTGACACCAGGGTCTGCTGCAGACTCCAGCAGTAGCCAGGCCCCCTCGACCTGTGGCTGCAGTGGCTTCTGAGTGCCTGGACGGCTGAGCCATCACCTTTCTTCAGCAGAATTCCCCAGCTGTCTTCTCAGCATCATTCCCTCTTCCACCCAGGAGCCTGCAGAGGGAGAGGTGAGGCCTTGTGGATTCCCCCGAGGCCCTCGGAGCATCCTCTGTAGCATCACGTGAAGTACCCGGTTTCTTTTTGTTTGTTTGTTTTTGGTACCGGGGATCGAACTCAAGTCCTTCTGCTTGCAAGGCAGGTGCCGGAACCACTGAGCTAAATCCCCAGCCCACCTGGTTTCTTTTTAATGCTAATTTTGTCAGCAAGTAAATTCTCTTCTGCTCCAACTGTACAGGAGCTTCATTTCTAGTAAAACTCAAAAATCTTTTACAGTTACTCAGCTATACAGTCTGTTCTTGATTCTCAGTGTAGACCTACCTGTCAGTGCCCGTGCTGCAGAGTGAATTTGGGGCTGCCTTGAAATTTCCTCCCCCAAATGAATTACCTTTAATCTCCGTCCCCATAAAGTCTCAGGACATCAGCAAAATGTGGACATTTTCTGCCAGAGCATAGCACACGTGGTCTTGAGTCCAACTGGGAACGGGCTCCTTGTTCCCACCTGAAACTGAGCCCAGTTTTCCCATCTGCCCTTTGGTCAGCATTCTGATTTCCGACCTCTGACCAGACCCTCACATCAGGCTCAGCTCCTAGCACTCTAGGGCTGCTTGCCCCAGCTGCATCCCCAGACACCTCCAGCACGCCGGTTCTGAGGGTTCTGAGCCATATGTAGTCACAGCCACAGGCCCACTCCCACTCCCCTGCTACTTCGTACTGGGACAAAACACCAGATACCTGCCACTTAAAGGAAGAGACGTCTGTGTTTGGCTAACTCCAAGGCAGAGAAAGGATGGTGCAGAAAACAAGAAAAGAAGTCACTTGCCATGTGCTCGGACCAGAAACCGGACCCCCACAAGGTAAAGCAGGAGAGGTTTGTTTTGGCTCACGGTCAGACGGCTCAGTCCTTGCATGCTCCGCAGGCTCCAGCAGAAGCAGCGTGTAGAAGGGTCTGGTGGAGGAACGCCGCTCTCCTCACGGCAGGAAACGGGAAGAGTCGAGGAGGAGCTGGGAAAGGAGACGAGCCCTTCGGGCCACACCCCAGTAAGCCATCTCTTCTGAGCAGCCTCCATCCCATCAGCACGTCGGCGGTGAGCCCCGTGATCGAGTCACCTTCCTGGAGCCTCACCCGTGATGGCAGGAGGCTTTGGGAGGACATCTGTGTAAACCAGAACCAAAGAAGACAGGAGAGGAGAGTGGCGGTGAGGGTGGGAGGGGAAAAAGAAAGCCCAGCTGGGTATGGCGGTACGCGCCTGTAATTCCAGCTACTGGGCAGGCTGAGGCAGAACGGCAAGTTCCAGGCCAGCCAGGGTTGGCGATGGGGCTCAGCACCTCTTACGTTCAGTCCCAGAACCACCAAAAAGTACAGAGAGGCAGTGACTCAGTGTGGAACCCGTTTCACGTTACTCCGAGGAATCCGTGACACCGGCTGGCAAGAGGGGACCTGCTGGCCACCCCTAGCGGCGGCGAGGCCCAGGTCAGAGCCTGCACAGACACGGGTAGATTGTGACTGCTGGAGCGCCCGTGCGAGGCACGCTTTCCAGGTGGTCACTATGGAAACCCTCTCCAGGCTTCCCAGAACTTGAAATCCACGAGGCTCTTCTGGTTATTTTTGCCTGTTTTCTAAGGAGCAAGGCTTCAGTATTGTTCTGTGAGTGGCTGTGCTCATTATTCTCTGGCAAGGACGGTTTATCAGCGCGAGCCCTAGTCCCTGTGCTTGCTCTACCCTTCCGGTCCTGGCATCTCTGTGGAGGGACAGCAGTGGAAGGGCGTTGGCGCTCTCTGTTTCTGGAATTTCCCCGTGTGGAGGTCGCTGGGTTGTGGGATAGGGCTGAAAGATGTGGACGTCCGTCCTGAGAAGGCCTAGGGACGGCAGACCTGCGAGCATTGTCGCTCTGTCCAGGTTTCACAGCTGCATTTGCTCAGTACCTGATTTAATATCGTCCTGTGTATTTAGTTTGCTGCTGGGATCAACCCGGTGCCTCGAGCCTGCTGAGTATGAGCTGTCCCACGGAGCCATGCGTGCCCTGGCCCGAATACCAATGTAATTCACTCATGGTGCGGAGGTCCCGTGGACAGCGGCACTCTGATACTTCCCGTCTGCACTGGAGCGCGCAGGCAACCGCCAGCATGCGGGTCGGAGCAGGCGCGGGTGCCTGCGCTGTGGCCGCCGCCTTTCTCCTGTTCCCAGGCGGCCCCGCTTCCGCCCTGGCCCCGCTGCGTGCTGTGGCTCAGTCTTACTGCGCCTGGCGGTTTCAGAGCAGGACTGCAGCAGTGTGAGCCACTGGATGTTTTCTCGGTGAGCAGGTAGAAAGCCGGGCACATTTGATAAGGCATTTTGCTGTGCTGCTCCCCTTCTGGTGAGCTCCGTGCCGTCCGTTTCATGAGGACTGTTTGCCTTGGCGAGCAGTCCCCCAGCCCAAGCCCATTTTATCGTTACTTAAGTCATATATTTTTATACAAAACGTCTCATTACCTTAGCTTTATTTTAAAGTCAAAGCAGCCCTGAGCTAGACCTCACCTTGCCGGTGTTGCTTCTCTGCGGAATATTTGAGTTTTTCCTGCCTCACTTGCTGTTTCTTCGAGAGGCTTTTCAGCGTTGTCTGTACTTCCTGTGCGCGTACTGCTGAAGCTCTGCGCTCTGGGTGGAGGCAGAGCACCGCTCGGCCCGACAGGCACCCCGAAACCGGTCGGCCCCGCGTCCTCCAGGCGGGGCTGCTGATGCCTGCTTCACCGGTGTGTTCTCCCGGTCACATGGCACGGGATGAGGACAGATTTGGAGGGATACAAGCTACTCTTTAACCTCCGAGGTGGGATTTGCCCCGGCCTGATTCTCCTCTCCCCATCCTCCCTGAGACGGGTTCCGCACACACCTGAGGTGTAAATGAGAGTGAGCCAGCTCCCCTCCCGTCACGGCGCGTGCCCGCCCAGTGGCAGTGCAGAGCCACCGAGGCGCTGGCCGAAGGGAGACTTGGCCAAGACCCACAGGGATAGCGGTGTGTGCGCCCGCAGGAGACCGGCAGGAGGAGCACTGTGGGCCTGCGCGGGCCACTCCGTCTGGTCGCTTACCCCAGGAGCGACGAATGGGCTTCTTTTGCAGGATGCTATCATTGTGCATGAGGTCTACGGGGAAGGAGCGGCAGCCCGAGACGGGAGGCTCTGGGCCGGAGACCAGATCTTAGAGGTGCGTAATTCAAGCTTGATTCTGCACCGCGCACGGCTCCCCTGCTGACCCCGACCCCCAGGCCAGAGTGGCTGCCTCCTGCTCCAGAGTGAACCGGCGGGGCTCCTTCCCCCAAACAGTGGGCCACACGGTGTGTCTTCTTACTAAAGCAGGTTCATCGACTCACTGCTTTAAAATCACAACAGATTCTGTGCCTGCCTGGCAAGCACAAGGTCCTGGGTTTGATCCCCAGCGCTGCAGATTTAGAAAAAAAAAAAAAACTGAACCGCTGAGCTTGATGCTGTCAAGTTGCTTCTCATTTGGCAAGACCATAAAGCCTTTCGAAAGCGCCAAAGCCTGGGCTTCTGCCCAACCGCTCCACACAGCCCACGGTGGCCACCTTGAGTGACATCACCGATGCCCTTCTCCCCTCGGTGGCTCTCTGGCTTCCCAGGCCCAGAACTGAGGTCTCTCCAAGGGCCAAAACCGCAGACCAGAGGGAAAGGGAGAGGTGCGAGGTACCGAGGCCTGCGCAGGCCTCGGCGCTGCGTGCTGGGCGATTCCTGGGTGAGGATAGGGATGGCGGCTCTGGACAGCTGCTTAGCGCTGTTCAGGCCGGAAGTGGGAAGGGCTGGGACCTGTTTCTTCTCCTGACTTCTCATCCATTTTTGTTATGCTCGGCTCACTGAGATGAGTAGTTTACATGCACGCACGCCCTGACACAGTCCATACCTTGTCCTGTAATGTCATCTGAAACTACGTTTCCATTAATATGGTTACATACGAGTGTGTCAGAACCTGTGGAGCTGTGCACTTCACAACCAGGCCTGGTGGCATGTGCTGGGAACAGCCCTCAGGAGGCTGAGGCAGGGAGGCCCCTGAGCCCAGGGGTTTGAGACCAGCCTGGAAACACTGTCTCACAAAAAGTGCACTTAACTGATACAGCAGCGCTATACAAGACAGGCCCTGCTTTGCCCTGCCCTCACCTGGCCTCTGTGATTTTTCCACAAAATGTTTTGTTCCAGAAATGTGACGGTTTGTGCTGGGTGAAAAAAGTGTATTTCAGAGAGCTGGTGTGTCAGGGGCGGTCACAAAATACCCTAATGTTTACATTTAAAATGTTTTTATGGTAGTAAGAGGCACATCACCAGAGCCCCCTCAAAACGCTCCCCTAACTTCGCACAGCCTCGTCCCATCCTGGCCACTTCTGCAGCCTGGAGTCCTCTGTCCTGAGGGTCTGTAGCTGTGCTGCCCTGGCTGGTTCACAACGCTCCCCTCTTGTGGTCGTCCTGACTCTGGGGAAGAGCCGGAGTCACACAGCGCCAGACCCAGTGCTGAGGTGCACGAGGACACAGCGTCATGTTCTCACTGCACAGAAATCGCCGTAAACGTTGATCAGTGAGGGGAGATCTAAAATACGTGCAGCCGGCACCCGGCGGGGCTCAGAGGAGCGGCCGCACAACCAGGAGGACCAGGGTCTGGGCAGCGAGGCCTCGAACGTGCCCGACACTCACGTTCCCCTCCCACAGTGCCCAGCTCTGTGCCTCGGGCAGTGTCAGGGCCTCTAGGGCCCCTCTGCCCGCTCGGTGCCACTCTTACAGGTGAACGGCATGGACCTGCGCAGCTGCAATCACGAGGAAGCTGTCGCGGCCCTGCGGCAGACCCCGCAGCAGGTGCGGCTGGCCGTGTTCCGGGACGAGGGCGGCCTGGAGGTCCTGCCGGTGGACCTGCACAAGAAGGCTGGCCGCGGGCTGGGCCTCAGCATTGTCGGGAAGCGGTAAGGAGAGAGGCAAGGGTGGGCGGTGCCGCCTAACAAAGCCCGGCCCCACCCGGCACCAGGGTTGGGTTGATGAAGCTGAGAATTCAGAGGGCGCCTGTGAGGCTGGGGGGCCTCTATCCACACCGAATTAAAGCTGTCTGGACGAACACAGCCTCCTCCGGGCAGAAGTTGTCCTTAAATAAAGCTACCCCAGAGATACTAGCTCACACAACAACTCCATGCTCTGCCACAGAGGAGGTAAACCTGAGGCATTCTCAGGAAAATGGGTGCACTTGAGACCACAATATCAAGTGAAGTAAGTCAGACATCAGCTTAAAGATTGCCTGGTTTTGCTTACTGAGACACACAGTCCCCTTTGGCTACCAATCCATGACTTGGAAATTATTCTAAGCTATACTTACAGATGTTTATTGCCCGTTGTTTACAGTAGCCAAAGAATGGAAGTAACCTATACACCCATCAATAGGTTAGTAATAAGTGAAATTATGGGTCCATGGAATAGTATGCAGCCATAAAAAGGAGGAAGCTGATAAAGGTCTGTGGAGCTGGGCATAGCTCAGGGACCATGTCCTGCTGCATTTGTCACTTCTGTGGCTGACACCACCAAGATGGCGTGGACTCCCATTCAGTGTGGTTTGGTGCACGCTTAGCATGAAAGCAAAGCAGAGTGAAACTAAGAGATCCATTGCTGAGGTATAGCGAGTTAGAACAATGGGATCAAAGAAAACAAAACTGAGGGGAAGTCACATAGCACGGGGTGGCACCCAGTTACACATATCTGCCCTGTACGTGGCTGCCCTCGCTTACAGGAGACCCAGTGTCCTTTGCACACGCCCAAGCGGCAGTAACTGAGAACAAACTCGGGGCCGGAGCTGCGGGCAGAGGGAGGCTGGGCCAGGCTCACACGCTGAGCCCCGGCTTCCAGCAGACTTATCCTGCTAAGAAGGAAGTAGGACCGGAAGTGATAAGGGCGGCGGGCAGAGGCAGTCTGAGGTGAGCAGCTGCTGGCCGCCTTCCTCCCCCCACAGTTCAGGCCGCGGAGTGTTCGTCTCCGACATCGTGAAGGGTGGGGCTGCGGACCTGGATGGGCGGCTGACGCAGGGTGACCAGATCCTGGCGGTGAATGGCGAGGACGTTCGCGGTGCCTCCCAGGAGGCGGTGGCCGCCCTCCTCAAGGTGCGCCCGGCGGGCCGCGGC
>NW_022900945.1:1375107-1400104 GCF_012274545.1 Fukomys damarensis
CCTCACCTTCAGTCTGGAGGACAGGGCTGCTGGTCCCCTTCTCCCGCGGCTTTCTCCCCATCACGAACACCTTCCCGAGAAGCCAGGAGGCAGCGGGGCCTGAGCCGGCCCTGACCCGACCCAAGCCCCGGGCGCCCCTCACTGGGCTTCTGTCTCCGCAGTGCACGCAGGGCCTGGTGCAGCTGGAGGTCGGGCGGTTCCGCGCCGGCGCCTGGAGCTCCCGGAGGACGTCGCGGCACAGCCAGGTTGGCGCCCTTCCCTCCTTGTTTCATTTGTGAAGTCCGTGACAGGTGGCAACGGCTGTGCCAAGTTAGGGTGCCAGCCTGGGACCCACGGGGGGCGGCTCCTGGAGCCATCTTCCTGGGGTGGGGGACCTCGCTCTTGTGCATGACTCCAGAGCATTGCGGGGCCTGGAGGAGCTGACTGCAGAGCAGCTTGCTCTGTGGGCACCACTGTGGCCACCAAGCCGGGGAGGTTGGTACTGGCAGCTCCGGGAGGCCAGCGGTGAGCGCAGGTAGCAGCAGTGTGGCCACGACCTGGCCCAGAGCAGGTGCTCTCCTCACAAAGGGCTCATTTCCTAGGCTAGAAGTTTAGTTCCATTTTCAGATAAATAAATCTGTTGCTTCATCAGCCTGTTCTTAACACTACAGCTGAACACGAGAGTCTGTGCTGAATGAGGACAGGTCCCCGTGTGGCTGGACTCCTCCTGGCCAGGGCAAGAGTGGGGACAGAGGAGGCCGTAGCTCACTGACACCACCAGGAGTGGGTTTGATCAGGGAGCACTCGAGGCTGGGGGCCCCCAGCATCTCCCCAGCAGCCAGAGAGCAAAGTGTGCCTTGGAGGAGACCCAGGACCCTCCAGGACAGTCACACAAGCGCTGCCTGCAGGTTCTTCTAGGCCAAACTACAACACACTGCACCTCTTCCCTCTGAGCAGCTTTTACAGCACCGTTTTCAATCCATCCTGTCAGGAAAAACATTCAAACACTCTTAAATGGCGCATGCATCCTGAAGTGTATCGATGCCTATGATTTTCATCAAAACACATCCGTAAAGAACAGACGCACTGATTAATGAATGGCTGTGATAAACACAATGTAGCCATTTTCACTGCGGGTCTGTGCAGTGTGTATGGTCTCTAAAGTTCTTCAGCTGTACTGCGTATCTGAAATCTCCCAGCTGAGGACGCAGCTCCTCGGGAGAGACCTTGCTCAGCCTGTGTACTCCCCGAATTGATCCCTAGCACCACAAAAAAGGGGAAGAGATTAATAGAGTTTTTAAGGAAAGTTAAAATACAAAACCCAGGGCACAGACTTAAAGAAATGGATTAAAGTGAAACGTAAGTAGTAACAGTGGTCTTAGGCTTAGCTTCACATTTAAAAGCAGTTAGGCATAACTTTGGTCATGTGGAGGACATGTTCACCCTTGGTGGCGCTGCCCGCGGTAGAGGGGATTCCCTGTGTACAGAAGCGTCGCCAGTGGCCACGCGCCACAGACACACACGTGGTGGACAGATGAGTGGAGGGTCAGCTGATGGGTACAGCACCCCGGATTAGATTATTACTGACTCGAGAACTCTTGGGAATAAAGAGCAATACATCCCCAAAGAAGCCGTTTCCCCCTCATGCTTGCTGCCTTCTCCCACAGTTGAGGATCCAGTTGCTGTCGATCGAGATGTTTTATGCTCATCTTAGCAAAATGTGTGCTCGCTGTGGTGTGGGTGCTGAGCAGGGAACACATTATCTTGACTGCCACGGCCAGTGCCACGCGGCCACCCGGGAGGGGATGCACAGCCCAATGGTGCCCTTGTCCCTGAACGGCAGGGGCACTGGGTTCAGATGGGCAGAGGCATCTGCCTGTCTGGGGTTCCATCCTCGGCCTCTCCAGCACCTTCCGTGGGGTGCCAGGGACCCCAGCACCAGGCAACCCCGGACAGCATGATTCTGGGGCCCGCGTGGGCTGCGCACAGTGACCGCCGGCCCTGCCTTCCAGGGGGACCCTCGCGGCACACCTGGCAGCTGTGCACCCACCTTGGCCCCGGTCCTCACCAGCCTGCAGAGCCTGGTCGGAGCGTGGAGAGCAGGCCCTTCACAACAGAGCCCAGGTACCCGGGACGCGCCCAGCAGAACACACACACTGTCCCCTTTCACTCAGATGGCTTTAAATCTTTGTGTCCGCTAAGCTCAGGCCTCTTCCTGAAAGGCCTGCTTGGGAGGGAGGGGCACCCTTCACAGGTCAGGGGTCAGGTCACAGCAGCCTCCAGGGACCACGGCAGGGGTGACGGAAGCTAAGCTTGTCTGGCTGGGCTCTGTGCCCAGCCCTGGGGGACAGAGGGAGGCAGGGAAGAAGCGTCAGGTCGTGTCCCTGAGCTAGGCGGGACAGGGCCTTTGAGAGCCTTTTGCTGGGAGAGGCTGGCTTTGCGCAGGGCAGAGGCCGGTAACACAAAGTGCAAACCACGGCCCCTGAGCTCTGCGTGGCTGGGCCCATGCGATCAGGGCTGCGTCCCTCTCAGAGGATGCCGTGCTGCCCGCTGGTGACCCCTGACGGCAGGAACTCAGGAAGGCTGTCCCGAGCTGGGTGCCCTTACATCCACGGCTTCCTTCACAGGCGCAGACTCGGAGCCCAGGACGGTGGAGATCCTCAGAGTAAGTTGTGGTTCCGCCGCCTCTGTCCTGTGTGCAACTGGGTTTGCAGAAAACTCGTGTTTCCTGCAACGAGATCTGTTGGGCGTGAGCTCGCCTTCGAGTCACTGGAGGAAGTGGGCAGCAGAAATGGGCGAGAGAGACGTGGGGCTGGGAGGACGGCCGTGGAGGGAGGAGGGCCCGGCAGCACCTTCCCGGGATGGCAGCTTCTCTTCGCGGCTCCCTTCCCTCCGTCAGCCCCGAGTTCCTGACCCCCGCTGTCTCCTCAGGGGCCTGGCGACCCGCTGGGGATCAGCATTGCCGGGGGCAGAGGCAGCCCCCTGGGCGACGTCCCGGTCTTCATCGCCATGGTCCAGGCCAGCGGGGCGGCGGCACGGACACAGAGGCTGAAAGTAAGCGGGCAGCCGCATGGCGCTTGGGGTGCAGCCGGGCCCCTGCTCAGCCCAAACCCAGAGCCCGCCAGGCCTGCGCCCAGGGAAGCGTCACACCTGAAGCTCCCACGGCTTCCCTGCCTCCCAGCGCAGGGCGGACATACAGCTGTCCCAAGCCCCGTAAAGTTTGAGTTTCGCCGTCATCTTAACTGAGGCAGAAAAGTACATCAGGAAACAATGGGTGTCCTGGGCACAGCTTCCCTGACAGGTTGCCCGCTCCCGGCTGTCCTGGCCAGCGGATTCGGGGCGCCCGGCCACCCACCTAGGAAGCCAGCGAGGGAAAAGCCTGGTGCCGAGGAGCCGGGCGTGTGGCGTTTGTGCTAATGACAGCAGCTTCCTCCCAGGTTGGAGACCGCATCGTCAGCATCAACGGGCAGCCTCTGGATGGGCTGGCGCACGCCGACGCCGTGGCGCTGCTGAAGAACGCCGTGGGCCGCATCGTCCTGCAGGTACGTCCCATCCCACACTGCACAGCGCCTCCCTGCGGGCTGCCTGCTGCTATGACCTAGGCAGACCCACAGCTAGCTGTCCTGACGTCCTCAGTGTCGCCCACACGGGCCGAACGAGAGCCCGGGAAAGTCGGGAGGCCTCCCGCTCACGCGTGGTTCTATGAATAGTGGTTGCGTGGAGGGCACGTTCCCCTCTCCTTGGGCCACAGCTGTTTCCTCCTGCTCTCTGCAGCACAGGGACTGCGGGCACCATCAGAGCCTCGTGCAGAGCTGTCCCCAGGGAGGCAGAGGGAGTGGCTGTGGTCCTGAGCATTGTCTGGAGTAGCAGAGCCGCCACACCTCTCCTGGGGGCCTGGGCATCCCCAAAAGTGCAGGCGTCCACAGAGCGTGCTCCTGCAGGGCAGGTGAGAGAGTCAGTCAGGAGCAGATCCCAAGGGAGCCTCTATCTGCAGGGGGCGGGATTGCTTCACAAGGCCTGCAGGGCTCGCAGAGCTGACGCCGGAGGCCCGCTGCCGAGGTGGAGAGGAGACTCCCCCTGAAGCGGCAGGTGGAGCAGCTGCAGCTGTGGCCCAGGCCAGGTCCTTACCCACCACACAGCACAACACAAGGCCCTGGGTTTGTACCCAGCCCTGCACAAAAGGGACAGGGTAAGACGAGACTAAGCCGGGAGAACTGATAGATATCCAACAGATCAGAAATGCGAACAGAAGCAGTGTGATAAAAACGTACAACTGAAAGAAATTTAAAGGCCAGTTATGACCAGGATAAATAATGCAAGAATGATACATTTTAAGACCTCAAAGCCAACGTATACCTTACCTACAAAAGAACAAGAGATCCAAATGGCACCTCACCTTTTCATCAGTGTCTTCCTGAGAAAACTACTTCAGGATCCACTCCAGCAAGTGAGCACAGTGAGAGAGGGGAAACCAGGAGCCCAGTGCTGGAGCTCAGTAAAAGCCCAGCACGGCAGAGAAAACAAAGCTACGTGAAAGGCTTTGGTATACTAAATTTTCATCTGTTGCAGCAGGGAGGCAGTAACAATCAAGTTGATAAATTTCAAGCCAGGCCTGGTGAGTCACACCTATAATCCCTGAATTCTGGGAGGCTGAGGTAGGAGGACTGAAAGTTTAAACCCAGTCTGGGCCACTTAGTAATTTAGTGAGACCCTATCTAAAGCAAGGGGTGGGGGTGTCAGTGCAAAGGCCCTGGGTTCAACCCCAGTACTACAAAGAAAAAAAAGCTTCAAGATAGGCATCTGAGCATATTATCTAGCTCATTCCTGTAGAAGAAAAGTTCACTGTGTCTCCAGAGAGTGAGTGTTGGAGTCTTTGAGCTTGTGCAATACTTTCCAATCTTTTAGAGTGCACACGCAGAAATATTTGGGGGCGGGACTAGAAGAGAACCCAGAGCCCAGTCCCAAGGGCTAAGCAGGGCAGAGCTTCTGCCTTGGCGTCGACACCCAGGATACCCTGTTGCCAGGATGCTGTTGGCTCTGCACTGTGCTGGTGCTGCTCACTCTGCTCTGAGACAGGCACTCCCTCAGGGCGGGGCCATCTACCCCTCTGGCCAAGCCAAGCCAAGGCTGCCCGGTGCACTGGGTTGGGCCAGGCCCTCCCTGAAGGCCCTGAGCCCTAAGGTGGACCGGGCAGCACGTGTGCCCCAGAGCACGGCAGCAGAGACAGGCAGCCCAGCTGCCGGGACACAAGGGCGCAGCCCCACATCACAGGCCCAAGGCCCTCTCCGGGGGCCACGGGCATGGGCAGGGCTAGTTGGTTGTGGCCTGGGGAGTGGTGATGTGGGGACAGGACAAGGGGTCAGGGACCAGAAGGCCACGGAGAGCAGAGACCTGACAGTCAGGGCTGGTGGAAGGGCCCCGCGCAGCTGCATCAGAACGGGCCATGGCACCAAGACCTGGTGAAGGGGCACCGGGCCCTCCCTGCCTTCCTGTGGGGCTGTTTCTGGGAGACGCGTGCCATTGCTCCCACTAGGTGGCGCCATGTCCACTGTTTGTCTGATTTCTGTTTTGCTGAAACTTTGCCTTTTCCTAGAAGACAAAAATCAGGGAAGTTGCCAAGACCACAGCAGCCCGCGTCCTTAAGTTCCCCACAGCCAGGCTGGGCTCTGCAACTCTGTCTAGCACCCTGCTGAGTCTCTGCCACAGGGCACATCCCAGGCTGTACAGGAAGGACAGGGGCTTTTTTCTATATAGGAAATAATAAGCACAAGATTCTAGGCAGTGCAGGGGCCCTGGGCTGTTCCCCCAGTACCAAGAGAAGGAAGTGACGGAAGAGGACAGGACTGCACAGCAAAGTCCTGTCCATCAGGGAGCCCCTTCCCTCTGCAGCCGGCTTGCGTGGCGGCTCTGGGAACCTGGAAGAGCACATGGCGTGAGTGTTCAGCCTGTGTCCTGGCCCTGCTGTGTCAGGTGAATCCGCTGGGGAGAGGGTGGGCAGCTGGCATCTCAGAAGGCCACTGTCTGCCCATCCCTCGGCTGTCCTGGGTCACATTCAGGGACTGTACACCCAGCTCCACCAGGCCAAGAGACCACCGCGTCCCAAGCTGGCCCCAAGTTCCATCCTGAGCCACAGCACCGCCTCCCTGGCAGACCTTGTATCTCCACTGGGGCCTCTCTCCAGGGCCCGTCAGCCCTGCTCTGCTGCAGGGATTCTGGAGGTTCTGTCCCGCAGTCCTTGCTCAAGAAGGTTTCACGCGGGCTCATTTTCCCCGCAAGTCCTTTCACCATGAAGACAGACAGGAGCAGGGAGAGACGCCTACAAGGGGTAGAGAAGGCAGACGGTGACAGGTCTTACATGCGACAGTGAACAGGAGCCAGGCAGGGATGGACCTGAGGAAAGGCACTCGTGGTGCACATGCACGCCCCAGTGCCACCTGAATGAGCCAGGGCCTCAGACACAGGGAGGACAGTGGGGCAGGGGCCAGTGTTCAGCCATGTGGTCACAGCAGGGACAGCTCGGAGCCAAAGCATCCGCTGTGTTGGACAGGACTGAGCCCCGCGCCAGGGGACCAGGAAGGGAGTGGCTTGGTGACAGTGACGGAACCTACAGACCCCAGTGAGGGGGGACAGGACCCTGAGAGAAGCGAAGGCCTGGGTGACAGCACGGTGTGCCAAAGATGGAGGGTGGATTTGGGGTACTGACAGACACCCCAAGAGGAGCCAGGGAGGGAGGCGGACACTTGGGCTTGGAGTTGGGTGGGAGGTGGAGATCAGTCCAGAGTCTTCACGCTTAGGTGCATGCCCAGCTCCTGAGGTAACTGAGGAAGAGGGAGATGGCGCCTGGGGAGTCACCGTCCTTAGGTCGTCTTCCGACTCCTGAGGTAACTGAGGGAAGACATTTAGTTGAACGGTGCAAAGCTGCAGACTGAGCCCTGTGTCCCTTGGACAGTGAGGTAGGGGACGGCCAGAGGGTGAGGAGGTGAGTGGCGTCCTGGGAGCCACATGAAGGACAGGCTGAGAGAATCCCCCACGCGTCCCCAGCACTGGGTGAGCCGGGCTCAGCATGAGCGCTGGGCATCGCCTGCGGCTCTCACGACACCTCCTTCTGTCCCCAGGTCATGGCCGACACCAACATCGGTGCCATAGCGACCCAGCTGGAGAGCATGTCCACAGGCCAATTCCCCGGCTCGCCAGGCGACGACCATCCCTCAGAGGATGCAGCGTGAGTGCCGATCCCTGAGTAAGGGGCTGGCCCAGGGAGCACAGCATAGCACAGGCTCTTCTGTGCCCACCAGTGTCTCTGCATGACACAGGGCCCTGAAGCCATGGCACAGCCGCTGCACCTGTCCTCAGGATGCGGAGCCTGCGGGCTGCATCTTGCTCAGATCAAACCCCTGCTCGCTGTCTCATCAGCAGCCGCCAGAGCAGCGCCTGAGGCCGGACACTCACAGGCATGGGGAGCATGAGGTGCTGTCCCCAGCTGGGCGTGGGGCTCATGGGGAGGCTGAGGCAGGACAGCCAGTTCAAGCCCAGCCTGAGCAACGTAGCGAGGCCCTGTCTCAAAATACAAACCTGGGCTGGGCTGTAGCTCAGTGAGGGCCCAGGTTCCGTCCCCAATGCTGCCCCAACACCGCTTCCCAGCCCTTCTCAGAGCCCTGATGAGGGGCCCACAGGGGACTCGGAGGTCCCTGCACCCCGGCTGGCCCACTAGCTCTGCTCCAGGGATAGAGCCAGGCCTTCTGAGGAGCCCTGAGTGGTGGGGTCACAGCCGTGCCCAGCCCTGCGGGGCGCTCGCTTCCAGGGCCTCTGCACCCTTCCTGGAGCACACAGAGCGAGGCTTAGCTCAAAGAGCCTGCAAGGGAATGGGTGAGGCCCCACCCGCCCCAGCCAGCAGCTGGGGGAAGTTTCAGGGCCACTCAGAAGCCGGCACAGCAGGCAGCACCAGAGTTCAGAAACTCATCTCCCTGTGTGCAAGAGGACCTGGTCCGACTGGTGTCCGGCCAGGGGGCGGCGCCGAGCGAACTCAGGGGCCACTGGTGCGGTGGGTGGCGCCTTCACAGTCCGGCACCCTCACTGCTATTTCGGCAGAGATTTGCCGAGAGCCTCTCTAACGCAGGCACCACAGGCACCAGGGCTGAGGGCACAGACGTAGAAATGTGGGCCTTGAGGATCTGCCAGGGAACTGGATGAACAAGCCCATGAACCCATGGTGTTTGTCTTTGAGACAGGGTCTTGCTGTGTAGTTCAGCTGATCGTGAACTTGCTTGTAGCGCAGTGGCCCTCCTGCCTCAGTCTCCTGAGCGCTGGGGTGCAGGTGTGCACCACCACACCCCTCTTTGCTAAACCCAGTTATGCGAGGGCTGGATCGGGCAGG
Source organism: Fukomys damarensis (assembly GCF_012274545.1). Lineage (NCBI taxonomy): Eukaryota > Metazoa > Chordata > Mammalia > Rodentia > Bathyergidae > Fukomys > Fukomys damarensis. Next base: position 1,383,461 of record NW_022900945.1, read on the forward strand.
AGAGCGGGCCCCATGGGCATGGGCAGAACCCAAGTTCACCTGAGAAGCTCATGGCATCACAATAGCCCTCAGTGGTGACTACGGACACCGGTCCCCATCCCACTCCAGGAAAGTTGTCCACTACTCAGCCAGGCACTGCTGGGCAGGGGCCCTCACAGCTTCCTCTGTGGCCCAGGCCCTGAGTCTCAGGGGACCGCAAGTGACCCTCCCGCACCAGGGTGGCCCCACCCCACTGTGGCCAGAGGGAGGGAACCGTGGGCAACGGCTCTTGGGAGAGAGGCCAGCACCCTCCATGCAGAGCAGAGCAGCCCCAGCCTGCAGGGCGAGTCCAAGAGACTCCCACACTGCACCCTGAAAACAAACCTCCCTGCCCACCCACTGCGCCCTGGTCTCTCCTGGTGTTCCTTTCCTTTGGGTTTTTAAGTCAGGGTCTTGGTGTGTGACCCATGCTGCCCCGGAATTCACTGTGCTGTCCACGCCGGCCTCAGCTCCCCCCAGTGCCCGGCCTCCAGGGCCACGTGCCGGGCTGCACCCCCATCCTGGGTGCGGGGTGAGGAGGGCCCAGGCTGAGCTCCGAGCAGACACAGGACAGCTGAGGTGTCAGTGTGGCAGGCTGCGTCCACACAGCCAGGGCAGAGGAGGCGGGGGGCCCCAGGCAGGAGTGCTGGCCACGTGCTGCCCAAGGACGCAAGCTGCATGACCATCACGGCCTCCCAAAACCTGTGGCTCCCACTCGGGCCAGACCCCAACAGCACGGAGGCCGCACCACGCACACACAGGACAGATTCCTTCAGAGTTGAAACAGGTTGGGAAAGCAGGGTGCGCACCTGTCACCCCAGCACTCAGGAGGCTGAGGCAAGAAGATCACAAGTTCAAGCCCAGCACGGGGAATCTTAACAACTGAGTGGACGCTGTGTCGAATAAAAAAATCCAAATGGGCTCTGGCTGTAGCTCAGTGTGTAGGCCCTGGGTTCAATTCCCAGTACCACAAACATGGGGGCTTAGTCGAGGGCACCTGAAGCAGAGCCAGGAGGATCAGGAGGTCAAGGCCACCAGGAGCCACCCAGACCTGACTTAAAATATCTTTAAAAAGAGCTAGGCGTGAAGCTCAGCAGTAGAGCAGCTGCCTAATATGTGAGATGTTGGATTCAAGCTCTAGTCCAGGGAGGGAGGGAGGGAGGGAGGGAGCTTTCTGAAGTCTCCCAGGCCAGGAATGAAGCTCCCCACTGCCGCTTCCTGAGTTAACCACAGGCACTGTTTTCAGAACCCCTCCGCCTAAGATTACTACATTGGAGAAGGGCTTGGGGTTAGTATTGTAGGGTCACAGAAGGCCCCGTGGAGACCTGCCAACTTATGTCAAGGCTGTGTTTGCAGAAGCATTTCGCCTTTCACTCTACTTCCTTATTATTCAAAAGTAGGTGAGGTTTTTAAGTGCTTGTGTGTGTGTGTGTGTCTTTCCTCTGAATCTCATAGGAAACCCCCACACTGACCAGGAGAAATAGTTCTCTAAAATAATGGACCCATGCTGGGCATCATGGCCCACACCTGTCATCCCAGCACTCAGAGGCTGAGGCAGGAGGACTGCCACAAGTTTAAGGCTAGACAGGGCTACACAGTGAGTTCAAGGCCAGCGGGAGCTACACAGTGAGACCCTTTCTCAAAGCAACAACAACAAAATACCAGGCAAAAAAGAAATAAAAGGTGTCAGGGCCAGAGGCCAGAGGCATCTGGTCACCAAACACCTCAAGACACGTGCTGTGTCAGCCCAGCTGAGTGACAACAGCCCCTCAGGTCACCAGTAGCAGTCACACTGCCTCCTCCTGCTTCTGCCTCTGGATATCCCTAGAGCAATTATTTTCAACTTCATTTTGCGTTTTTAAATTAGAATTTGGTTGCATTGTGAACCGTGAGACTCTGAAGAGCTGAATGCTGACAGCTCAGTCTGCTTGCTGAGGTTGTCCGGGCCTCACTCCTTTACTCCCTAGAGAGGAAGGAGAAGCGGTCCCACTCCATGGACAGCGTCACCCGAGCAGCTCCTGCACCCCAACATCCGCCTTCCTCACCTGCCAGAGCCATAGACGGCCGGCCTGGCCCATCCTCCCCTCCCCACAGGCGCCCAGACACCCCACACGGTCCCTGACATCCCCGGCACTGGCCCGGGGCTGTGGGAGCCAACACAGGCAGCGTGGTCTTGGCGAGTCCAACACCCAAAGGCCCCTCAGGGTGCGTGTCACTTACCTGTCTGACTTCCAGACACGGCGACATTGCAGCTAGGTCAGCTGAGCACACAGCTGAGAAACCAACATCAGCCAGGTGCAGTGGTGCACGCCTGTCATCCCAGCACCCTTGGAGGCTGAGGCAGGAGGAGTGCAGTTTCTAGACCAGCCTGGGCAGTCTACTGACTTAAAAAGAACTGAGATGTAGCTCAATATGAAGGCCCCGGGTTTAATCCCTAGTATTGCAAAAAAAGTAAAATAAATAAATAAATAAATAAATAAATAAAAGCAGTTTTGCCCAGTCATTCCCGTTACCCTTCTGAAGGTAAGTAAATAAGTGAAGTTATTTGACTACAGGGCCTGGAGTTGTGGGGTAGGCCTGGTTCTGAGTATCTTTACCGCAAGATCCACACTGAGGCCTGTGAACCCAGCTGGTGGTCCAGACCGCCCCTGCACCTCTCCCTCCAGGGCACCCCAGCCGGAGCCTGGCTTGGCACCTGTGTCCCCAGCCCCAGGTGACCTTGCTTGCCGGACTCCTGGCCTGCCCTGCAGGAGACTGCGCAGCTGCCCGCAGATGGGAAGCCGAGCAGACCATGTCTGGGGTCAGTGGACAAGTCCTGCACAGGCCCATGCCCCACACACGGGCCGCGGTGGTGCCCACACCGTGCCCTGCCTTTCTGTGTCGGGCCAGCCCGTGGCCACGTCCCTGAGCCGAGCGGGCCTCCTCCTGTTAAGCGAGGGCCCAGGAAGTGGGTCAGCAGCACCACACCTGCTCACAAGCGAGGGCCCTGAGTTCGATCCCTGGAACCAAAAGCAAAGACGCGAGTGTCGGTGTGAGCGCAGGTCCCCACACACTGTGCTTTCCTGCAGGGCGCCACTGCGCTCCACAGCCGCTTGATCAGATCCTCGCGGTGGACTCCCAAGCAGCACCCGCGGGCCGCCATCACCCTGGCCGAGCCGAGCCCAGTCCGCCCGCACGATGGACCACAGCTGTGCGGCTTGCACTCCCTGCAGGCAGCCCAGGCCCAGAAGCCACTGCCTCCGCCTGGGAGGGGAGCCCCAGGCCTGCCCCAGGCTGCCCAGGAGGTGCTGGGTTTCATCTCCGGTGGGAGAAGGAGCTCAGTGTGTCTAACCTCAGCCCCAGCTGTGTCTCCAAGACTGGGCCCGGCTCCGAGGTTCTCCAGGTTGTAGAGCCACAGGGTGCTCTGACTCTCACCGGCTATTGTGTGGCTGTTCCCAAGAACCGAGCACCTGCCTTTTAGCTGGAAATGTGTTTCTTGGCTGGTATCGTCTTGTGAGTCGACACAGCCGTAGAGTTTGTATCTGAGACACGAGGTGGGGTGGGACCGCGCCTTCCTCCCATGCTCCAAGCGCTGCCAGCCTGGGGAGCGAAGCCCAAATAAACTCACAAATGCACCTTAAAGACTCACGTGATGTGCACACGTAACCCTTTCTCTGTGTGACTCTGCTGGTCTTGGTGGGATGGCCATTAAACACACTTTGCACGAACACCTTGCTGCCTTTTCTCTGTGCGTCCCCAGCCCAGCGGTGCTGCTGGGAACCGGCTCCTGCCCGTGCGGCCTGTAAATCACTGCTGCCAAAAGGTTGTCTGCACAAGTTTCTGACAAGCTGAAGCCATGAGGCGTCTCCTTGTGTCCCTCAGGTTAGTCACCTGGGCCCTGGGAGCAGCAGGGGCTCACTGGAGGGAGGCAGTGCGCGATGAGGCGTCCCAGGTCTGCGAGAAGGCGGCTGCTGAGGAGCGGGCTCTGACAGGCGATGCGTCTAAGGTTTAACTTCTGCAGGAGATGAAGTACTTGCTCCAGGCTTTGGTTCCCTAGAGAGTAAAGAACCCGACCTCTCACAGGCTTCCAGAGCCTCTTTGTAGGGCTCACACCTGTCCGTTCACAGCAAGCGCACGTGTCCACTGCCACCACAGGTGACGGAGGAGACACCTTAGCCTGCAGTCCCCACCATCTGCGTGGAAGTTCACCGAGCTTGCTCCCTGCTGCAGAACATGGCGGAGTACTACTGTGCTGTGAAGAAGGACGGGCTCCAGTCGTGTGGAGAACGGATGCAGCGTGAGGCCCTGATGTGAAGTGAAACAAACAGACCCACGAGCTTCGACAGCAAATGGCTGCTCTTACACGAGAAACACAAAGCACGAATAAATTAGAGCAAAGTAACAGAACAGGCAACGGGGAGAGGGACGCCTGTGAAGGGGAAGGGACAGAGATGGACGGGGGAAGGGGAGGGTGGGAAGAATGCGGATGTTAAGTACGAAAGCCCGGCCCACTTCGCTCAGACCTTTCTCGGGCAGTATCAGGCCAGCGCGCAGCCCTGTGTGAGGTACAGAAACGTCGTCCCCGGGGTGGGGCTCACACCTGGCACTACAAGACCTGTGGTTTGCACACGGGGTCCTCGGCACCCCCCAGGTCCTCGCTGTGGCTGCGCACCAGCCCCATTGCCACAGCCGTCCCGCAGCCCTTGTCACACAGCGAGGTCCCCACGCCCTGCTGTCCCCGAGCTGTCTCGTCGGGGTCACCAGGACGGCAGCCTGGTGAGTGGCCCGAAGTGGCAGGGTTGGGCTCTGGTCTCCCTGCACAGCCCCACAGCCCAGCCCCATGAGCCCCAGAACACTGAGGAAGGGCGGTGTCTGTCGGCCGAGGAGCCCGTGCATCCTACCGCCAGGCTGGGCACAGCAGGACCCCGACAGGCCCGGGCCCTGTCCTCCATCGGCCTCTCCAGGAAGCGGCCAAGAAGACCTCTCTGAGAAGTAGTCATTTCCTGAGGGTTCCAAATACTAGCAATAAAGCTACTTTCCATAAGCAGTTTACAAGCCTCAACCCAGGAATTAAACTTTTAAAAAAATAGAAAATGAGAAGACACTTGAGCAAGATGCAGCCCCCCCCCAAGACATTAATCTCTCCAAAGGCAAACCCAGCGGGGAAGAGGGGGAATTAAAAAAAAAATCAAAGCAGAAATGCTTTCTTGGATAACTACAGAGGTGGTGACCATAATGAAAGATGGTGGTTAGTGACTCTCGAGCAGCTACAGATAAAAAAGTAAAATAGAGGAGCACGGGAAAATGATAAAAACCATGAACATCCAACAGAGAAAAGAAATGGAAAGCATGAAACAGATTAAAACATTTCCAGGAGATTAAAAATTCTATCAAGGGCCAGGGGATGTAGCTCAGTGGTTCCACCGCCTGCCTCGCAAGCTCAAGGACTGGAGTTCGATCTCTGGTACCAAAAAAAAATTTTTTTAAAAAACCAAATTCCATTGAAAGTATACACAGCAGCAAAATGAGCCACTGTGAGGGCAGAATATCAAATATAGTAGACAGAACTGTGGGTAGCATCCAAGAAAAACATTTTTTTAAAATAGCAAAGAAACAGCTGCTAGCTAATGCAAAAAAGAATAAGATAAGATTGATCAGAGTCAATGGAAAAGCAAGAGATAGTGCAAATGACATAGAAAATAAATGTTGTTGTTTTGGTTTTTTGAGACAGGGTCACATTATGTAGTTGAGACTGACCTGGAACTCACTATGTAGCTCAGGCTGGTCTCGAACTCACAGCGATCCTCCTGCCTCAACCTCCCGAGTGCTGAGATTACAGGTGTGCGCCACCACGCCCAGCAAAAAATAAATGTTTGTAAAAAGCCTGTTCACAGAAGAAATGGCAGAAAACTTCCCAATCAGGAAAAAAGAATTTGACATACAGGTTAGTGGGACATATAGGACTCCAATTAGCTGTGATAAAAGAAAAAATCTTCCCCAAGGCATGTAATAGTCAAGATTCCATAAATTCAGTTCAAGGGCAGAGTATTAAAAGCTGTTAGAAAAATTTAACAAATCTCCTATTAAGAAAAGCACATAAGAGTCACAGCAGACCTCTCAACACAAATCCTCAAGTCAAGAACAGCTTGGAGTGAAGTATTTCAAGCACTAAAAGAAAACTACCTCCAACTCAGATCGCTGTACCCCACAAAACTATCTTTCAAAATTGATGGAGAAATAAGATGCTTCCTTGACAAAGAGCACCTGAAGAAATTCATGACCACCAAACCAGCGCTCCAAAATACTCTGAAGGACAGTCTAGACAGACAGTAAGGATCACAACTCCACGAGCCCCAACAGAATGAGTCTACCAGGCAAGTCAAGCAATTAAACGGAGAAAAAGGGCCAGGGATGCAGCTCAGTGGCAATGTGCCTGCCTCACAAGTGCAGGGTCCTGAGTTCAATCCCCAGTACTGAAACAAACAGAGAGAGAGGAACAAAAGGGAACCAAGGACAGGAAAATAACATGACTGGGGTAAGTCCATACATATCAGTGATAACGTCAATGTAAATGGTCGCAATTCAACAATCAAAACGAACAGACTGTCAGAATGGATCAAGAAGCAAGATCCAACAACATGCTGCACACAAGAAACACATTTCATTCAAAAAGAAATTCACAGACTGAAAGTCAGAGGACAGAAAACAATATTCCATGTGACAGGATCTGAGAAAAAAAGCAGGAGTAGCCATTCAACTTACAAAGTGGATTTTAAGCCAAGACTGATTAAGAGAGGCGAAGAGGTCACAGCATCCTTATAAAAGGAACAATCCAAGAGGAAGAGATAACAATCCTAAATATATGTGCACCAAACAGCAGCATACCTAAAGTAAAACAAATATTAACAGACATGAAAAATAAAACAAGTACTAACACAATCATAATAGGGGACCTCTAGCCGGGTGTGGTGGTGCATGCCTGTAATTTCAGCACTTGGGAGGCTGAGGCAGGAGGATCACTGAGTTTGAAATCGGCCTGGGCTACATAGTGAATTCCAGATCAGTCTCAACTACGTAGTGAGACCCTGACTCAAAAAAACAAAAAACATAATAGGGGACCTCAACACCCCACTGTCACAAATAGATCAACTAGACAAAAAATCAACAAAGAATTTCAGAACTGAACCAAACTTTTGAACAAATGGACTTAGTAGCTATCTACAGGGTGTTCCACCCTGCAATATCAAAATACACATTCTTCTCAGCTGTACATGAAACATTCTCCAAAATAGACCATTTACTCACTCAGAACATACTTAAACACAAAGAAGTTGAAATCATCCATGCATATTATCAGAACATAGTGCAATAAAATTGGAAATCAATGGCAAATGAAATCACAAGAACTTCATAAACACATGAAAATTAAATAACACCTCTTGCTGAGCATTGTGGCACACACCTGTAATCCCAGTACTTGGGAGACTGAGGCAGGAGGATCATCATGAGTTCAAGGCCAGCCTGGGCTACATAATGAATTCAAGGCCAGCCTGAACTGCATAGCATGTCTCAAAACTAACTAAATAAATAACATTCACCTGAGCAACCAATGGGCCACAGATGAAATTAAAGAAGAAATTAGTTTGTACAATTAAATGATAATGCCAATTCAACATTCCGGAACTTATGGGACACAATAAAAGTAATTCTATAAATGAAATTTATAGCAGTGAATTTCCATACCAGAAAAACAGCAAGCTCAATCAAACCTCAAGCTTCTAGCAAAAGAAGAACAAGTCAAGCCCAAAGCTCATATGAGAGAGGAAATTATAAAGATCAGAGCAGGGCCAGGGATTTAGCTCAGTGGTGCCAATGCCTACCTTGAAAGCACAAGGTCCCAAGCTCGATTCCCAGGACCCCCCCAAGAAAAATTAGAGCAGAAATTAATGCCATGGGGACTAAGAAAACAATACAAAGAACCAATGAATCAAAGAGGTAGTTCTTTGAAAGAATGAATAAAATTGATAAACCCTTAGCCAACTTTATATAAAAGAAAGATTCAAATCCATGCAGCTAGGAATAAAAAGGGTGAAATCACAACAGATCCTCCAGAAATCCAAGATCATCAATACCTACCTTTGAGAACCTATGTTCTAATAAGATGGAAAACAGAATAAAAAGATTCCTAGATACATACGAATTACTGCAGCTGAATCAAGAAGATATAAAACTTCTAAATAACCCAGTATCATTCAATGAAATTGAAGATGTAATTTTTAAAACTTACCAACAAAGAAAAGCCTGGGCCCTGACAGGTTCACTGCTGAATTCTACAAGAAATTTAGAGAAGATAATGCTGCTACTTCTCAAATTCTTTAATGAAATTGAAAGGGAAGTAATACTCCAAAATTCATTCCTGGAAGCAAGCATTACCCTGATACCCAAACCAAAGAAGAGAACTACAGGACAATCTCCCCAGTGAACATAGATGCAGAACTTCTCAATAAGATATAGGCAAACAGAGCGCAGCAAATCATTGAGAAAATTCTACACCATGACCAAGTTGGATTCATCCAAGGAATTCAGGGATGGTTTAGCATATGCAGATCAATAAATATGGTGCACTGTTTTAACAGAGCCAAGGACAAAAACTATGTGATCCTCTCAATAGATGCCGAAAAAGCATTTGACAAAGACCAGCACCCATTCATGATAAAATATCCTACAGAAAATTGGAATAGGTTGTCTTTATCTCAATATGAACAAAGCCACCTATGAAAAGCCACCAGGTAACATCCTACTAAATGGACAAAAACAGAAATGTTTCACTGTAAAATCAGGAACAAGACAAGGATGTACACTGTCACCACTCTTATTCAATATGATTCTGGAAACATTAACCAGAGCAATTAGACAAGAGAAAGAAAAGCAATAGAGATAAGAAAGGAAGAAGTTAAATTATTATTTGAGATGACATGATAGTCTATATAGAAGACCCCAAAAACTCCACCAAAAGACTTCGAGATTTAATACCCAAAGTCAGTAGTATAGCTGGATACAAAGTCAACATTCAAAAATCAATACCCTTCAGCCATGCAGGGTGGTGCACACCTGAAATCCCAGCACTCAGGAGGCTGAGACAGGAGGATCGCTGTGAATTCAAGACCAGCCTGGACTACATAGTGAGTTCAGGTCAGTGTTCAGTGTAAGTTTCTTCTCCTGTCTAACAGAGAGACTTAGTTAGTGCTCCCTGACCAACCTCTTCTCATCCTCCCCTCTCTCCACCTCCCCAGCCTCTGATAACCACCATAACACTCTCAAATTCTATGAGAGCAATATTTTTCTAGTGTTAGGGATTGATTCCAGGACCTTGTGAATGCTAATTGCATACACTACCACTGAGCTATACCTCTTACCCCAAGATAAACTCTTTCAGCTTCCACATATGAATGAGATCACACACCACTTGTACCTGGTTTATTTCACTTAACAATCTCTAGTTCCACCCACATCATCTAAAATCAAGGAGCTGGGTGTGGTAGCACATGCCTTAAATCCCAGCACAGGAGGCTGAGACAGGAGGATCGCTGTGAATTCAAGACCAGCCTGGACTACATAGTGAGTTCAGGTCAGTGTCAACTACGTAATGAGACCCTGTCTCAAAAAAACAAAAACAAAACAAAAAAATCAACACCCTTCCTGTACACAAATAACAAACTCACCAAGAGAGAAATCAGAGAAATAACACCTTTCACAATAGCATCCAAAAAAATGAAATACCTAGGAATCATCAATCTAACAAAGGAAGTAAAAGACCTTTACATGGAAAACTACATTTCTCTGAAAAAAGATCGAAGAGAGTATTGGAAAATGGAAAAATATTCCTTATTCTTTAGTAAGAAGAACCAAAATAGTGAAAATGGCCATACTTTCAAAAATTTTATACAGATTTAATGCAATCCCAATCAAAATCCCAACAGCTATCCCACAGAAATAGAGAAAACAATTCTGAAGTCATTTGGAACCAGAAAAGACCTAGAATATCAAAAGCAACTCTAAGTAACAGGCAGGGGCATCACAGTCCCTGGCTTGAAATTATACTACAAAGCTACTGTGATAAAAACAGCATGGTACTAGCAAAAATAAAAACAGACCTGTGAATTAATGAAACAGTTTAAAAGATACAGAAATAACTCCAAATACACTCACTCAGCCACCTCATCTATGACAAAGGGGCCAAACACTCTCATTGGAAGAAAGACAGCCTCTTTAATAATGGTGTTCAAAAAACTGGCTTTCCACATGCCAAAGATTATAAATGGACCTATGTCTTTCACCATGCAATAAACTAAAATTAAAATGGATCGAAGATCTAATTATTAAAATAGAAACACTAAATCTGCTAGAAGATAGAATAGGTAGAACTCTTAAAGATATTGGTGTGGGCAAAGATTTTATGAACAAAACCCCAGTTACACAGGAACTATCACAAAGAATCAACAACTGGGATCTCATCTTATTAAACAGCTTTTTCATAGCAAGATAAACCACCAAAAGAGTGAAGAGACCCCACAGTATGGGAAAACATTCTTGCCACCTGTTCCTTAGACAAAGGACTACTATCTAGAATATACACAGAACTCAAAAAAGACCCGACCTCCCCAAATTAAAAAACCCAATCCAGAAACTGGCATCTGAAATGAATAGACACTCCTAGGTGAAAAAGTACAAATAGCAAATGAATATATGAAAAAAAGTCCAAAATCACTGGTTATTCCAGAGATGCAAATTAAAACAACACTGAGATTTCACCTCACCCGAGAAAGAACGGCTGCTATTAAGAAGTCAACGAATGACCGGGGAATTGGCCCAGTGGTTCCACTGCCTGCCTAGCAAGCCCAAGGACCCGAGTTTAATAACTGGTACCAGGAAAAAAAAGAGTCAACCTATAACAAATGCTGGCAGGGCTGTGGGGAGAAAGGAACCCTGCTCCATGTTTGTGCAAGTGCAGACTGGTGCAGCCACTGTGAAAATCAGTGTGGAGAGTCCTCAAAAAACTAAAACTAGAGGTTCCCTTTGACCCAGCTAGTCCCCTTCTTGGTGTCTCCCTAAAACAATCAAAAGCATCACACCATGTTTATAGCAGCACAGTTTATAATAGCTAAATCTTGGAAACAGCCCAAATGATGCCCATCAACTGCTAAGTGGATAAAGAGGATGTGGGCATATATATGTGTGTACAACTCTGACATGAAGGGTAAGGCTGAGGCACCGCCACACTCCTAAGTGAAACAAATCGGACACACGTGTAAATACTGTATCGCTTCTCTTGCGTGAGAAACCGGAAGTGTAAGAAAGAACCAAAATGTATCACAGATACAAGGAAGTGGGAAGAAAATGGTCAAACGGGAAGGGGAACAAGGGAGGGGGAGGGGAAAGGAAGGCAGGGACAAGAAAAATTAGAAAAAGAAAGAATGGAAGCAAAGCTTTGTAAATAAGGAAGGGAGAGGGGTTGAAGGGTGGGGGGCGTGGGAAAAAAGCAGCAGCCAGAAATATGTGTACAGGTGCAGATTCCCTGTGATGAGTGCTATCTGTATATCGAAAATGTACCGATAAAGGTTTTCCTTCAAAAACAAAGTTAACAAAAATGCAAAGAAACCCGGCGTGGGGGGGCAGGCTGCAGGGTGGGGTCGCACCTGGGCATCCCCAGATGCTGGTGGGGACCCCACAGGGATGGCCAGGTCCCCGCCTCGGTTTGCCCTGGGTGGACGACGCCCACCACCCACGGACCCGCACGGTGGCGCACGGTCCAGCGCAGTCCGCCTCTGCCCCGCCCAGGACTGCGCTCCCAGGGTCTGTGGCTGGAGTTCGGCACTCTGTGCTGAGAGCTCTCCGTGTCCTCAGCACTGAACACTGGCGGGCTTTGTTTGGTTGAACCAGCACTGCTAGGGACTGCAGTGCCTGGAACATGGGGTCCCTGGGTTCAGCCCCCACGTCACACACAAGCGAGGGAGACAGATGCTGTTCCTCATTCTACACGGAGAGAGGGGAGCGGAGGAAGACGTCCTCTTCATCCCTGAAAAACTCGAATGTGTGTCTTTCCCAGTCGAGAGCTGTGTTTAACTCAACACCGGTCAACATCCCCGAGAAAGGGAGCTCACGGTGTCAGTTTGTGTTTTATATCGGTGCCTCCTACACAGAACAAAGATCTGGAAAACTGCATCAGCACACCGAGCGCCCTTCCTACAGCCTCCCTTCTGCGTTTAACCAACCTGCTGTACTGTCAGCCGTCATGGAGTCCCACACGCTGTAATGGAATTTCCCAGGTGCTTTCAACACAGGTGCTGGTTTCCCTACTTTATAGAATTTTAAAAACTGAACCACAGAGGGTGTGTCAGGCACCTGCCCTTTGCTGGGATGAAAATGTGACACTGCAACGTAAAGCCAGGATTAATGCTGGGTCACAGTTTCAGAGGGTTCAGTCCACGGCCAGCTGCACCAAGCAGAGACGTCATGGCAGAAAGGCGTGGTACACCGAAGAGGCTCAACCCAGGGCAGCCAGGAAGCAAAAACTGATTGCCAGAGCCAGTGATAGACCTCCCATCCAGGCATGGTGATGCAGACTGTAATCCCAGCACTCGGGAGGCTGAGGCAGGAGGATTGCTGTGACTTCAAGACCAGCCTGGACTTCACAGTGAGTTCCAGGTCAATCTCAAATACATAGGGAGATCCTGTCTCAAAAAAAAAAAAAAATCATCACAAAAGCCCCAGCTCTGAACACATAAGATTCTGGGGTATGTTTTGAATCTAAACTACACAGGAGAGGGTAACTAATTTTCCTAAGGTCACACAGCTGGAAGGTGGCATCCTGACTCAGCATCCTGTCCTGTCAGCCCTCTCCTGCAGCAGCAGGATTGCTGTCCAAGGAAGGGGAAAGAAAGAGGCACCAAACAGTGAGCGTCATAACTGCTGGGGCGGGGAACAGAGACCCACGGTTCTCCATGCTCAGAGCCACTTTCTTTTTTTTTTAAAGGAGAGGTTTACTTTGGCTTGCAGTTTGTAAAGGTTTCAGTCCATAGTCTCTTGGCTCCAAAGTAGGACAGCAAGACAGAGGGGCCTGACAGAAGAAATAACTTCATGGCACGGCTGCAGGAAGCGGGGGGGAGGGGGACAGACAGACAGACAGACTAAGGAAGAAGCCAGGGAGTGACCGCCTCTCTCCTCCCAACGTCACATGTAGCTATAAACTCATCCGTGGACTCACCCAGGCACCTCCCAGAAGCCCCACCAATGATCCCATGAGGCTCTGCTGGGTGCACCTGGAGAGAAACCATAGTGTTCCATTCCTTGCACCTAAAGACACCGGCACATCTCTTTATAGAAAATGCAATTAGTTCATCTGTAAGAATTGCCAAAGTCTTGGCAGTTCTAGCACTGTAGTTCCAAGCCCCAAATCTCTTCTGAGTTTCAAAGCAAACTCTACTGTCAGCTCCTTTAATTAAAAAAAAAAAATCTGGGGATTCAGCTCAGTGGCCCTGCACCTGACTGGCAAGTGGAAGGCCCTGAGTTCGATATCTGATACCAAAAATAAATGTTTTTTAAGAAGACCAAATATTGCTGGTATTTAAAGGCACAGAGTAAACATTCCCATTGCAAAAGGGAGAAATGGGGTGAAGTGGGGGAGAGAGAGGAACAGGACCAAAGCAAGAGAAATCCAGCTGGGCAAACACTAAATCCTGTAGTTTAACATCTAGCACCTGGGGTAATCTGGCAAGAGGCGTGCTCGGAAATGCTTAGACAGCCCGCTCCTGCGGCACTGCTGGTGCTTGTGGCCCTCACTTCTCTCGGACTGGCTTTGCTCTCTGCGTGCAACTTTCCTCAGATGTCCTACATTCCTGGCTTCTCCAACATGCCGGCTTCTCCAACCACTGCACTTCTGGCTTCACACCCTGCCTTCAGGGTCACAGTGCCTGCGTCCCAGGCGTCCCAGACCTCCTTCTGAAATCGGAATGGAAGCCTCTCTGACCCCACAGCTTTCATTATGCACGCACATAAAATGTGCAGTGTGGATGGTTCCCTTGTTGCCACCAGCCGGAGCAGTGGCTGGGCCCCTTTGTGTCTTGCCAGCGGTTGCAGAGGCCTCCACGGGCCTGGGTGTCTGAGCAAGGTAAACTGAATCCCAGGGAAAGGATCCCCATTCCCTTAGACTACCACTCTTCTGGCGCGCGGTGCCTTGAGCTCTTCTCAGAGCAGTCTCGGCTTTCTACCTTAGATTCAGTAAGGGGTGGGCTCTGTCAGAATTCCTGCAGTCCTTAAAGCATCATTTCTATTGTTCAAATCCAAAGTATCTGGCTTCTTTTCAATGCTAGTCTTTTTATGAGCTGAACTCTCCGCCCCATCTTTACAGGACCCCACTTTCCTGGAGCTTTCTTCCTTACCAAATTAAAACTTTAAAAATTATTCAGCTGTGCCGTGCTTTTAATTCTCAACATAAATGGATCCGGATAAACACCCCCAACAACATCCATGCCGCGGTTTCAATATCAGCTTCCTGGAATTTTCCTCTGCCAGATCAGTCAGCTGCTCTTCACCTCCTGCAAAGTCTCATGAGCAAAATGTAGTCAAATCTTCACAGTCTGGAGCGCAGTTTCCACTGCAGCCCTCCTGCCCCGCTGAAAACTCTGAGCTGGGTCTCTTTCATCGGCTTTCGAACCTCCTGTGAAGCTTGGCTAAGCACTCTGGGACTGCTTCTCCAGCCAGCATCTCCACACCTCTGCCGGCTCCCTCCGAGCAGGGAGCCCGATTCCCTGGAATGGGGTCTGTATCATCAGTGAGACCCAGTACTGTCACGCCCTCTGCGTGAGGCCGTTCAGAGGCGCTTTCTTAATTCAGACTGGGAAATCAATCAATAAGGCTTCTCTGTGAGACCTGACTGGGCCAAAGTGACTCCACGTCGGCCTGCTAATGACCCCAGAGACTGTCGCTTTTCCTCTCCTTATCAAATGGGAAAGCTGCTCAAACTGCAAAGAGCCTTGTTAACAGATGGTATGCTAAAGGTGACCATAAACTCTTCCCCGACAAGATAAACGAGTATGTTTGAAGTTTTACCCCCTTGCAGCTGTGTAAAAGCCCTGACCTATGTTTGAACTTCTTTGTTTGAAAAATCCTATACAACCTATACACAATCCTGTATCAGGGCTTCACTTCTCTTAGAGAGTGGAGTCCGCACGTGTGTGATAAACTTCCTTCAGTTTTTATGTGTGTCCCAGTACTTGGTTCTCTTGATGGCTTGGTATAACATCTTAAAGTGGGGCTGGGGATTTAGCTCAGTGGTTCTGCCACCTGCTTTGCAAGCACAAGGTCCCAAATTCAATCCCCCCCCGTACCCCCCCCCAAAATCTTAAAGTGGGAGTTGTTAAGCTGGGCATGGTGGTGCACTTGGGAGGCTGAGGCAGGAGGATCACTGTGAGTTTGAGACCAGCCTGGGCTACACAGTGAGTTCCAGGTCGGTCTCACTACACAGTGAGACCCTGTCTCAAAAAAAAAAAAGTGGGAGTTGTCAAAGCAGAGGCTTTTTTTTTTTCCAACCTGTACTGGGGATGGACCCCAAGCCCTGGCCACTGAGCTGTATGCATCCCCAGCCCTTTCCTGTTTTTATTTTGAGACAGGGTCTCACTAAGCCGTCCAGGATGGCCTCAAACTCAATGCCCTCGTGCCTCAGCCTCCTGAGTGCTGGGTATAAGTGCCTTGAAATTGCCATTCTGATAAATAACTTCTTGCTTCACGTTGTCCATTTCCTACAACACGCGTCACCGAAGCACAGTGAGGCTTGTCCGGATAAGGTACGGATCGCAAATAGTGACCCAAGTGGCTGCCCATGCAGCCGACGATCCCCAGCCCGCCTGCACCAGTCACCCACTATATAACCAAGCCCCTCCACCCAGCTCTCTCTCTCCTCTTCTTCTCCCTTGCCTACAATAAAATCTCGTACAGCTCTGTCGGTGTGCGGAGCGATCTTTGGCAGGCACCGGTTTCTTTGGCTGGGATCACCGCCACGCACTGCGCCAGCTAAGGCAGAACTTTAAAAAGCAGTGGCTGGCATGGGGCATGGGGGCAGGGAAAGCAGGGGGTCACCAGTAACCTGCATGTGCAGGTTAAGTCTCGGAAAGCAGAACTACAGCTTGGAAGTTGATTTTGGAAACAATCAGCTTCTTCAAACTTCCTCCTGACCTCACACAGCAACGCGTCCCGCTCGCTCCCCGGGGGTTCAAGGCTGTCCTGGGGCAACTGAGACCTGGTCTCGTGGGCGGAGAGGCTCCTCTCCTGACAAAGGGGCCGCGGGGAGGCGGCGGTGGAGAAGGGTCCGCCCTGCTCCTTTACAGCCTGTACCCTCTCCCACTCCCGGGCCAGCTTTGAGTAAATCCTTTTTTGTTTTGTTTTTCTTTTTACCAAAAAAACCCCACAAAACAAACACAAACAAAAAACGTCCTCCTTGGGTTCAGTCAGCCGCAAGCGAGCGGACGAAGTTGCGCCTGGACCCCGTGTGCTGTTCGGTCCCTTGCGGCCGCAGGTGAGCCAGGCCCGGGAGGTAGAGCCCGGCTGCCCCGGCTCGGGTCACACTGCCCTCCCCAGAGCGAGTTCGGGGCG
>NW_022900945.1:1400356-1420437 GCF_012274545.1 Fukomys damarensis
CCGTCCAGCTGAGCCAGGCGCCGGGGCTCAGGGCGCAGTCCCAGAAACCCAGGCAGAGGCAGGAGGGTTGTGGGTTCAAGGGCAGTCTGGGGTACAGGGGAGACGCTACCTCAAAATAATGTTTCTAATCATACATTTTAACTGCGCCCAGGCCGTATTTCTCCGGTGTTTTCATGTTGTGAACGCCATGGTATTGAGGGTTGAGCCCAGGGGCCGGCGGGCCAGGCAGGGGCTCTACCTGAGCCCCACTCTGCCTTCTGTTTTTAAACTCTGAGATGGGGCTGCACTAAGTGCCTGCACTAGCCCTGAACTTGTGATTCCTGCCTCAGCCTTCCGACGGGCTGGGGTTACAGGTGTGCGCCTCTACACCCAGCTGGATTTTAAATGTCTTGATTCAAGGGATTGCATTAACAATGCCGAAGTGAGTCGGCAGCGGGGGACTTAGAAAGCCAGCACTGCGTGAATGCTGACCAGATAGGGCTCCCGTGTGACCTGGGGCTGGGCGGGCGGCGCCTACTTCCTCCGTGGCCGCACCACCCCCACGCCCACAGGCCAAGCGCGCCCCTTCTGCGCCTGTAACCCGGCCCCTGGGGTTTCTCCCTGCCGGGCCCTCGCTTGGTTTGCTTTGCTTTTTGGTTTTTGAGTCAGCGTCTCCCCTGTGGGAGGCCAGGCTGCCTCGAACTCTACAATCTTACTGCGTTGGCCTCCAGAGCGCTGGGGTCACAGGTGTGCGCCTCCACGCCCGGCTGTTTTCGTTGTATTTGCGCGTGGCGGTGCAGGGATGCACTAGGCCACCGCTGGCGCCCAGGTTGAGGTTCGTGGCCCGCCAGCCCGGCTCCGCGATGAGACAGGCTGCCTGATTTGGGGGTGCAGGGTAGAGGGGAGGGTGCTGGCTTCCGACCTAGCTGGTGAATCTCCTTCCTGGTCTGCCGAAAGGTTTTAACGAGTTTGCGCAGTGGTGCAAGCCTGTAAACCCAGCAGTCTGGGAAGCTGAGTCAGGAGGGTTACAAAGTCATGCTTTGGGCAATTCAGCAAGACCCTGTCTGAAAAAATAGACAAGTGTGACTCGGGACCCAGTGCTGGGAAAACCATTACAATGCCTGTTATACCTCTCACATTCGTTGCCTCATCGGTCTCCTGGTCTGTTCCGTACCTGGGTCAGGGCAGCTGGGCTCGCCGTCTGCGTGTGCAGTCACCTCATGGCCGGCCTTCCCGAGCAGTGGGCGTTTGCGTGGTTTCCCGTGTCAGTGGCGCGGGTGAAGGTCGGGAGGCGGGTGCTGCGCATGCGGTCCACACCTCCCTCCAAAGGGCGCGGCTTCCTCGCCTGGCACCAAGGGTCCACCCCGAGAAGTGCGTGTTTGTAGTTTTCCGGGGCTTTTTGAGTGTCTAGAAAGTTTTGGTTGTGCTGGCTCCAAGTGGAAAAGGCAGTCTTTTTTGTTTTTTGTTTGTTTGTTTTAACGGGGGTCTTGTCCCCCGCTTTGTTCCCAGGTCCTGCTGCAGCCTCTTACCTTAATTAGGATTGGTTGGTTTTGCTTTGGCTCTCCAGCTCGGGGAAGCTTTCGTGCCATGTGGCAGGGGCGGGGCCCATCCCCAGCCCTCCCCGCTTTACATCTTGAGACAGGTCCTCCTTAAGCCGCCCAGGCTGTCCTCAAACTTGAGACCCCCCCCCACCTCAGCGACTGCATTAGCCGGGATCACAGGCGGCGCCACCAACACCTGTACAAACTGCGGGTCTGTGGCTGTAGCTCAGTGGTGGTCTGGGAGCTCACCCAGCCCCACCATGGAGTTGCCAAGTTCAAGGTGCCTTACTTAGGGAGACCTTGTCTCAAAATGAAATGAAAGGGCTGGGCAGCCAGGTGTGGGGGTGCACACCTGTAATCCCAGCCCTGGGAGGCTGAGGCAGGAGGATTGCAGTTCAAGTCCAGCCTGGGCAGCTTAATGATTTAGGAAGACCCTGTCTCCAGATAAAAATACATGAATAAATAGAAAGGGCTGGACGTGCAGCTCACTGCAAAAGCCCTAGATTCAATTCTGAAAAATTAGGGTGGGTTGGCTTAGGCTGGGGGGTGTCGTTTTGTTGTACATCAAGGCCTTAACAAGCACCAGGCCCTGGTGTCCATTCCTGGTGCCACAGGAACAGTGAAAGCAATGATTCTCTGTGAAGTGCTGGGACTCGAACCCAGGGCCTCATGTATGCTAGACACATGCCTTGCCACTGAGCTATACCCCAGCTGCAACAAGTCTACTGTGCTTGTTCGAGAATTTAATTCTATTCCCTGTTAAGTAAAAATTATAGGAGATTTTGGATTGGATTTCTGTACTCTGTACTGGGCCAGAGAGATCAGACAAAAATCCAAAATGAAGCCAGGTATAGCACACGACTGTAATCCCAGCACTCAGGAGGCTGAGGCAGGAGAATCTGAGTTAAAAGCCTGTCTGGACTACATAGGCCCTGACTCAATAAGTAAATTTCAATATGGAGTCACCTTCCCTACCACCGCCCTGACTAGGGACTGAACCCAGGGCCTTCTCACTGAGCTACATCTTGTGAGTCCTGATTAAACTAAAGTGGCTCCATGCTGGCCTGCTAATAGGCCAGAGACTGTGCTTCCCCTCTCCTTATCAAACATCAAGAAAGAGCTGCTCAAACTAGACAAACCTTCATATGCTAATTGCTGACTTGGCTAACAGCCCGCCCAGGGACTAATGCTATGACAAAAGGTGACCACAGAACATTTCCTGCATGAGATAAAGTGTGTTTGGAATCTTATCCCCTGGTAGTTCTGTGAATACCCTGACCTATGTTTAAACTTTTTGTTTAGAAAAACCCTAAAAAACAACCTCAGCCCCTGAGCAGTTGCCTCTCTGAGCCACTTGGCTCCAGGAGTGCCGTCTGGCCAGACTAATAAAGGTCTGTTTTCCAACTAGTCCGGTGTGTTCCTTCCTGGGTGATTCTCGTGGCTGTTTAGCTCTTCGGAGCAGTTGGTAGGGTCTTTTGACCTTACTGTTTAGCTCCTCGGAGTGGTAGTAAGGCCTTAGGTCTTACGTTTTGGAGGCCCCAGTGAGATTCCTGGGTGGGAACTGTAATAAATCCAGCCGAGACTTCTCTGTAGCAGGATCCAGCAGGAGATTCTCGTATATAGACCTTTGAAAAGCCTCCGGAGGTAAGCTTTGGGCCAGTTGCGACCATGTGTTGTCAGGAGTGAGGTGGCTGACAAGCCAGGAAGCTTTCCCTGACCCCAAGGTTCCTGACGAGGAACAAGGGTAGAATAAAGCTTTGATTTTGTTGTGGCGCCTGTTCATTCTTGTTCATATACCAGTGTCCTGTCTGCTCTGTGTTAACTTTTGTATTTTCTTAGGACAGAAATGGGAGGATCTTGCTCCAAGAACACCCCGCTGAATTGTTTTCTCACTAATTTTAAATTGCCCCCCCAACAGGAGGACGAATATGGGGTTAAATTCTCTCATGGAGAACTTCGCTCCCTATGTCAATTGGAGTGGCCAGCCTTTGGGGTTGGATGGCCGGCCGAGGGCTCTTTTGAGCCGAGCCTCTGTCAGGCTATATGGGGAAAGGTCACCGGACACCCCAGCCACCCCGACCAGTTTCCTTATATAAATGTTTGGGTCCGGGCTTGTGAGGGGCCTCCAGCATTGCTGCAGCAGTGTTCCCTGAGGACAAACTCTTGCATTTTGGTTATGGCCCCAAGGGAACCTCGGGAGACCAAAGCCCGGAGTCCCAAGCCGGTGCTCTCACAAGACCCTGATCCCCTAGATCCTTAGTAGGACCTCCACCCTACGTGGAGCCTTCCACCTCCTCTGATAAAAGTGGCCGCAGATCTCGGAACCGTTTTCACCCTCCTCTCCCCGAAAGGGAAAGTTCACCAGATTCTGTAACCTCTCCTCATACGCGAACCAGGGCTGCATATGGCCCCAGTGGAACTTCCTCCGTAGGGACTCATTCAGCCCCCTTTTTCCCCTTCGAGAGAGAGCTGGGTCATTATGTCTATGTTCCCTTCACTGTCAGTGATTTATATAACTGGAAACATCAGAATCTCCCCTTTTCGGAGAAACCTCAGGCTCTGATCTCCCTCCTAGAATCTCCTTCATACTCATGACCCCACTTGGCATGACTGTCAACAACTCCTCCAAGCCCTTTCTACTTCTGAGGAAAGAGAAAGGATCTGAGGGCAAGCCATAAAATCGGAATTAGGAGGAAGAGGGTCCCATTGATGAACAGCAACACACCCGTATCGAGGCACAACTCCCGTCCACCCGTCCCCGGTGGCAAGTAAATTCCTCGGGTGGAAGAGAAGCTCCCCACAACTACCATCAGCATCTCCTAGCCGGCCTGAAGGACCGCTCGGAAGCCTACCAGTTTGAGTAAGGTAAGCGAGGTCCTTCATCGACCTGAGGAATCCCCCTGTACCTTTCTGGAGCGTCTGTTGGAAGCATACCGTACATATACTCCAATTGACCCAGACGCTCCAGCAAATCAGCAGGTAATTAATTTGGCTTTTGTCACCCAGTAGGCCCCAGATGTTAGGAAGAAATTACAGCGGATGGAAGGATTTGAGGGGGTAAATAGGGAAACACTGATGAGCGTGGCAATGGAGGTGTTTAACAATAGGGACCCGTTTGAGGATAGAATGGCTACACAGACAGGAGGGCAAGCATTGCTGCCTTGACGGATGGAGGGTTTGTCCAAAGGGAATGCAAGAGTAAAGAGGAAGAGAGAAATAAGGCACGTCCCTCTCTATGAAGGGCCAGTGCGCACACTGCAGAGAGAAGGGCCGCCATG
Organism: Fukomys damarensis; assembly: GCF_012274545.1. NCBI lineage: Eukaryota > Metazoa > Chordata > Mammalia > Rodentia > Bathyergidae > Fukomys > Fukomys damarensis. The sequence continues at coordinate 1,405,155 of NW_022900945.1, forward strand.
AGAGAGACTGAGAAGCTAGGGAGAAGGGTAGAGAAGACGGAAGAGAGAGGAGATGGAGCTCTCGGTGGAAGAGGGAGGCTGACGGGGCCGAGGTTCATGGCCACTCGACCCTGATGAGCCTCTGGTGACCCTGGAATAGGCGGAACAGATGTCCAGTTTCTTGTGGACACTGGCATGGCCCACTCAGTTCTCAAGACCCCCTCAGAACCCTTTCCTCCCTAAAGTCCTCCATTCCCGGAGCCACTGGGAAATCGGCCTCTTATCCTTGGACCACCAAGCGAACTGTAAATCTGGGAAGGGCACCATCCCTCACCCCTCCTTAGTTATTCCTGAGCGCCCATATCCATTGCTGGGAAGATTTGCTATGAAAACTGGGGGCTGTCATTTCCTTTGAACCAGCAGGGGGAACTTTACAACTCAAGCCACCCCCTGTCATTATGGTAACCGTTCCCCTTGAAGATGAATTTAAACTGCTAAAGGGGGGCACCAAACCCCCCCGAACAAAAATGGGACCATCTTCAGAAGTTTTCCCCAGGTGTGGTTGAGACGAACCCACCTGGGCTGTCCAGACACATGGACACACAATGGTCCAACTGTTGGCCTCTGCCACTGCTGCCCATGTGCGGCAATACCCCCTCCAGTTGGAGGCCAAGGCGGGGATCTCTAAACACATCCACAGACTCCAGGAAGCCGGCATTTTGATTCCTTGCCAGTCAGCCTGGCATACGCCTCTGCTGCCCGTGACAAAGCCTGGTACCTCAGACTTCAGACCAGTACAGGACTTACGGGAGGTAAACAGTCGGGTGGAAACAATCCACTCGACAGTACCAAGCCCCTGCACACTGTTGAGTCTCATCCCTCCTTCCCATGTGTGGTATTCGGTATTAGATCTTAAAGATGCATTTTTCAGCCTTCCCCTTGCACTGACCCAGATACTGGGACTACTGGACAGCTGACGTGGACCCGACTGCCACCAGGATTTAAGAACTCCCCCACTCTTTAGGAAAGCTCTCAGCAAAGAGCTACAAGAGGTAAAGAGAGTTTTTCCCCAAGCAACTGTTCTTCAATATGTAGAGAACCTCCTGGTGGCAACTTCAACCGAGAGAGAATGTCTTACAACTACTGAAGAGCTACTGGGAGCCCTCCGAGACCTGGGATATCGGGTACCCTGGAAGAAAGCCCAACTCTGCCAAACCAAGGTAACTTACTTGGGATATATTCTTGAAAAGGGAAAGAGAAAGCTGGCAGAATCCAGGGTACCCGCTATCCTCCAGATTCCGGAACCTAGCTCAAAGAAACAAGTGCAAGAGTTCCTAGGGGCAATTGGATATTGTAGGATTTGGATTCCTGCTTCGCTGAAATTGCTAAGCCCCTGCACGAAGCTACAGCCGGGGGGAAATGAGCCTCTCAAATGCACTGAGACTTGCCCGCAAGCATTCCAATTGCTTAAAACTGCGCTTGCATCGACACCAGCCCGGCCTTGCCAGACTTGAATACGCCCTTCGCCTTGCTTGTAGCGGAGAAGAACGGGGTAGCTAAGGGAGTGATCACTCAGCCGTTGGGGCCATGGGAGTGACCTGTGGTGTACCTCTCGAAGAAGCTTGACCCAGTGGCCCGAGGGTGGCCTACCTGTTTGAGGGCAATAGCAGCGGCAGCTGTTTTAGTCCGAGAGGCCGACAAATTGACCTTCGGCCAGGATTTAATTTTGATCACTCCCATGCCTTCCAGCCCCTGTTGAATCACTCACCGAGCAAGTGGCTGTCCAATGGCAGGTTGCTACGATATCAAGGGCTCTTGTTAGAGCAGCCGTGCATTGGGTTAGCCAGCACCACTAGCCTCTACCCGGCTACACTGCTCCCCGAGTCTGATGACCAGCTGTCCATCCACGATTGCCTCAAGACTCTTGAAAATCTGGGGGGAGGGTGCCCAGATTTGACAGACCAGGCCCTCCCTCATGCTGAGGTGACATTCTACACTGATGGATGCAGTTTCATACGGGATGGCGTGCGGTATGCTGGGGCAGCGGTGGTCAGCCAAGACCAACAGGCGGGACGGGAGCGGGGGCTGCCTCAAGGGACATCGGCACAGAGGGCTGAACTGATTGCTTTGACTAAGGCACAGAATTGGGAAAAGGAAAAAGGATAAATATATTCACTGATAGCCGGTATGCTTTTGCCACCACCCATGTACACGGGAAAATTTATAAAAAGAGGGTTACTGACATCCGAAGGAAAGGAAATTAGGAACAAGACAGATATTGGCATTCCTGCAAGCCATCTGGTTGCCCAGAGAAGTCGCCATCATCCATTGCCGTGGGCATCAGAAGGGGTCTAGCCCTGAGGTGACTGGAAATAATGCTGCTGGTCAGGCAGCAAAACAAGCTGCCCAAAAATCAGTGGGGAAACAGTTGGTTTTGCTTGCAACACCAGTACTTCCAGAAAAACCTGAATACACAGATAAAGCGGTGGCAGAAATGAACAAAAAGCATTGGGCTCAAGGTGAGCATGGATGGTGGATGACTAAGAGTGTGCTTCTCGCCGCTGTGGCAGCCACGTTGCTGCACGAGCTCCATGGATCCACTCATCTCAGCAAAAAAAGAATGATGGCTGCCCTGTGACCCTGTTTCATCAGCGAAGGACTGGCCCAAAAGGCGCAGGACATGGTGAGACGATGCCCCACCGGCCTCGAGGTAAGCGTGAACTGGGTGACCGACACAGAGGACTGACTCCAGGAGAACATTGGGAACTGGACTTCACTGACATGAAGTCTGTCATGTATGGGTACAAATATTTACTAGTTTTTGTGGATACCTTTTCAGGATGGGTAGACACATACCCTACTGGGAAGGAGACTGCTGAAGTAACAGCTGAAAAGCTCCTGACAGAAATAGTCCCCCGTTTCGGCCTGCCCTTAGCTCTGGGTCCGATAATGGTCCAGCCTTTACGGCTTAGCTATCCAAATTAATTCGTCATGTCCTTGGAATCAAATGGAATTTACATTGTGCTTACAGGCCTCAAAGCTCAGGACAAGGAGAAAGAGCAAACTGAACATTAAAAGAGATTCTGACTAAATTATCCTTGGAGGCTGAACTAATTTGGGTAGAGCTTCTCCCTTTTGCAGTCCTCCGAACCAGGTGCACCCCCAGGCATCCCCTAAACCTGTCGCCCTTCCAAATAGTTTATGGACAATCTCCCCGAATCATTCCACTGATAGACATAGACATGAAAGAAAAGCTTCCCCACCTTTGACTCCTTAAGTCCCTAAGAGCTGTCCATCAGCTCCAATCTGAGTTATATGATAAGTTGAGAGAAACTATGCCTGGTCCAAAAGAAAAATCTTTGCAACCCTTACCCTATAATTCAGGAGATTTGGTTTGTATCCACAGGTTCGACTCCAAGACCCTCAAACCACATTGGAAAGGACCAGTTCCAGTTGTCCTGTGTACCCCCTTGGTGGTGAAAGTAGCTGGACATTCTGCCTGGATACATCATAACCATCTGAAACCAGGACCCCCGCGGATGTCAAGGAAGATAAATGGGAAATCATCAACAAACCAGGAGACCAAAGGCTAAGACTGAAACGGGTTGGGGATGTCTCACATTCATGATGATGATGTTCACTGGGGCAGTGGAAATGCTGCTCCTAGAAGGAATAGATCACCAGAAAAATGTATGGGTTCAATTAGCAAACTCACTTAATTTGTCTGAGATTTGTTTAAGTGTAGATGTAGATTTTCATTGTGCTAGGAAGCTGCCTCATTCCGGTGTGTACTCCTTTAGAGTTAATACGACCTTATACCTTGTTTAAAGATATTCCAGGGAAAAATCTCAGCTAAATAGATAGTTACAATTGGGGGCAGGCCTCATGTCGCCAGCCTAACAATGCTGTCAAGTTATACACTCCCAGGGTAGTCATGTCAACTGACACCCAGTGTGCTAAGTATGAAAATTGTACAACCAAGTATCTAAAGTTAAAACGGGTGAAAGGAATGGCCTGCCACATAGAACAGAAAATTGTGTATAATAATTACCACATCTCCCTACCAATGGGATGGTTCTATACCTGTGAAGGAATAACTTATAATTATATACCAGCCAATATGTCTAAGACTCGTTGCTGCCTGAGTCGCCTAGCTGTAGTCTTACCAGGAAGAATTGATTTAATCCCACTAAACAGAACTAAACGCTGGTCACCTTATACTGCACCAGGATGTGATGACGGTGTAGGGCTCTTAACAGATGCTGAAGTGATACCTATGATAGCATCTGTAATAGCTCGACCTGCCCTAGGGATTCATGCAGAAAAAGCAGTGCGAAAATTAGCATGTAAAGTGATCAAAGGGTTAAATGCTACATCATCAGCTCTGGCATTAATTAACCAAGAGTTATAGGAACAAAGACAGGCAATCCTAGATAATAGAGCAGCAGTAGACTATTTATTGCTTCTTCATCACCAAGGATGCAAGAGGATTAAAAACATGTGTTGTTTCAATTTAACAATGGCCCAGAAATGGAAGACAAAATAAAACAATTAGAGGACTTAGCTGAAAAGGTGCATGATGAAAACTTAGGTGGAGATTTATTCCAATGGCTAACAAGTTGGTTGCTCAACATAAACTGGTTGAAACAAATTTTCCTTGTTACTACAGCTGTGTGCTTATGTTTAGTACTGTCTTGCTGTTGTATACAATGGATGCCTGTTTTTATACATAGATTACTTAACATGCAAAAATCAGTGTGGAATGTGAGACCTGACTAAACTAAAGTGGCTCCATGCTGGCCTGCTAATAGGCCAGAGACTGTGCTTTCCTTCTCCTTATCAAACATCAAGAAAGAGCTGCTCAAACTAGACAAACCTTCATATACTAATTGCTGACTTGGCTAACAGCCCGCCCAGGGACTAATGCTATGACAAAAGGTGACCACAGAACATTTCCTGCATGAGATAAAGTGTGTTTGGAATCTTATCCCCTGGTAGTTCTGTGAATACCCTGACCTATGTTTAAACTTTTTGTTTAGAAAAACCCTAAAAAACAACCTCAGCCCCTGAGCAGTTGCCTCTCTGAGCCACTTGGCTCCAGGAGTGCCGTCTGGCCAGACTAATAAAGGTCTGTTTTCCAACTAGTCCGGTGTGTTCCTTCCTGGGTGATTCTCGTGGCTGTTTAGCTCTTCGGAGCAGTTGGTAGGGTCTTTTGACCTTAGTGTTTAGCTCCTCGGAGTGGTAGTAAGGCCCTTGGTCTTACAATCTCAGGCCTTTGTTTTATGTCTTCAGCCAGGGTCTTGCTAAACTGCCCAGACTGGGCTTGAACTTGAATCATTCTGGCTCATCCCCCCGGGTGGGATTACATAGGTGCACCTTGGCACCTGCCTCCACCTACCCAGCGCTGGGAAGTGAACCCCGGGGCCTCTTCCCTGAGCTACATCCCAGCCTTTTTTATTTTTAACTCTAGACAAGGTCTTGCTAAATTCCCTAGATTGGGCTGAACTTGCAGTCCTGCCTCAGCGCACCTTGGTGCCTGGCTTTCACCCATGCTGGGGGCTGAGTTGAGGGCGTCTTTGCTCGCCTACAGCCTCAGCCTTTTTATTTTTCATCGAGACAGGGTTTAAACCTGGGCTGGGCTCGGTTAATGATCCTCCTGCTTCAGCCTCCCCGTACACCTGGATGACAATCTTGTGCCACCACACTCGCTCTGCCGTGGCTCTGCTGTGGCTTTGTTGGCTTTCAGAACTTAGAAGTCTGTTGTATGGTAGATGGAGACCTGGGACCTGGAATCTTTTTAAATGCTATTTTTTGCCCCTCTTTGCTTTTCAGTCCTGGAAACCTCCCTCCTTGTGCACGTTGAGCGACGCCCCAGCCTCTTTGTTTCCTTTTTGAGACAGAATCTCAAAAGTTGCACAGGCTGGCCTTGAACTTGTGATCCTCCTGCCTCAGCCTCCCCAGTTGGCATTACGAGTGTGCGCCATCTTGCAGGGCTTGGATCCCCTCCCCACCCCAATCCCATGCTGTGGGTCTTTGCACTGAGCCACATCAGCCTTTTTTGGTTTTTTTGTTTCTGATTTTTTGTTTTAATTTTAAGACAGGGTCTCCCTGAGTTGTCCAGGCTGGGCTTGAACTTGTGACCCCACAGAGTGCTGGTGTGACAGCTGTCACCCCAACCCAGTTCTGAGAGTCTGTTTCACAGGCTGCAGAGCTGGGGGTGAGACGCCTCGTGTTAGCTGCATCCCCTTAGCTGACTGGACTGAACCTTTGCAGCTCTGTGAGGAAAGGAAGAGAGCAGGGCCTCAGCCGCTTTCGTCTTAGTCTCGAGCGTCCATCACTCTGGGTCTGAAACGTCCGTAGGCCGGTGCGGGCACAGCCCAGATCTTACCACCTGGATGGACCCCTGGGTCCAGCCCGGCCCCCGCACTGGGGAGCCGAGGCAGGAACCTGCCCTGCGGGCTGCTCCCTCAGCCTGAGCCCTCCCAAGCTGTGTGGTGCACACTCCCATCCCGTGTGGCCAGACGTCCCGACCCCATCCCTTCCTGTCCCGTCTGCAGTTGGGCATCACGGTGGGCAGAGCAGGCGTGGAAAGTCTTCGGTTCTGACCGCTAATGGGGTGGCCGTCCTCGTGGGCCCGCACCTCAGCCGTCTCGTCACCCACTTGCTGTCACGTTTATGTCCCCCATGAGTTTGTTCATTCCGTTCAGGCTCTGAAATGTTTCCCGTACCGGGGATTAGACCCAAGGCCTCGCACAGACACGCTAGCCAAGTGCTTGAGCACGAGCTCCACTGTCTTCCAGGTGTGTGGTGTTGGGTTCTAGGGTTGAACTCAGGGCCTTCGCACCGAGAGCCTTAATGTTTTTTTTTTGGTACTGGGGATTGAACTCAAGATGTTATGCTTTCGAGGCAGGCTAAATCCCCAGCCCGAGAGCTTTAATTTCGAGAAAGGCTCTCACACCAAGTTGCCTGGACTAGGCTCAGACTTCAGGATCCTCCTGCCTCGGTTTCCCACAGTGTTGATTACAAGTGTGTGCTGTCACAATTGACTTATACATGAACAATCAGGTTCCGACGTTGAATTCTTACTGCTTTGTCTTGGTGAGTGTTCATGTGCCCATGTTATTACTGGCCCTTTACATTAAATTTTTAGCCAACACACATAGCATAGTTTTCTCAGGTAAGCCCATTCTGAGTTCCTCAAATTCCTCAGTGAAAAGTTTTTCTTTGTTTCAACTGACATTTCTAAAGTTTTGAATTTCTGAAGTCTACCTGATGTGCAAGAAGAAATTTACTCTTCCAGAAGAGAAAACCAGTTTGACCACACAACGGCAATGTCCAGGGTCCAGCCCAAGCCGGTGGGTCGGACAAAGGGACAGGGAAAGGTGCCCAGGAGGGAACGCAGGTGGCCACAGAGGCCTGGGGGAGGGCAGTGCTGGAATCTGAGCACAGAGACTCAGCAGGTGACAGGAGCAAGCTGGGGCTCTGGAAAGAAAGGCGAGATGGTGGAGACCCTGACAAACACCATGATGAAAATGCTGGTTGCAGAAATCACAACACCTGAGGCAGAGGTAGTGCAGAAGGAGGAACAGAAGGAGAGGCAGGAAGTGAAAGATTCTGCCTCACCAGAAACAGGCGGCAGTGGGCCAGAGATTTAGCTCAGCGGTTCGGTGGCCTGCCTTGCAAGCACAAGGACCCGAGTTCAATCCCCAGTACAAAAAAAGACAAAGAAACAGGCGGCAGAGAAGGCAGGCTCCAAAGGGGGAGAGGATCCTGAAGACACAGCCTTCAAAAGAGAACGAGGCCAGCGGAGTAGAAAATCAGACAGAAATCACCTCCAAATGACGAAGTCAGAGCAAGGAGGGCAGCCTGGCAGGGACAGTGACAGATGGAAAGACCGCGACTGTCCTATGGAAAGGCTCGGGGGAACATGACGGACCCTGGAGGGAGGAGGGCGCCGTCCTGACCCTGGCCACGGACCTCTCATCTGCCACGCTGGAGGTCGCTAGGCAGGGGCCATATCTTCAGCATTTTGGAAGAAAATGGTTTCAACCCTAAATTTCTATGCAAGATTGAATTAGCATTCAAATGGGATGGTGAAATAAGGACATTTTCAGATCTGCACAGCCTCAGAAAATTTGCCAGCCAAAAGGCTTTGGTTTTTTGTTCCTATGGATCAAACTCGGGCCCTTGACTTGCAAGACAGGCGGCAGAACCACTGAGCTAAATCCCCAGCCCAAGGCTTTTTTGAAACATTTGCTGAAAGATGTTCTTGCACAGAATGCGAACTCACACCAAGGAGGAAGACAATACAGGACACAAAGAAAAGGGGGTGAGCGCACAATCCAAAAAGCTCATGTATAGGCTGCAGGAAAGAGTTGGTGCTGTGAGTTTACAGGTTAAATCTATTTTTACAAAATAATTCCTTCAGAGTTGGGCATCAGGGTGCACACCTTTAACCCCAGCACTCAGGAGGCTGAGGCAGGAGGGGTGCCGAGTTCGAGACCGGCCTAAACTACACAGTGAGACCCTACCTCAAAATCAGAACAATTCCTTCAAAACAGGGCATGGTCCGGGTTTGTTGGGAGGATAAGGCAGGGGGATCACAAGTTCAAAGCCAGCCTGAGCAACTTCATGAGATTCTGTCTCAAAAATGTACAGGGGCTGGGATGTAGCTCAGTGTTTCCTGGGTTCAATCCCCAGTACCACAAACAAAACAGTTCCTTTGAAGAAAAAGCCCAGCCCCAGCCTCCCAGGGTGCGGAGACCAAAAGTGTGCCACTCTGCCTGGCCTCCCAAGTGGTGGCATTTTTTTCCCCTATTTTTTCTTGTTAGCCTGTATCAGTTATGCGGATTGACGGGCGTCACTTTGGGATTTGTACAGGTGGCCTGGCCAAGGCCAGCAGACGAGTCCAGGGCTGATTTGGAGCCGGGAGTGAGCTTGGGAGGGGCGCTGTGCTGGCTCCAGCTTGGCTCTCCGTGCCACTGTCACTTTCTGTCGGCAGGGAGGGAGTGGCCCACAATCCCAGGTCTCAGTTCCAGTCCCAGGGGCAGCGGCATCGCTTCTTCCTGGGAGGAGTGGGAGAGGCCCCGTGGAATCTGCTTCCCGCGGGAGCTGGGTGCACTCAGGTGTGGGGTGACATCCCCTGCGCCTGAGCGCGGTTCTGTGCTGCTGTCCTTGACCCTCAGCAGCCGGGCTGGGATCACACATCTGGACTGAGCCTGCATCAGAGCCAGACCTGTTTTCCTTTCGAGTTGCAGTGCAAGTGGGAAAACGTAAATTTGCCTTTATCCTGGGTGTGTGTTTGGGGGGCCCCAGCACAGCATCAAACCAGGCACAGGAAACAGTGTGTGGAGGTGTTTGGGGGCCTAGGTCAAGAGCAGTAACGGGGCTGGGCTGACAGGCACGCTGGGAGAGCCCTTGCCTGGTGTGCAAGGCCCTGGCCTCCATGTCCAACACTGCTGAGTAAACAGACACCCGGAAAGCAGTTTTCCAGAAACTTCCTCATGGTAAAATGGCAGCCATGTCAGCAGAGCGTGGGGGAAGCTTTAGCTTTTAGGAGACATAACTCAAGCTTGCTTTCTTTTAACTTTCAGAATCAGGCTCTAAAAGCCTCAAAGTGTGAAGCTGGAGGCCCAGCAAGCAATGGCTTCAACTTCCTGTTCATTAAAGAGGTGAAAGTTGCCAGGCTGGGGAGGAGCTCAGTGTCTTCAGAATGGAAGGGAAAAGAAAGCCCAAGATGGAGGAGCAGGAGGAGGAGGAAGAAGGGAACTCTGGGTTGGAGGAGGCAGAGGAAGAAGAAACTTGGGGCGAGGAGGAGGGGCAGGAAAACTCAGGCACAGAAGAGGAGGGAGAAGGAGACTCCGAGATGGAGGAGGAACAGGAGGAAGAAAACTCAGGAATGGACCAAGGGGAGGAGGAGGAGCAGCAGGAGGGACAAGGAGACCCGAGCACGGGAGAAGCAGCCTCGGCGCTCTGCGAGGAGCTGGCCTGCGGTCACTCTGGCGGGGAGAAGGGAAAGTTGGCACAGTCCCGGAGGTGCACAGCGCTGAGGAGCAAGAGGAGGAAACAGCTTCGCCCAGAGGCCAGGGGCCGGAGGTGCCCAGTCCAGCCCAGTCCTCGAGAGACATTCTGAGGCGCAGGAGGAGCCTCCGCGGGCAAATCCGCATGCTCCGTCGGGCGTTGCCAAGTTTTCAGAGGAAGCAGAGCAAAAGCGAAAAGAAAGACCTCACCAATAGAAGAGCTGCCATCCACAGAAGCAGACTTATCCCGGAAACAGAAGAAAACTTCAGGAGAAGGGTGATCAGCAAGTTCCGACAGATGCAAGAGGAGACTGAGAACGGATCCGGATGTCCTGGAAGTTGAGCATTCTGTAGGCGACCTGCAGAGCAGAGCGGACCAACTGGAGGAAAAAATGAGCAATTTCGAAGGCCGATGGAAGAAGCGTCTCAGGACACAGGCAGACGTCCAAGCAGCTGATGAGTAACGCGGAACTGCGGCTCCAAGACGACGAGTTCAGAAGTGCCAGCTTCCGAGTGATGGGCGTTCAGAGAGAGAAACGAGAACAGACGTAATCAGAGAACTTTCCTGGGCCGAGGGAGGGCTGAGCTCAAGGTTGTCAGTGCCTACCGCGTCCCTGGCTAGGTCGATGGGAGAAGGCTGACTCCCAGACACATCCTGGTGACGCTCTGTAGCCCCCACAGGAGGGAGAAGAGCCTGAAGGCCACGAGGACATCGGGTGTCACCTGCACACTGGACTCACGCAGTCAGCGGGGCGACATCGGGACCGTCCTGAACCGGCACAGCCTGCGCCCCGAGACCCAGAAGCCAGCCAAGTTCATGTTCAGTTTTGAGGGGAAAACGAGGATGTGTTTTGGTACTGATGAATTCAGAAGCTTGTTTCCCTGACATTTGCCAGAGAATGGACTGTAGCCATCACAGCGCGTGTTCCTCCTCCGCCGGCGGACACCGCCTCTCCCACCAGAAGCTCCCGTTACCTGGGCAGCTAAAGGCTGTTTGTAAAAAGGTAATGAGGACCCTCACAGTTTGTAGAGGAGGGATTTGGTTTTTTTGACTAGAGAATGAAACCAGGGCCTTCACAGCTGAGCTGTGTCTCCAGCCCTCGTTTAATTGTTTTTACTTGTTTGTTTTGGGGTACCGGGGATGAGCTCTGGACCTTGCACTTGTGAGGCAGGTTGCAGAACCACTGAGCTAAATCCCCGGCCCCAAAAAATTAAAAGAAACTTTTGCCACAGGGCTTGCTAAGTTGCCCATACTGGGCTCAAACTTGTGATCCTCCAGGCCAGCGTCTGGAGTAGCTGGGTCCCCAGCTCAGGAGGCGGCTCTCATGGTGTCACCATGGGAACTTCTACAATAAAAATTTTTCATTTGAGTAAGCCTCATGTGCTTATTTTAAAAATCCTCTCATACATTTTAAAAAGTGTTTGGTCTTCCTGTGTCTGGTCTGATAAGCTTTACATCTCGTTGTCTAACCCAATGGAGACAAATCTAACACCGGCATCGGGGTTTTGATTGTCAGCGAAACCCCTTTGCGGTGTGGAGGTGATGAACACAGGTGACGTTTTATAACATTCACTTCAGAAATCATTCACTTCAGCCCCGTGAAAACTCTGCTCTGACTTTCTTGCTAAGGTGCCTGAAAAGTGATTACTATTTAAAATACAGTCTAGTGGTGATGCACACGTGTAATCCCAGCACTCAGGAGGCTGAGGCAGGAGGATTACTGAGTTTGAGGCTGGCCTCGGCTACATATTGAGACCCTTGTCTCAAAAAATAAACTAAATAGGTCTGGGATTTAGCTCAGCAGCAGTGCGCCTGCCTTGCAAGTGCAAGGTCCTGAGTTTGATCCCCAGTACCACAAAATAAATAAAAATGTCCTGGCCTCAGCTAGGACCTTACCGGTGATGGCAGGCAAGTGCCCTGGCTTCTCCTGGGGATTGGGCTCCTCAGCCCATGGCTTCCCCTCTTCCTGGGGGGACTCTGAGGAGACCTTGAGGCCACATTTGTGGCTGGCCTGCTCAGTGGACGGGGATTGAGCAGACTGTTTCAGCTTCCTGCTGGTAGATTTTATCCTCAGGGCGCCAGGGGGGCCCAGCTGAGACCCAGTCCTTGAACTGCGGCCCCGCCCCACGTGGATCTCAGATGGAGCTGCTACTGTGGGCTGCTGTTGGGGTTGTGGACACAGTAACCACGGCTGACCTCACTTCCAAGGCTGGGTTTGTTGAGAGCTTTCACTGTGGACTTGGGACGCCCAGGGAGCCGTGGAGAGCACCCCTTCCTCCCTGGTGGCGTCTGCAGGTGTGCGGGCTGGTGTGGCTGCGGTGGGGAGCAGGTGCTGCCAGGCTGGAACAGGACGAAGCGATTCTCACTTCAGGGCCACGGATGCCACTGCTTTGCTGGGATGCTGTGCAGGCCAGGGAGGGCTCCCTCTGGAGGAGTCGCCGTCACTGCCTGTGGTCTGCAGAGAACCTGTGGCCCCTTCAGGTGACCCCAGAGGGTCTGGGGAAGGGGTTACTTAGCCTCTGAAGGGCGGGTGGAGACACCAGGGGTGTTCATGCCACACTGAGGACAGTGTGCCACTGAGCTCTGTCCCCAGCCCCTTTTAGTTTTCAGCTTGAGACAAGGGCTCGCTAAGTTTCCTCCTGCCATGGCCTGCCACAGCTGGGGTTATTGGCATGTCTCCGTGCTCTGCTCCCCTTGAGATTTAAGTGGCGGGGTGGAGGCTGTGATTCTGGTCTCCCAGGTGCCGAGCCTGCCCTGGTGGGATCTGGGTGGCACCTGGGTCTCCCCGGCCCTGTCCAGGATCTGAGGCCCGGGTAGCACCCAAGGGCCGGCGCTGGGCCTTGGCTGTGTGAGAAAAGGTCACCGCGGTGCCTACGGGAGGTGCAGAAGGTGGAGGGGCGCCTAGGGCTGTGGAGCTGGCCCCCATACGCCTGGGTCTCAAAGTGACCGTATTTGGTGATAGGTCTAAAGCTGGTCGTGGTGGTGCAGCCTGTAACTGCAGCGCTCCAGAGGCTGAGGCAGGGTCCACACAAGTTTGAGCCCTGCCTGGTCTATGTGGTAAGTTCAAAGCCACCCTGGAGTACAGACAGGCACCCTGTCTAAACACAAAACAAAAAAGATTGATAGATGTAATGGAAGAGGAGGTCATGGGTTTAAGTCGTCTGCGGGGAAACTGATCCCACCCGAAGGCCTTGGAAGACGGGAGAGGGAACAGCGACCCTGACCGGGGCGTTGAACGACACAGGCTCTGGCAGGGCGGGGAAGGGCGTCCCGGGAGGACACCCGGCCGCCTCCTGGCCACTGTCCTGCCCTGGAGCCCACCCAGGACCCGAGCCTGTGGGGTGGGCGCCCCAGCACAGCGGCAGGGGGAGCCCCGCGCCTCGGTGCCAGCAGTGGCCTCCACCGGGAAGGCTGACGGCGTGTGTAAGAGATACCGCGGGTGTTGACCTTTAAAGTGGAAACGCGTCCAGTCAAAAGCGTTTCTTACCATGAGACGCAGCGCCGTGGACCCCAAGTCCCCTCCCTTCGCGCACGCTCCTTCCGCCCTGGCCGCTTCCTGCCGCAGCTCCGGTGGCCGCTGTCCTGAGGGTTCAGCTGCGGGCACCCGGCCGCCTCGCCCCGCCTGAGGGACGCCGAACGCTGCCCTTCAGGTCACCCTGATTTAGGAGGAAATGGGAAGTCGCTGCGCCAGATCCGGAGTGAGGACACAGCCAGGGGTGTGAGCTGCCTTTCCGCTGGGTGGCGCTCAGCAGCTGCTGTCATCTTTATTTTCTTTATCCCGCCTGTAAAGACGCTCAGGAGAGGACTCCACAGCTACAGCAGGAAGCAGCCAAGGCGGTAAGACGAGCGTGTTTGAAGTGAGGGGTAGGTTTTTGAGGGGGATTCATGGCCATGTGTCTTTTACTGTAATAAAAGTGTTAAACATTAAGCATAGATTTTGATCATACATTATAACGAGGGAAACATTTATTTCTGCAGGATGTTGCCATGTGTCCCAGGCTAGCCCCAAACTCACAGGCGTCCTCCTGCCTCAGCCTCCCAAGTGCTAGGATTACAGGTGTGCACCACTCTGTCTTCAAGTTAATGAGTGAAATTTTAATTTAAAAAATTGTATGTACTCAAAAGTGAAGCAAAGTAAGTTTAAAACTAAGTCAAGGCAGCCAAGATTTTACTTTTTTTTAAGAAGCATAAGGAGGTTTGAGATGACAGAATTTAAAGTACAGACTCAAAGAAAATAGAGTGCAAACCCTGGAGAGAGGGCCTGGGAACACTTGTCTGTTCTTGGCAGTCAAAACTGTGGACTAGGTCGCCCCAGAAAGACAATTCCCCCTTCCAAGGGAGGAAGGTATGACTAGTCTATCTTGTTAAGCTGGGGGATCTAAGATGTTTTACCTAAAACAGTCTTTGAACTGTCTTTCCCTTTCTCTTAAGATCAGGATTTTGCCCTTTTTTTATTAGCTAAGCTAATTTCTGGGCTTGGAGGGTATTTAAGGAATTTGGGGGACAAGGGGCTACAAATTAAAAGTAGAACACGGATGTGTAGAGGCTGCCAAGAGTGAGGTGCAGTCATTCCAAGCCTCGAGCCCAGGTCCAACACGAAAGCGTACAGGCAGTTCAGGAGCGGAAGGGGCAGCTCTGGGGCGGGAGCTGCAGGGTGAGGGTCCTGGGGGCTGATCCCCAGGGAAGAGGCCGTCCTGCTCCCTTCTCTCTTCTCGCCAAGGCCACCCAGCCGGCTGAGTCTGCTGCAGGTGGGGCCCTCAGCTCCACAAGGTCAGGGACAGGAGTGCAGCTCCAAGGAGGAGAGTTTGGACCCCAGGAGAGGCCACGGGCTGTCCCTCCAGGCCCTGTGGGCTGTTAGGCCTTCCAGCCTCCAAGGCCACTGCTGGTCCCCTGGACTAAGTGCAAACGCCCAGGCAGGAGCCCCAGAGCACGGCCCAAGGACCCGACCTCCTGCACTATGCAGACCAGAGCTCGGTGCACTGCCCTGCTAAGGCAAGTGGCCCACTCAGGGACCCTAACAGAAGGCGGCCCTGGGGAGTGGCCCATGGTTTCTGTCTGGGCCAGCGAGTCTTTCCCTCGCAGTTCATGGGGGATCTGTCTGTCTGTCTGTGTTAGAGGCCTGAGGGGGGAACACGTTCGCACCGCGACCGTGACTGCAACAGTGACCATGTGGGCCCGCCAGAGTGGACTGCGGGGCGCACCCAGGGCCCCCGAGCCCTCGTGGGATGGGGTCGCGGCCTCACGTCTGTGCCGACTGGGCTTCTGGGGTGGCCTGGAGCCCGGC
>NW_022900945.1:1421102-1422774 GCF_012274545.1 Fukomys damarensis
TCCTGCGCCCGGCCCAGCACAGCAGACAGGGACAGGGCAGCCCGGCCTCCCTTTCCACGGCCTGGCCCTCGGCAGCGGGGACCTAGCTACACCAGCTTTTTTCACTCTTTTTATGTTTTTGATTTGAGACGAGGTCTTGTAAGCGGCTGAATTGCCTGGGCTGCCCGCAAACTTGGAATCCCGTCTCAGCTTCCCAAAGTGGCGCTGCTAAGGGCTAAAGGGAGTGTTCAACAGATGCTCAGTTCGCGGGGTGCATTAGCAGATACCCTGGCTCCCCATTTTTCTGGAACACATATCTTTCCAGACAAGCCTGCTCCCTTTTTGGTGCGTTTTCTCAGCTCCTAGGTAATGGTTGTTGATAGACTAACCAACCACAAGCCTCCCCCAGACGCCTCTCCCAGCTGTTATCAAAGCCAATGACCTGGGGAGAACAAGACAGCAAGGAGCTTCTCCCTCTCCTCCCTGATGGGCAGCCCTGCACCGCAGAGGGGGCAGCCACAGCTGTGAAGCCCCTGGTGGCTGGGACGAGTCCCTCGGCCTCTGAGAAAACTGGGGCGGCAATGATGGGCGAGGGCGGTCCGGGGGAGAGAGCAGCCACAACCTGCTGTGGGCGGGCAGAGATTCGGAACCAGCCAGTCCGCGTCCTTCGCTACGCCCCCGGTGGCCGCTGGGGGGTGCTGCGCCAGGTCAGGCTCCTGCTGTCCCTTTGGGGTGCATGGCACAGAGGGGATTGTGGGGTGTTCAGAATCCACTTCTACGGGGCGTCTCACCTTTCCGCACACTCTGGGAGCCCGGCTCCCTGTCTGCCTAGATTGTTCTCGATTGTATCAGATTGTCCATAAAGTGAACAGCAGCCCAGGATTGTGTATCCTCTGAAACAAGGTCAGGCTGGCTTACAGTCCCTGAGCTGGGGCTCCCCTCCTGCAATGCAACTGTATGTCTGGGTAGGTGTCCCCCAAAGGCCTGTTCATCAGCCAGTGTGGAGCCTGTAAGAGGCGGGGCCTGGCAGGAGGAAGTGAAATCACGGGGTTTGTCCTTGAAGGGCTATTGAGGCTCCATTTCTCTCCCTTTTGCTTCCTGGCCACCACGAGGTGAGCAAACCTCTGGGCTGTGCGTTCCTATCATGGTGCTCTATCTTGCCACAGTTCCAAGGCTATGGCACCAAGATACTCTGCACTGAACCTCTGCAACCATGAGCCACAGTAAACGTCCCTTTGTTTGACTCAGGCCACATTGCCGTACCCCTGAGCTGCACCCCAGCTCCCCCATATATGTTTATTTAAGTCGCTTTATCTCAGTGTTGAATCATTAACAGGAAGCTAACACAGCACCCACTCTGCTCTGGTGACCCTCCTCACACTACTCTGTGGAGCTGGGGATTGGGCTGCTGATCTTGGACTGCTGCTTCTGCTGGGGGATAAAAACTATGGTGGGATTAAAAAAAAACTATGGTGAATTTTAAATTTTAAAAAATTATCACAGTAAAAGACACATTGCAATCTGGGCGTGGTGGTGCATGCCTGTGATCCCAGCACTCACGAGGCTGAGGTAGGAGGATCGCCATGAGTTCGAGGCCAGCCTGGGCTACACAGTGAGTTCAGGGCCAACCTACAAACCTACATTACAAAGGGAGACCCTGCATCAAAAAAAAAAAAAAAAAAAAAAAAACTTA
>NW_022900945.1:1422990-1440560 GCF_012274545.1 Fukomys damarensis
AAAAAAAAAAAAAAAAAAAAAAAAGATTGCCACGAAACACCACCCCTCCACCCCTCGCCAAACACTCTACTCCCATGGCCACTTCCTGCAGCAGCTCGGAAGTCCTCTTTCCTGAGGGTCCTCAGTTGTGCTGTCCTGACTGCCTCGATGTCCTGAGTCGGGGCCAAATGTTGACCTTTCCTGGTGATTCTGACTGGGGAGGAGCCAGAAGTCCCACGGTGCCAGATCCAGTGAATAAAGGTGGATGAGGACACAGAGTCGTGTTTTTAAACTGCCTTTCTGTTGGAGACACTTGGCAGTAGCATTCACTGGATTTTTTTTTAATCACATCTGACACTCAGGAAAGAGGACTCTAGAGCTGCTACAGAAAGTGGTAAGAACCATGGGATGTGTTCAAAGTGATAGGGAGGATTTTGAGGGAGATTAACGGCAATGTACCCTTTACTGTAATTATTTCATGTTTTAAATGTAAACATTCACTGCGTATGTGATCACCACATAAAGTGCCCTTCGTCTCTGGCTCCAAGGATGCCAGGTCCTTGACAGCTCCATGACGCCAGGGCTGCCGACTCGCTGACTCCCAGTAGGGGCACCGGTCACACGGACCTGTGTTGTGTGTGTCCAGATGGGCAAGGGGCCTTCTGAGGCCTCCCTGCTGTCCTCTCAGCCTGCTGGGAAAGACCTGCACCCCTGCCCATTCCTGGGAGAGGAGCCAAGGCTGAGGGACCCCTCCAGTGGCCCGCACACCTCTGCTGTCAGCCAGCTTTCAACCATTTCTCCCACCTGGTGCAGGCCGAGTTCTGAGTGCCCAGGGTGGGCACAGTGTGAGCAGCTGTCAGGCGGTCTGGGTAGCAGTGGCTACTCTGGAGGACTGGGAATCCTGACCCTGCTGTCCCAGGCTGGAGGCCGTTACAAGGAAGCTGGGGCGATCTGGTGTCTATGGGAGGAAGGCCAGGTAGACCAGCTGGCCTTTGGGGCCTTCTGCACTGAGTCACAAGATGACAGTGGTGGGGCATCATGGCCTGAGCCCGTCTACACCTGCAGTGGGGCCCTGGGGCTCAGGCAGCAGGTGCCCTCCCAGCCTAGCCTGTAGTTGGCTCCTGCCTGGGAGAGGAGACTTTGGTGCATTTGAGACTTGGTCATTTCATACTGGGGCAGCCCGGGCAGACTGACCCTGTGGCAGCAGACCCTACAATGTCTTTCTGGGTAAACTGAGGCCCAGGAGGGGTGCCCTCAGCCCTGGATGCACTGTGTGCACTGGCCCCGGCTTCCTCTGCACTAGGCTGGGACCCATGGCTGTGTCCAAGCCTCTGGAGAGGGAAGGGCCGCAGCGAGGGCATCCCCAAGGCGTTCCCAGAGCATCTGCCTGGCCAAGGTCCCCAGGGCACTCTTAGCACAGCCGAGTGGCCTTCCCGGGGTGGGGGAGGTCAGGGAACTTGCCCCCAGGTCTCGGAATCCCAGGAGAGCAGACACTCTGGCCCCGGATGCTGGACCCGGGCCCTACGTGGTGTGTGCAAGGAGCGCGGCCGCTCTGCCCACCTGTGTGGCCTGGATGTTCACGTTTCCCTCCCGCAAGAGCCTCCAGACCACAGCCATGTCCTCGTCGGTCTCAGCGGAAGCCAGGGGTGTGATCATCACGGCACTGTAGCCGGCTTTGTTCTGGTGGTCCACAGCACAGACGCCTGCAGGAGAGCCAGACCGCTGTGGTCAGCGCACAGGGGCCCCATGGGGAGAGAGGGTGCGGGCAGCACAATTCTCTCCTGTTTACCTGTTTTCTTTCTTTTGCTTTTGTACTGTGGATGGAACTCAGGAACTTGTGCTAGAGAGGCAGGCGGTGGAACCACTGAGCTAAATCCCTGGCTTTTTTTTTAAGGACAGGGTCCCACTATATAGTTGAGACTGCCCTGGAACTCACTGTGTAGCCCATGCTGGCCTCAGACTTGCATCAGTCCTCCTGCCTCAGCCTCCCAAGTGCTGGGACTACAGGTGTGCGCCACCAGGCCCAGCCAACCTGGGTTTTCTTTACCAGTTTTCTGAGGATCCCCAGCAAGGGGGGATCCACAGCAGGTGCAGAGATGGCCAGAGGGGACGAAGACCATGGATTTCCTAAACCTGGATGCAAGACACCACTGCCACCATCCGGAGGAGGGCACTGAAGGTCAGAGAATCTGTAACCGTCCAGGTGAAGGCAACTTCAGCACCCATGCCACACACGGGCCGCATGTACTCTGAGCCGAGAACGGCTGTGTCTGTGGGTCCCTCCTAAGGGCCTCAAACCTGCTGCGCCCTGAACCAGGGCACAGACCTGCCCCAGCGGAAACATAGGACACCTCCCAGGAACAACCTTCCTGCTTGAAGAATGAGGGGAAGACACTGTAATTCTTATACTGAAATACTGGGGAACATTCTACATAGAATGAAAAAGGAGCCTATGTTTAAAGAAAGATGATGTAGTCAGTGGGAATTTAAAACAAAAAAAGGCACATGCCTATAATCCCAACACTCGGGAGGCTGAGGCAGGAGGATCGCCAAAAGTTCCAGGCCTGCCTGGGTTACATATCTCAAAACAAAGACAAAAACAAAAGCCTGTGCCTCATGGGCCTGGGCTCCACAGCCCCTCTCCACAGGAGAAGTCAGGGTCACACACAGGCTGGCATCTGCGCTCATGAAATTGCCCCCGGGATGCGGTGTGGGAGTCATTCAGTCATCCTAGTGCTGCTGCAGGTCACAGAAACCCATGGCACTGGTGACAGCCTCCTAGGGGAACTGCAGACCACCGGCAGGCGGCTGGGACCTTCTAGGAGCCGTGAAGCCTGCAGAGATGCAGGTGAGCCAGGCCGTACACAGACGGAGTGCGTGCCCAGCCCAGCCAGGGCGCTTCCGCCCCGACTCTCGTGTGTGCTTAGAGGTGGGCACCCAGAGTGCACGGCCCCTCCTGGTGCCTGAGGCAGGATGCATCCCTGGGGCTGAGCAGAGTGGGCTCCAGCTCCACCTGTAGTGGTGACAGCGGCCGCCGGCCCTCTGAGGCTGTCGCACGGAGAAGTGGGCGTGCTGTGGTCCTTGCACCCTCGGCACCTCTGCCTGTGGACCTTGGGCTACGTCAGCGTGGCAAGGGAAGCTCCCCAGCCACAAAGCTGCAAGTGCACTGTCCACGGCAGCGGGGCTCCCAGCTGCGGGCCGGCTAAGGGGAGGGCAAGGCGCTCCACACTGGGAAGCCTGGCCTTTGCGAAACGCACCTTGTGAGGACAGGAAAGGCGACCTTTCCCAGGGAGCAGGCACATCCCTGAGGTGTCACAGGCCAAGCAAAACAAGCACAAGGTCCTGAGTTTGACTTCCACCCCACCCCCACCCCAAGAAAAAGCAAGCTCTGCAGTCGCCAGCACCTCGACCCAGGTGACTTTCCTGGTTCTCCAAAGGGAGGGGCTCCTCAACCCAAGACAGCAGCAGTGCTCACGTCGCAGAAGGGAGATGATATGATATAAAACAGGGAGCCCAGTTCCTGGAATGCGGGAGGAACTCTGCACAGGGAAGAATCTCCTTGATGGAAAGACGTGTGGTATAAAAATGGCCCTCGGTGGCCCAGGACTGAGCTCAGTGGTGCGTGCTGCCCCCTGCCTCACAAGCACAAGGTCCCGAGTTTGATCCCCAGTACCAAAAAACAAAAGGCTCTTAGTGCAGTCCCAGCTAGTTGGGAGGCTGAGGCAGGGGGACCACCTGAACCCAGGCGCCTGGACAGCATGGTGAGACCTCGTCTCTTACGAAATAAGAGGACCGGCCTGGAGGGGGCCGAGGCAGACCTGTGTCCAGCAGCAGCTTCACGATGGCGAAGTTGGAGTAGGACATGCTGTAGTGCAGCGCTGTGTTCCCGCTGCGGTCTGCCAGGTTGACCAGCAGCTTCAGGAGGTGCTGGGAGAGGGTCTGCACCTCGAGGAGGTAGGCGGCCACCACGGCAGGGCTGGACGACTTCCGGCTGGACACATGGAACCACTCTTGGCTGATGGTGTTCAAGCTCTGCCTCTGAAACCCAAAGAGCCCAGTTCCAGGTGCCTGCTGGGTCCCCAGGACAGGCCAGGCAGGTGCTTCTGTCCCACCTCAGCCCCTGCACTCCACGTGACAGCTGCATGGCTGCAGTGACTCACTGGCTGGGGACCATGGGGCCACGTGGCACCCAGGGCCCAGGCACTCACT
This sequence comes from Fukomys damarensis, assembly GCF_012274545.1. Taxonomy (NCBI): domain Eukaryota; kingdom Metazoa; phylum Chordata; class Mammalia; order Rodentia; family Bathyergidae; genus Fukomys; species Fukomys damarensis. The sequence goes on from NW_022900945.1 coordinate 1,427,179, forward strand.
GGGCACCGCCTGACGCACTGTGGGTTTCAGGCCCTGGTGTGCCCAGACTCAGCCATATAGCCGGTCTCCCACGCCCTGCCTCAGAGGGCAGAGCTGGACTCGGGGACACCAGTGCTGACCGCCAAGCTGGAAACGCCCCACCTCCAGCCAGAAGTCAAGGCCTGTGGGTGCCCTTTCCTGACTTTCAGCTCTGCTCTGCCCTTCGGGGCACAGAGGTTAAGGACCCACGGCGGGGCCTCCTCCTGGAGTGGTGCACCGCCACAGACAGGGCCCAAGGGCCACGGTGCCACGCAGGGTTGGAGCTTGGGCTATGTTATTCCAGCTGATGTCACACTAGGGGCTGGAGTGGGGTCACCCAGCCAGCACAAGCCCTGGCCCAGCATGTGACCGGAAGTCCTATACCTTCTGAATCCTCCCGTCCCTGTAAATGAGGTTGGCTCCCTCATCCCCACAGCTTCGGAGTATGGGGCCCTGTCACCCCACTTTTGCAGGCAGGGAAGAGGAGGCAGAGATGGGGTAGCGCCCTGTGTTGGGTCCTGACATGGTGGGGCCAGGCGTGGGCCCCGCTCGCATTTCCAGGCAGGAACACGTCCACGGATTGGAGTCCGTCCTCCAGCCGGAGTATCATTCTGCCCGCAGAGCACCACCGCTCCCCACAGACTCTACCCACTATTGCCACAGAGCTGGCACTGGAGAACACGGGGTGGATTTGAAATAAGGAGCTAAGGCCAACATTAGTTCTGTGCTCTGTTTAGGAATGAGCAGTCACGGGGTATCCGCCTGGCTCACTGGTTCTATAACAGCAGGGACAAGTCGCCAGTCAGCTAAGAGCGAAGGGCCGGGCAGGCGCCAACCCCTGCTGCCTGGGGACTGTGCTCAGGGCTCTTCCCAAGTGAGGGTGTCTCAGCGCCTCTGGCTGTGCCACCTTGGGTGCCCAGCCTGATCCTCAGTGTTCCCGGCTCCGTGGGCCACAGAGGCAGACAGGAGCAGAGTATCCCTCGGTTTGGGTCTCTGGGCTGAGGGGGCATTTTGAGGCCAGCGGTGAGGACGTGGAATAATGTCAGGGCTTGCTATTGAGGGGCCACGGACTCAGCCCAGCTCCTGGGGGTCCTGGAGTGGAATCCACTCCCCACCGTGGCCGTCTCAGCCATGGCTTGGGGCCGGGCCATGGCAGAGTTGGAGACAGACAGACCCTCCAGCTGTGTGGCCGGAACTCAGGGACCCGGCCCACCTCCTCAGCCTGCCCATTACCCAGTGCGCTGCCCCCCAGCAGTGTACGTGGCAATGAGAAAGGACAGTACCCAGAGCGGGTCGGTGGCCCCGGCTTCCAGTGGGTGCTGGCTCAGCACTTGGCAGGCACAAAGGAATTCCTCGGAGGGCTGGCACCTAGAGAACAGCACGAACACATTCCGGTCACCACTCGAGGGGACTTGTCTCCCTCGCTGCCTGGCAGACACTGTGGAGGGAGGAGGAAAGGGGGGACGTTTGCCCTCACCCCGTTCTTCCCCACGGGCCTCACCCCTCCGGCTCAGCCTTGGTGTGGGGAGCTCCCTCCCCAAGGCCACCTTCCCAGCCGGTGCTGTGGGGGGGCTCAGGGTGGCCCTGCCCAGCGTGGGCGTCCCTGTCCTGCACACGCTCTGGGTCATCACACTCCTCCCCAGCCTCGCGGTCAGACAGGTCCTCGGGGGAGCTGTCCTCACCGCTGGTCTCCTCGCTGGAAGTGGTCTCGTAGCTACAGAAGGGGACAAGGCTGGTTTGACCTTCCACCCACCCATGTCAGCGCCACTGCACACCGTGGGTCTCTACAAGCACCCACCTGCTCATGCACCCCCGTGTCTACCCCGCAGGACAAGGGGGTACCCAGGAACCCAGGTGAGCCACAGTGGTCAGAGATCCGGCTCTCACGGGAAAGCGTGTAGGCTGGGCTCACACATAATCTCAGCCCAACCGCAGCCCGCTTGCTTCTGGAATCCCCTTTGAGTCCCCGGAAAAGTCTTCCCATCCTTGTGCAAGCCCCCCCCTCCCGCATCTGCCCCAGACAGCAGTGGGGAAACTCGGGGCTCCATGCAACTCCCCAGCGTGGCACCAGCCATGCCTGGGGAGGCGGAAGTGAGGGCTGGGCCACCTGACGCAGGCCCCTATCTGCAGGACCTCCTGAGGGTCATGGGGGACTCGGAGGCCCTGGTGGAGGATGCCATTTGGGGGACACAGGCACCAATGGCCATGATTTTTCCGAGCCCCGAAAGCCCTCTCCAAACAGCGGCTCCTCCCAAGGCCCTGTGCCGGGTCTGCAAGTCCAGCCTCTCGCTGCTGCACCCATGTTCGGACTGCTTAGCCCCACGTCTCCCCTCCCGTGCTTGGGACACCTGCCACCTGTGTGACTGACAGGACATTTCCTGGAGAGCTCAGCTTACAGAGGCTTCCAGGAAGACCTGGAAGTCCGCGAGCTCCCTCAGTGGAAATCACAGCACTGCTGTGGCGGGGCAGAGTTCTAGTGCTATCCCAAAGCCCCCGGGAGAGCAGGAAACAAACACGTAAGCAAATGTTTCACGTGGCCAGCAAGGTGGACAGCAGAAAAGGGCCGCGCAGAGCTTCAGAACCACATGGTGTCGCCCTTGCCCACTGTGCCCTGCACCCCCAGCTAGTCCCAGGGAGGTGCTGGGCTGGGTCAGTATGTGCTGGAGCTCACCACAGCACCAGTGCGGCACACTCTGCACTCCCAGCCTCAGAGGCCAACGCCAGGCCTTGCCACGCCTGAGCCACACAGCAGCAGCTGGGTGGGCTGGGGGCACAGCAGGTGGGCCATGACCATATCCTCCGGAGGGGGCACAGAGGGGTCACGGGTGCATTTACAGTGCGAACAAAGTGACCTGCATCTGGCTCTGACCTGAGGCGGCCTCTCTCCCAGCTTTTCACTGGCCACTGGCACAGAAGGGGGACCAGCCCCCGTGGCCCCACTACGCCATTTCTTAGGGCCCCGGCAGAACCTCCCACAGTGGCCCAGCTCTGTCTGCTCCAGCATCTTCCCTCAGGGTGGGACCAGGCCCACCCAGCCTCCGGTCACCAGGAACCACCCCACGTTCCCTCTCCGCCACTTCCTGACTGACCCAGGGTTAAGTTTGGCACCAGGATCCGACTCTCTGCCCCTGCCCCCCGCTGGCAATCACTGGCATCTAACAAAGGCTGGACGACAGATTTAGAACGCAGTCAGGTGCCGCCCAGCACTGTATCCGCCGGCGGCCTCAGGCTCTGCCCAAGGTCTGTGTCCCCAAGGAGTGGAATCATGAAGAAGGTGTCCCTGTGGGTAAGCCACCTGCGACTGCATTCTAAATGCAGCAGCCACCACCCGGGCCACAGAGGCTTGGCTGACGGCTCCACCAGCAGTCAGGTGGTTTTCTTCATCCCAAAGCCTGGGATTGGTTAGCAGCAAGTTAAAGAAAGCCACAGTTCCGTGAATAAATGCGAAGTTCAGCACAGCACCACAGCTTGCGCTAGCTCACGGCTGTGGTTCAGGTACAGCCTTCTCTTCCCTAAGGGCCTGTGTACCCCAGCCCCCAGGTGCCCAGAGTCCTGGCCCTGGAGGACACGGAAGCCAAGACGCTCCCGTGGACCGGCACGGCGAACACTGGGCCAAACACGAGCACCCAGGGGTGGAGCCCCCAGGGGCACAGAGATGGGTTCCTGGGCTGCCCAGGCAGTAGGGGTGCCGGGGACCACGCAGGGGAGGATGGAGAAGACGTACGGCGTCACAGGTGATGCTTACCCACCGTTAACCCCAACAAACTGAAGGTTCTTTTTGGTCCCATTACCTCCTGCTCGGAAGCCATAGTCTTTCTTTTTCATTATGGACTTAAGGCTGGTCGGCGGGGAGATCTCTAGGCAGACACAACATCATGGGTTAGCAAGACTGGGGCAGTGAGCCAGGGCACCGCTTTGGGGGACACAGGCGGCAGACATGTGAAGAGGCACGCGGACGGCCCAGACAGTGACCACCACGCATCAGGGCTGTGGGGAGCCCTGGCTTTTGGTCAGATGCCACTTTCCACGTGTGGCTCACACGTGGCTCTGGGAGCCCTGAGACCTGAGGTGTGGGTGCTGCAAAGGCTGCATGTGGCTGTCCCCCTAGTCTCCCACAGTCACAGCTGGGGCTTTTGGAGGTGGCTAGATCAGTGTGTGCTACTGGGGTCACAGATGTGATGACGGGATGGATTCACGGTTTGATTCTGGGTGAGGGTGTGATGAATATAAGGTAAAATGAAGGGACAGAAGGAGCTGCTGTGGTCACTGCTTGTCACTTGCTTCCTCCTGCCTGCTGTAAGCTGTTTCTCCTCTTGGAGCCAGCCAACCGTGAACTGAATCCTCTACAAACTTTGTACCAAATAGACCTCTGCTCCTTTAACTTGGTGTCAGGTGTTCTGTCTCGGCAGTGAGAAAGCCGCTAAGACAGCTGCCATGGTCGTCTGTCCTACAGCTGAGAAATCTGGGGCCCAGACTGGCTCAGCAGGAGCAGAACTCAGGCCTCGAGGGACTCGGTGCAGCACCTTTTGCTGCCCAGGGGACACCCATGAAGAGGGGTAGTGAGGACTCTGGGCTTATGGTGGCATAAGCACAGGACATGGATCTTCCTGTGCTGCACTGTGCAAGGGAGGCCGGCAGGAGCACAGCCAGGGCAGGGCGCAGACTCCAGGCCGCATGGCTGTTGGCCTATCAGGAGATGGGGGGTCTCTCTCTCTCTCCCTTCCCTGCTCTCTCTCCACCTCCCCTTCCAGTTGTTCCTCTAAACCCAGGCCACAGAAAGCCCTTGATGTGGGAAAGCCAGAATGGAAATCAGGAATCCAGGGCCGGAGGAGAAAAGGAGCTGAGAGGGCAGTAGGCAGGGCCTCCTCCTCCTCCTCCTGGTCCTCGGACCTGCTTTGCCTGGTGCACATGGGACACACCCTGGACCTGCCCAGTGCCCGGGCTGCAGCCATCTGACTACTGGCCTCATCCTGGTGGCGTGTGTCACCTGGGCAGCTGTGCCCTGCAGCTGGACAGGGCAGCAACCCTCGAGCCAGGATGGAGGGGAGGCAGCAGCCCCCAGTCACCTGGCTGGGTTTCCCAGCTCCCCGAGCTCTCCTGCACGCACACAGGGAGCCCTCCGAGGTCTGGTGGGGGACTCACCGGGGGCTGGTGGGGAGGGGCCCGGGCGACCTTCCGGCTCCTGCTGGGGGCCCTGGGCTGCGCAGGCCGACAGCAGCAGGCTGAGCGAGCTGAGCAGCTGGCCGCGGATGCTACTGAGCCTGGATGCTGGCTGCCGCAGGGCGCTGGCCAGCTCGGGGTAGCCGTGCTCCAGGCAGCTCCACTGCTCCTGCAGCAGCTCCTGGATCTTCCTCACATACTGCCCCAACGCAGCATCGGACGGGGACCGGGGCGGCCCACCTGGGTGCTTGGGGCTGGCCTCCTCCCCAGCCACCAGTGCAGCCTCCCGATCGCTGCCGGAGGTGCCCTCCGCAGCCAGCCCTGCGTCCCACTCCTGCCCTGAGCCAGCCGACTCCTCGATCCTGAGCTCCATGGAGAGGCAGCCGTGCACAGGCGAGACGGGGCTGGTCCCGGGTCCCTGAGGCAGGGACAGCTGGGCTGGGCGCTGCTCCCCCGGCGGGGCACTGTCGGTCACCCGGAGAAGGCTCCCCTCCTCCCCCAGGGCTCCCCGACCGCCAGAGTCTGCGGGGCTCAGGGAGGCGTCGCCGACACCCCTGTGGCAGGTCTCCACACACAGAGGCCCTGTGCTCACCGCGGCGTGTGTGTGGCCCTGGGCATCCTGGCTGAGTTTCCCCTCCAGCTGGGCCACTGTGCCCTCCAGCTCTCGGACCCTCTGCTCCCTGGCTTCCAGGGCAGCCCTGGCTGCGGCCAGCTCCTCGGTGCAGCTGGCCAGCTCACCCTGCAGGACTGAGAGCTGCTGTCCCAGGCTTCTGTCCGGGCCCAGGGCCTCCGCGGTGACCTGCACACCAGTGCTCCGCACAGCTATCTCTGGAGGAGGTGGGAGGGGGAGCTCACTGATGCTCAGCTCCATTTCAACAAGGGCGAGATCACTCTCGGGGGCCGGCGACGGCAGAGGTGCGGGGCTCGGGGTGGAGGAGCCTGGCGTGGACAGCCCCTGTGTGCCCCGGGTCTGGGCCTTACCCCCCATGTCCTCCAGGATGGCAGGAGCACTCTGGAAGGAGGGAGAGGAGCCTGGGGGAGGCGGGTGATCTGGAGCCTGCACCTCTCCAGCTGGATGCTCGGCCTTCTCAGGGGCCCCCAGCACCCGGCCCCCCAGCTCCTCAGCCGTGTGGTCAGCTGATGCTTCTGGGCTGGTGCTGGAAGAACCTGCAGGCCCCTCTGCAGGCCTGAAGCTGCTGTCCCAGGTGCCACCTATGTCCTGGAGTGGAGGAGGTGCTGGGGGTGCAGGAAATCTCTCCACAGCCCTGCTGCTTGGCAGGGTGGCCGGCACGCTGGATGCCCGCAGGAGCTGGGGCCGGGCACTGACAAGGCCGGGTGCTTCATCCTCCCTCCTCCCAGCGGCGTCGACCAGCAGGGCCTTCCTGGGGTGGCTCAGCTCGCTGCCCCCGGCCGAGGCCTGGGGGTACGGGGTGGCTCAGCTCGCTGCCCCCGGCCGAGGCCTGGGGGTTGCGGCCCTGAGGGGCTAGGGGCTGGGTCTGCACCTTTGGCCCCAGGGATACCTTCCCGGGCACCATGGGGGACCAGTGTTGCTGCACTAGGGCAGCCTGGGGGCGCACGCCGCCGTGGGGGAGGCTGAAGTTCCAGGGCAAAGTGCTGAACTGGGCCTGCTTGGCCCTCCTGTGGATCGGCACCCTCCTGATGGTGTTGCCCTTCTCAATGTCGTCCACATACTTGAGGAAGTCGAGGTCCAAGTGGAAGCCATAAGGCGTCTCCACCGAGTACGGGTGGCCCTTCGGGGAGTCCTTCTCCTCACCCCCGTGCACAGGCTGGTCCTGGGCTGGGAGACACACAAGGAAAACACACGGTGAAAACACAGACACAGGCGGTTAAATACCGCACAGCCTCTTCTACGTGAGAAACCCCAAGTATGAATAATTTATAGAGCAGAACACAGGAGGGCACAGGAAACAGGGAGGCGGGGCCCTGGAGAGGAGGGAGGTGGAGGTGGAGAGAGAGAGGGCAGGGAGAGGAAGTGATCCAGACGCCACGCTCCTCAGGGGAGTGGAATCATAACATGCTAATCAAACCTGTGCTAATAAAACATTTTTCAAAAAGGAGAAGCAGAGAGTGAACAGGAACTCAGGCTGAAGCCAGCCAAGTAGCAGAAGTCCTGAGACTGAGGTTCCGGCTGAACTGGGGCAAGGCCCCAGCCCCTGGCTGGCCGCAGGCACCCTGCCAAGTCAGCGCCATCAAGGCGCAGGGGCTCAGCCTCCGTGTCTCGGCACTGCGGGGGAGCCTGCCCAATGACACTGAACACACTTGTCTCCCGCTGTTTTGCAGAGTTTGAGCCACATAACTGCTGGGCCACAGTGGTCCAGGACTCACAAGTCAGGTTCTACTCGGCCACAGCTGTGGCTCTGGACGGTCTTGAAGGATGAGACGCACAGCTTTCTCAGCATTGCCCAAGTGGCTGCAGGTAAACCCTATTGACGTGGGAGGCTCTGTGAGCATCACCTTCGTCCTTCAGGCTTCCTCCCACGCATACCAGAGACCAGCAGAGGCCGTGCAGAGTCAACAAGTTTCCCGCCCTGAAACCGCCCTGTGCTGGGCAAACAGAAACTGCACCTCCAGAAGTTCAACAAGGAGAAGGCAGGAGACGGTGTCAGATGTCAGGGACAAAGCAGCGTGCTCCAAGGTGAGGACCCAGGCTCTCCAGGACAGCACGACCACGGGACGCGGGGCAGAAACCTTCCGCCTGGGCCCGGCTGTCACCTGCTGACCCCACAGGACACTCAGAACCCGCAGGGACTCGGCTCCCAGCGCCTCTTCCCGGGTGACATCTTGGGTCTGCTGTGTCCCCTGTTGGATGTCCCCATTGCCACTGCGACCTTCTGCTAAACACGCTCAGAAAGCTGAGCTGAGAGAGCTTAGGAACAGATTCTGGAGCTGGCCAGCGTCCCCCGGGAAATTCCCGGCTTCCGCGTCTCCTCTCTGAATGTGGGAACAGTAACAGGCAACGTTATTATGAGGGTTCGTGAAGTGATAACAGACACGAGGTCCCTAGAGCTGCACCTGGCAGTGCAATAGTCACCATTCGACACACCTCACTGTTACACTCACTGTCTCTGCAGAAGCCGGAACACAGGACTGAGCCCTGTCCCGGAAACGGACTCAGGCTGCTGACCACGTGCGGGGCTTTGTGGCCCATCAGTCACTCACTCTGGGTGCCAAATCACAAAGTCGCTGTAGCTCAGTGCTCCACCTCAGTCCTCATTGAGCCATGGTATCCGGTGCACTTGGAGATCCCAGGGACCCAGAGACCAGGAAGGTGCGGTTTCTGATCCAGCAGCCACATGTGGTGTGACCACGGAGGTGACGAACACCTGCTCACGTGCCTTCTGTCCCGACCTGCTTTCCAGCTTCTCTGGAAGTGTTTTCTTGGACCAGGGCTAAGCTTGCCTCGGCAGGGAGTGACAACATCACAGGAGCGACACAGGACAGGCGTCAATGAGCAGAGTCTGCCAGGACAGTGCCGGCGTTTGTCCCCAAACAGCGTGAACGCCGCATGTCAGGGCTCCCGAGAGCAGGCGCAGCGCCAGGGCTGAAGGAGCAGAGAAGACACAACAGGAAGAGGCAGCAGCCGGGTCTCAGGCAGCCCTGTGTTCGGCCAGCCGGGGCTGTGCTCACGGAGCATGGAAGGGGCAGGGCGGCCAGCGGGCTGTGGAAAGGAGCACCCCAGCCCACAGGGGTCGGAAGGGAACCAGGGTGCCAGCGGGCCAGGTTAAAGAAGGCCATGACGTCCAGCCTGCCCTGCACTCTGGGCTGCTCCAGACTGGGGACGACAGGCGCCCAACTGTGCCGCCCCCTGCTGCCGGTGGCCCCTGCCCTCCTGGCTCCCTGTGCTCAGGGACTGTGGGTCTCCCCAGCGCGGACACGCAGATTGCCGGGTCCGTCCACAGCTGGTGCTAATTCCATCCCCTGCACAGGGGGATGGGGCAGCACCCCTGGGAGTTACACATGGCCCCATGGGCTTTGAGCCAGCATGGCAGAGTCCTGGTTTTTGGTGTGGGAAGAGACCCCACCCATGCCCCAAGCCCCCCGCCCCCGAGCTCCCCTTACCACCGCTCTCCTCCCCTTCCCGGAGCACAGTCATGGTCCATGGTGGAGGACGGGGCTCCCTCCCCGCGGGTCCCCAGGCTCCCCTCCCTGCACCCTGGGCCCGGTCCCCGAGCCACCTGCAGCACCAGACACAGCAGAGCCGAGCCGGCACAGGTCCACATCCCTGCCCTCCTGCCATGCAGAAGCCCACGTCCGCGGCTGCCCAGAGCGGGGCCTTCCCTCCCGTGAGGACAGGTCAGGCAGCCTTTGGGGTGGGGCATGACCAGTCTGGCCCCAGGTGCACGCACGCACACGCAGAGGGCACTGATACACACACGCTCTCACACACCCGCGCTGGCACCGGGCCCCTGGCTGCCGGCTATCTCACCCCTCCCGTCTGCCCTGCAAGGGCACAGGACACCTAGCCCCACCTACACAGGGCCACCACAGCTCAGGACCTGAGCGCCCAGCCAGGCGGGATCCATCACAAAACCTCCCAGCTCCAAACGAGGTTCTGTTCAGAGCAAGAGACACACAGCCTTGCTGTCGGGGTTTGAGCCCTGTGACCCCTACCTGTGCCTCAGTCTCCCTCTGTAGATGGAGATAATAACTCCCCACCGCTGGCTGTTTGGCTGCTGGGCACTGAGTCTCAGAGGACCCCAGGCAGGGCGGGGCTGGTTCCGAGGCACTTCACGCTGGACCCTGGCACTGGACCCTCTCTCCCCGGGAGGACACAGCCTCAGGGGGAAGTGGGTCCGGGGCCAGCTGGAGACAGAGACTGAGCCAGGGGACAAGCGAGCGAGAGGCGGGCTCAGCACTGCCCACTGCCTGGCGGTCCTGCTGGGACCTCAGAGGGGACAGCACTGAGGATGGAGGCACGAGGGTGGGCCGGCACCTGCCGAGGGCGGCGTGTGGCTGGCAGATGAGTCGTCAGACACTAAAGCAAGACAGGCCGGTTTGAGGTCTGCACCCCAGCTACAGTGGACGAGGGCCAGTGCAACGGGTGACCGTGTCCAGCTCTGGGCTGGCACTGCTGCAGCAGGGGAAAAGGGCAGGGCTGTGCCAACCACCGGTGCCTTCGGCCTGAGTGGGACAGGGCCATGGGACTCAGGCTCCCACGATCCTTAGTCAGGAGGCCTGGGGTCAGCCCTGTGACCTTCAGCAGGGTCCCCAGAGGGATGCGGGCACCTGCTAGGTACTTAGTACTCCACAACTTCCTAATGGATCCCAGGGGTCCCTCACCCACAGCAGGGATGGTGCTGATGCTCCACCGGGGGTGCTGGACACAGGCTGCACCATGGCCACGGGGTCCCCTCCGCCCTGTCCTCCCATGGGGCTGCCATCTAAGCCAGCTCTGTGCTCCCTTCCGCCACTGTGGGGGGTGTGCCCAGCTGGCCCCCAGTGAGGTGGGACACAGGGCCAAGCCACCACTCCTGGCCTAGGGGACACGAGTGAGGCCACTGGAACCTCGCATCCCCACCCAGAAGACCAAGCAATGCCCAGGCCCAGGCAGCGAACACAGAGCCTCAGAGGCAGCCCTGACTTCAGGTGCCAGATGTCTGGGGTCCTGCTGTGGCCCTGTCACCACTCGTGCCTGTCTGGGGCCCCAGTGCAGGGCCCCAAGGACCCCATTTCCACTCTGGGACATTGGCCCCAGCATCGCCTGTCTGGGGACTGCGTCCTGGCTCCCTCCACACTGGCGCAGAAACGCTGCCTACCCTCCGTCTTCTCCATCTCAGGGACGTGAGCTCTCGTCTCTCAGACACTTAAACGCTGCGTCTGCAGGGTTCCTGGAGAATCTGAAAAAGAGAAGAAAGAAGCGGGATCCCCTTTAGAGATTTTTTTTCTTGTTTGCTTTTTGCGACAAGATTTCACTATGTAATTCAGGCTATCCCCTCATTACCAGGGATCCTCCTGCCTCAGCCTCTTGAGTGCTGAATCACAGGTGTGCAGCACCACACCTGGCCCGTTAGAGTCAATGTAGTTCAAGCAGAGGAAGCAAGCACAGCACCCAGGAAAGTCAACCCATCCCTGCTCTCAGCCCTCCAAGAACGGGAAGAAGCTGGCACCGTCCTGGACTCCGGCACTGGGCGACTTCACGGGTCACTGGCAACAGCTGGCACTGAAGGGAGCGGTGGCCAGGGAGCAGCCCAGGCTGAGAAGCAGCTTTGTCCAGGTCTCAGCAAACCCCTGACAGAGCCGGACCTCCCAACCACACAGCGCCCTTCCAAGACGTCAGGAGCTGACCACCCCCAGCCCCAGGAAGGGTTAAATATGTAGCAGACACTCAGTCATGGGCCTGGTGGGGCAGCACCAACAGTGCTGAAGCCTGCCTTCTCCCTCGCTTCATCTTCAGGAAACAGATCTGAGGTGCAAAGGAGGAAACTGAGGTGCAGAGGCTCTGAGCCCAAGCAGGTCCTGGCTGGCTGGGGCAGGAGGCCTGTGTCCCTCCAGGGCTCACGGGTCCCACAGGGCGCTATGGACCGTGGCCCTGGGGCTGCCCACGCAGACCCACCACGGCGGGCACTGCCAGGCAGCAGCGGCGTCCATGTGCAGCTGCTCGGCCACAGCAGCTGAGGTCAGAGGGCCACACCCTGCGCGCTGGCCGTGGGCCCCAGGTCTGCCCTGTGACTCCAGTACCTGCCCCCTGTTTATTCCTTTCTTTCACCATTGTTGACTTCGTTTCCAACCTCGAGTCCAAATAAAGAGAATTTCCCTTCCTTCGCCCTGAAACCGAGACCTGGTTCTGTATTTCTGTTCTCTTCAAACCCCTCTTTATTCTGCAATAATAAAAATGCTCTACCTCACCCCAGAACAGGCTGCATGCCAAAATAAACAGCACCTTGGGTTTCCTTGAGAAGAGAGCATGGCTCCATGCACAGCCTTGCTACCACGAGAATTCCTGGACAGTTTACCCTGGCAAAGTCAAAGGTCTTGCAAAGTAGCTCACCACCGGTCACCCGCCACCCCTGCACAGCGGGTGGCCTGCAAAGGCGACTCTCTTCCCGGAGGACAGAGAGGAACGCTCACACCATACCTGGTCGATCCTGCCAAGGTAGAAGAGCGAGCTGCCGGGCCAGCCAGGCAGGACGTCTCCTGTGCCAGGATGCGGGAGACGCTCTCAGAGGGCTGAGGCTCTGCCCCCAGGCCAGTCCCGCCCACCCCTGGCAGCTCCCTTCCCGATGACAGCGGCGAGACAACTCAGCTCGAAACTCGGCTCACTTTCCTGGAGGGTCCGCGCTGCCTGCATTGCACCAGCCGCATCTGAGGGCAGAGCAGCAGCACAGGGAGGCCGCGCTAGCTTCCCAGGGGTGGGGTGCGTCCTGCTGCACAGCCCGGCGGAAAGCGTCCCCGCCCACTGAGCCAGAGCAGACTGCAACCCAGCCAGCCGCGTCTGCTGCCCGGCTGCAAGAGGACTTGGTCAGGTGATCCGTGACCTTGCTAGAAAAGAATCACTGGCTTCCTCCGTGCTCAGAAACCAGGTGGGCAGGGTCAGAAAGGAGCCGCCTCTCCTTCACAGCATTGGTCCCCCTGGGTCCTTCGGGGAGGGCAAGCTGCTCCCATCCAAGGCTAGAAAGTTACTTCCCAGAGCCGCCCTCGGGACACAGCGACAGACACCCAAACAGCCACGGTGCTTCTTGCCACCTCCAGCCCTGCACCCGCCCTGTCCTGCAGCCCAGCCGCTGCTGCTTGAGGCTGAAGCCTTGGGGTGCAGGCCCCAGCTAGAAGCACGCTCCTCCCACCACCCCCGGGGTGTCAGGACTGCAGGGTGCCTCCGATGGTTCAGTGACGCAGATCTACAAGGCCGGCACAGGGCAGAGCCGGACAACAGCGATGACCCCAGAATTCCAGAGCCGGACTGGCGGCTCTGCTCACTGCTCTGTGGCAGGAAGAGAAAAGTGCATTAACTGCCGGCCTACTGTGCAGGGCTCTAACGTGGGCAGGAACCACAACCAGGGCTAGAGAAGCTGGAGGGAGAGGAGGAGGACCCGCTGAGGGCAGGAGGAGGACCCGCTGAGGGCAGGAGGAGGACCCGCGGAGGGCAGGAGGAGGACCCACTGAGGGCAGGAGGAGGACCCGCTGAGGGCAGGAGGAGGAGGACCCGCGGAGGGCAGGAGGAGGACCCGCTAGGAGGACCCGCTGAG
>NW_022900945.1:1441166-1450834 GCF_012274545.1 Fukomys damarensis
GAGGGCAGGAGGAGGACCCGCTGAGGAATGGCAGGAGGAGGACCCGCTGAGGAATGGCAGGAGGAGGACCCGCTGAGGAAGGGCAGGAGGAGGACCCGCTGAGGGCAGGAGGAGGACCCGCTGAGGAAGGGCAGGAGGAGGACCCGCTGAGGGCAGGAGGAGGACCCGCGGAGGGCAGGAGGAGGACCCGCTGAGGTCTCCCAGGTCCCAGCAGCCACACGTGGGGGGCCCAGGCCAAAACTGCTGCAGCCTGGGGAACAGATGCCAGGGCTCCACACCCGCACCTCTCCTGGTCCTCATGGGGACACAAGGTGTCCCACTGCAGGCCCTGGAGGACTCTGGGCACCTCAGCAACAAGCGTGGAGGACCACCAGGGATCCAGCTGAACCACTGTCCTAAGACGCGAAGCCCCACCAGTTCTGAAGACAGAAGCAGTGCCAACCTCCACAGAGGCTGTCAGCTAGGTGCGCTTTCCAAGGCCAGGGTGCCGGGAGGCCCCATCGTGTGCCTGTCTCGCTCCTGGTACCCTGGGAAGATTCGGGTCCACCATTGCCCCACCTACTCTTGCTCCTGAGGCCAGCCAGACCAAGGCACAAGTCTTAACTAAGTGTCACAGTGACTTCCTTCCCTTAGGTGGCAAGGAGTAGAGATGGCTGGGGTGAGGTTCCACCTCCTCCCGTGATTCTCCTTGGAGGCCTCTAGAGCATCTTGCTTCATCTAGAGATGCAAAGAGTTGCTGAAGAGCATAGGCTAGCAGAAAGGCTACGGAACCAACCTTCACGTTTCTCAGCTGCTAAAAGTACTTGTGATAACTAAGTAGGTGGACCAAATCATCAGGATAAGAAAGAATCAGAAAAACACCTTGAGCACTAAGGTTGTGTGAAAATACACGGAGTGGCAAACTGCTCCCTGGCACATTTAGGACAATCCAGGACCACTTCCAAACAGGCTGGGAACAGGAAGCAGAGTGAAGAAAGCTATCAGGCCCGCCCATCCTCAATACGCAAAGGCTGTTAGATTCAACTTACCTGTATTTCCTTTTGTTGCCTGTGCTTTAGTGTCACAGCCATGAAATTATGAAGATTCCACCCTATGTTTTCTTCTACCAGTTTTATAGTTTTAGCTCTTCAAAGACCTAAAGACCTCGCCTTAAGTCCCACCCCTTAAAGGCTCCACACCTCCCACGAGCACCACCCTGAGAACACAGACCTTTTGGGGACAGTGAAGGCCTCATTTGTCCTGCCACATTCTTTTGTCACTGTGTAGTCACCCAGTGCCTCACGCTGGACCAGGAGCTCTGGTGGTGAGAAAGCCTTTCATGTTCTCCCAGTCCCTCCCAGAGCCAGGGGTCTGCTCAGTAGGGCCAGAAATGCCCCTGCTCTTGTGGACCTTAGTCCCTCAACTCTGACTCTCAGAGAAAGTCCCTGCTCCACAGGAAGGAAGGAAGAAAGCATTTCTAGGAGACCCACCAGTGGACCCTAAACACTTGCATTTTCTTCATTATTCTAGGTGAGTGACAAAATGACATGAGATTTCACTTTTATCAGACCTGGGACTATCACAGGCGAGTCTCTCAGGGCTAATAAGCCTGCCTGTGTCCATGACAGTCGACAGAGTGTTCGCTCTCTGTCCAGTGAAGAAGGTGGCCTCCATGGCAGCCCTGTGCTGCCCAGGCCAGCTGTGGAAAGGGCAGCCCTCAGGAAGGGCGTGGCGTCGTCAGTACCGCCTCATCTCTTCTCCAGGCCATCCTCCCGCCCCCTCCCGCCCCGCAGCTCCCTCGTATGTCTGGGTCACTTCCCTCCTGCAGTGCCCGCTCCCCAGAGTGGCACTGGGCCACACGGCACCCAGCCCCTCCCCAGCTAAGAGTCAGTCATGGGCCCTGGGGTTAGCAGGCACAGACCCCAAATCAGAGGCCAGGAAAGGCAGCCGTGAGAGAGTGGGGGTGGGGGCAGTCACACGGGACTGCGCTTTAATGAGCCCCTCTCCTATTCACTCTCTCTGCTGCTGGCAACAGAACTCTGGGCTGCACGGCGCAGCGCTGGCTTGGTGCTTTGGAGGGCTCCTACTGCTCTCCTGCTGGTGGAGTTCCTGCAGACTGTGTCCTCGCTTTGATTATTCTCCCTTCCCGCTGGACCCTTTACTACTGTGCTATTTCCCGTGCAATGTCACCTCTAGCGGTAGGGACAGCCACCTCTGTGGAGGGGCAGCTCTGACCCTGGTCAGAATCCGACGGAGCCGCTGAGGCACCAGCCTGAGCCACAGGTGCCGGTGTGGGCCATGCTCCTGCTTCTGGTTTGGGACGGAGGCATTCCCGGTTCGGGCGCACACAGCATGTTCAGGAGTCGCCTTGTGCTGAACGAGGCCGTGCGGTGAGAGGGAGCCGAAGACCAGTGTTCGGCCTAGGCCTCCCCTCTGCAGGTTCAGCCTGTTCAGAGTGGAGCAGGCAGCAGGTTCGGACCGACGGGAGCCGTCCCTAGTGGGTTGTTACACATGAGAGCTCAGTCCTCTCCTGCCCGGCCACCGCCTGCCACAAGTGACCCAGCACACAGGCCCTTCGCTGACGCCAGCACCCGACTCTCCGACTTCCCAGCTTTCAGTGCCAAGAACCGAATACATTTATGGCAGTCAGAAATGACCCAGTCTGGTGTGCAGACACCCAGAGGTGTCCTAGAACACGAGCTAAAGCATGGGTGCAGTCAGGAAGAGGGGTGTCATCAGCTTCGCACCAGCCTCAATCACCTCAGGGAGGCAGGGCTGGCATCTGCAGCTGTGAGGGGCACTTCCCCATTTTCCAACAGCTGCCCCGCCTCCTCCCAGGGACCCAGCTCAGGCAAGGCCCCTTTGCGCTGTCCGGCCCTGCAGGGTGGCAGGGCCAGGTCAGCCCTGTGTCCTCACTAGCTGACTGGACACAGAAGCCCGTGACGGCCCACACCACACCACGGCCAGGTCTGACTGCTTCCCAGACTCCCGACCCTGGGCGGCGTTTCCTTCGAACCTCTGCCGACAACCTTGTCTGCCCTTGTGTGACCCCACAGGACACCCCACGGGTGGTGTCTGTGAGGACTGCACGGTGGTGTCCCCAGCTCCCGTGGGGCCCTGCGAGCGGGGAGCTGCTCACATCCCACCTGTGACAGTGGGGAGCACTCCCTGTTCCCCACCCCTACGCACCTCTCCTGGTCACCAGGGCTGCTCTCCTGGCTCCTCTGCCCCTTCAGACCCTGCTGAGCTGAGCACAGTGCTGTTCAAAGAAACAGCAGTTTAGTAGAAAAAAACAAACTGGAAGCTGTCCAGACCTCCCGCAGTCTCCAGAGAAAACACCAAGGGGAAGCGATTCTGAGCACAAAGCCAGTTCGAACTGTGCTCCCGCTCTCTCTGTCCCACCACCCTGTAGACTCCTCCCAGCTGAACCTGCATCCTCGGCATCCTCTGCCCTCCCTTCCCTGTCCCGGGTGTGGCGGGTAGGGGCTCCCTTGCCTGGGCTTCCTCATTAAGGGGAATTCAGTCCACACAGTAATGGAAGCTGCGGCCACTTCCTTGCACAGGAGTTACCAACAAAGGCCCCACAGGCAAAGCTTGGAAAACTCACAGCCTGAGGTTTTATTACCCACCACACCATTTCAAGTCAGAAAACTGAGGCTTAAAAATAACCCTAGCAAAAGCTTACACAGTTACAACGAGGGTTGCTAGCTAGGCACTGCCTCATACTGCACAAATGGTGACTTACTTGGTTTCCCAGTGATCGCATTGAGGCTCTGTCCTCAGACAGGTTCAGGGACACGCATCCTGTCGGCAGCTTCGGCAGAATGCAAAGTGGTCTGAGGGCAGAGGCTGTGCTCCTGACCCCAGGGTCCCTGCCTCGGATCCTTCTGTGATGCTGGCCACCCCAAAGAGAAGGAACCAAGGATCAGGGTTCAGCAAAGGACCGAGTCTTGCTTTAAATTCCATTGCCAGTTGGGCCAGTTAGCTATCAGATTATGAAAATAAAACATTTTCAGGGAATCTAATAGGTCTATAAATAAGAGGGATTTAGGGCCGGGGATTTAGTTCAGGATTTCCACCACCTGCCTCGCAAGCACATGGTCCCGAGTTCCACCCCTGGTACCAAAAAAAAAAAAAGGTGGATTTATTTGTGAAGGAATATACTGAAAACTGCAATGACTTTCTAATTAATTTAAAATTATTAAATCAATAGAACATAATCACTTTTCAAATAATTTCTGAGAGTCCCAAGAAAGCTTGGGTGTTTAACTGCCATTTAACCAATAGCAGTAGTAGGCTTACAAGACACCAATTAATTTAATTTATTAATTAATCTATTTATTTTTTGGTACCAGGAATCAAACTCAGGTCCTTCTGCTTGTGAGGCAGGCAGCGGAACAACTGAGCTAAACCCCTGGTCCCCTATATCAATTTAATATGAAATGCTCTCTGCAGGTCTATCACTGTGTCAAAATTTCCATTACAAAGACCTAGGTACAGGTCAGATGCAAAGGTTTGAGGTTACAAATTAACATCGTTTCCGGGTCATTCGGAGGCCAGCTCAGGCCTGGGGAAACTGCAGCGATCACCTCCCTGCCGATGTCTCCCGGCTCCTGGACAGCGCACACCAGGAGCTTCCTGGGGCTAAGATGGGCGCAAGCTTGCACAGACCCTGCCTTGGGCTCCAGCCCAGGCTGGACGCAGGAGTGACAGATACTCAGGAGACAGCAGGGACAGCATGGCCTCTGGCTCTGTCCTGGGGATGTTTACGCACCTTCCCACCCCAGCCTGCACTGCAGGTGACAGCCAGTGCCGCGCCCGACAAGGACAAGCAGGCTCTGCACCAGCTGGTGGGCAAACCGCTGGCCGCCCTGATATCGTTTTTTGAGAGCTGCAGGGTCCCTGTGAGGCCCAGGCCAGGCGCTGTGTTATTGTCGCTTACTCCGCCCCAGGCCCTGGAGCTATTTTAGCTTCAGCTCCATTAGGAAGCAAAGGCTCAGACAGACTTGGCAGCGTGGTCAGAGTCACAGAGGCAGCGCTGGGGTTGAATCCAGGGGCACCTGCCTGAGCTTGGAGGGCGGCGAGGCCTGGCCCTGGGCACGGCCATCGGGAAGGCCTGGGCGCTGACAGTTTGGCCTGGAATCACAGCTGAGGAAGGGGTAGGGTCTGCATGGATGGGACCCGGAGGACAGAGTGGGGGATGAGGCTGTGTCCCCTCCGTCTCTGCCCCCCCCCAGCCGGCAGTGCCCCACATGGACCCAGGCCCGGCTCAGGCTCACTCCCGCGGATTCGGTAAGGTCCAAAGCAGAAACAGGTTTGAGCTAGGCAGGCAGCCGTGTGAACAACTCCACTCCCGTCTCCCTTTTCTGGTGGACACTGTGGCACAGCTGGGGCTCCCAGAACGGCGGCTGCTCGAGGTCAGGCCCAGCCCCGCACCAGTGCCCTACAGACCCACCCCGCCGCCCGCTGGACACGATGGGCAGGGTCCTGGAGGCCGAGGCCAGAGCTCTCCACTGTGGACGCCGGCCAGGCTCTCTTCCACAGGCCCCGCAGCTGGGGGGAAGCAGAGGGAGAACTTCCTTCTACAGATGTGTGTGATCCCTTCCCTTCTGCAGTGACCATCCAGGCCAGGCCAGGCTTGTGGACCCACAGGTGATTTCCTTCAAGGAACTCAGCCAGACACGGAGCAGAGGCCTACACAAGGCCACGGGGTGTCAGAGAGGCGTGGCCAAGCTGGGCTTTGAAGGATAAGTAAGAGTTCACCAGGCAGATGGAACCATGATGCTGCAATGACGTGACCCCTGGCCAGAAAGCAGGGTGGGGGGAGGACCGAGGGCAGGGGCTGTGAGTCAGAGTAGGAGATACCTCGGCTTTACGCAGAGGAGGCGCACGTGAAGGCTGAGTCTGGGGCGCTTCTGACCGAGACGGTGGGGTCCCCACACCCGGGCCACCAGTGGACGCTCAGCATGGCCAGAGGCTCCGGAGCAAGTGCTGTGCTGTCTCCTGCCACGGCCTTGCTTGTCTCCACCCTATCCGCACGCTTGCGTGGTCTGTGCCTGTGTGAGCATGTGTTTGTATGAGTGTGCCGGTGAGTGTGTGCCTGTGTGCGCGTGAAGGGAGGGGAGGGGCCTGAGCACGGAGGACAGCTGCAGAGACGCCTGGGGACTTCGGGCACGGACCGCAGGCCCTTCCCACCCGACTGCGTGTGGCGCCCCCTTTGGCCGGTTGCGGAACTGCAGCGCGCTGCGCTCCAGAATGCGCCAGGTCTGGGCTGAGCTCGATGCTGGGCTGCTGTGACAGCATCAGGCCTCCTGAGGGCCGGCGAGGACCGATGACCACAGCCCAGAACAGGCGATGCCTGCGTCTCTAGCGCGGCCAAGGCAGGCTTCCTCAGGGCAGGTGGAGGGCTCAGGCAGTCGCAGCTGCAGGACTGGGCACCGCGGCTCTCAGGGCCTCCTGACGTAAACCTGTCTGCACCTGCACCTGCACCTCCCCTGCCTCTGCTCGCTCACTTTGAAGCTGTGGCCTGCATCTTCTCCGCCCTGCACTCGAGGAAGTGCCCACCCTCGCTCTGCAGACGCCCCAGCCCTCAGGACAGGGCTGCCCACAGGTTTCCACGTGGCCTGGGTGGATCACGTCCCACGTTTCGCACGTGTATTGTGTAAATTAACCCTGGTTGCGCACCCTACCCTTCCTCCAACCCCAGCTTCTGTGTCTGCTCAGGCGGAACTGATGACCGATGCCCATCGCCTCCCACGATTAGAGACAGGAGGGCAGGAAAGGTTAGAGCAGCCCAGATGGGTGTGAAGCTCACCGGCCTTGGCCAGGCCCTGACTGCCTGTGCCTTTGCACGAGGTGAAGCCAGGGAGCCTTCTGCATGGAGCTTTACAGTACATGAAATAAAACGCTCAGCCTGACTTCAAAGGAAACCAATAACCTTGAAGTATAATTCCTAAAATTTGAAAAGAACAAGTGTGCACTGTAGCAATATATGCTCTTTATTAAAGCACCTACTAATGAGCAATTCCAAAGCTCCCACTGACATAAATAACGTCAACATCAAGTGCCCCAGAGCCAGGGCCACAGGTGGGGCACATGGACTGCAGTGTTGCTTACACTGGTAATTGTCTAAAGATGTAATTAAGGTGTTTTTCTTTCTCCACCCAAGTCCACAGACGGCTCTGCAGCCTGGACATGGGTCCAGAGACTCTACGGGTCCCCAAGGTCAGGAAAGATTCGCACCCGGACGTCCCTGAGTTCCAGCCCACCCTTTTTGACCCACAAGGCCGAGACCTACAGATAGGACTTTCCCTGTCCCTGTCCCCTCCACCTGTCTGGGGAAGAAGCTGCCTTTCCCTGCCTTATGGGTCTGGCAACAGCCTCAGCTTCCAGAGCCCAGGGCTGAGACCCGGGCTCCCTGGAGTTCCCCAGTGGCGGCCAGGTGGCCCAGCAAAGTTGGTTGTGCAGGGCAGTTCAGAGACCAGGGACCCTGGGCAGCCCTGGGGTGGGCAGCAGTGGCGGCCACCAGGGAGTGGCCTGAGCCCTGGGCCCAGCTCCTCATAAGGTGTGGTCTCTCTCTTCCTTCTGCCTCACAGCCCGAGGCAGGCGCACTTCTTGTCCCAGAAAGCCCTGCATTGGCACCACCCACCCCAGGTCACAGCTCAGGGAGGCAAGGTGTGCTGAACCCCAGCCATCAGACTGGCTCCCACCGCAGTGAACATGAGCCCTTCTCCCTCTTCCCCTCCAACTCCATTTCATGGCGGGCAGGTGGGTGATGCCCTATTCTTATTTATTTAAATAAAGTTTATGGAAATGTCTCCAAAAAGCTCAAACTGTACAGCAACATGCCCTCGCACCCCAACTTCACACCCAGTCCCTGCAGGCCCAGCCACACTCCCAGGGTATACTCGTGACCCACCTCACGTTCTGCCTCCGCGGCCTCCCCCGGAGCAGGGTGGCCACCTTCTCCTCGGTGGGAAGGAGGGAACGGGGAAAGCCAAGCAGAGCAGCACCCAGAGAAATTCAGCCTCCAACCCCGGCCCCTCTAGGGCTGAAATGGGTTTCCCTGGGGGCTGGCGCCATGGAGCCCAACACCAAGACCTTCTCTCTCATCTTCCTGGGGAAAAATCCCCTGTACCGCCATCCTCTGTCCCATGGCATCAGAGCCCTAACTAGAAATGCACACCAAGGGAAACTCGGCAGGCAAAGAGGGCCTTCACACGGTGGGGCGGCCATGGCCACGTTAGAAAGTGCATCCTGCTAACAAGTTGTATTCACTTGTGGGAAGAGGCGGGAGTAGGAGGGGAAGCGGGTAAGCATTTTCTCCCAGACACCAGGTCCCGGGAAGCTATTTGGGAAGAGATGGAGCTGTTCCCTGGGAAAATGCCTTGGGCTCGGGAGTAAGGAGTAACGAGCTCCCAGCTCCCAGCTCCCAGGACTGGGACAGCGACAGGCCTCCTGCTCGCCCCTCTCCCAGGGCCTTGGATAAGTGCAAGGTTCGGGCGACCCCGCTCAGTTGAAAGACATCATCGCACTGGGCCAGGAGGTGCTGCCTGTCTGCCTGACTCAGCTCTGCCCAGGAAGTCTCTCCCTGTCACACCTTAGGCTGCCACTGAACTGAGGCACAAGCCAAGAAGTCCATCTTCCAGCTGTAGGGACAGGTTGGGAGGTGCAGACCAGGTGCCCCAGTGAGTCCTGGCTGCGGCTCCTGGCCAGACCCCAGACCCCAGACCTGCACGTGCAGGTCCCGCCCACCTGCACCCCCGCCAGCACACAGGGCAGCACTGATCAGCAAGGTCTGGGCCTGCTCCTTCCTCACAGCCTGCTGTCCACTGCCACAGCGGACAGGGCAGGTGGGTGCTCCTGCAGAGGCAGTGACAGATCTTGGGAACCGCCAGCCTTCTGTCCTCTGGTGGTCTTGAGAGGCTCCGAGGACCCAAGGATCTCAGCCCCCTCTCCAGGCCCTGGGGGGCTTTGCCCTAGGTCTCAGGTCATCCTAGGCCAAGGCCCACCCCCTGCGCTTAGGGAATTCCCCTGCCTGCCCCCAGGCCGCACTCCAGGGCCATGGGAAGTGAGGCTTCGGCTTCCGATGCAGGGCATTAGTCAGGGCTGTACCGTCCAATTGGGCAGCGGGTGTGCAGGGCTCAAGTGGGGTCAGACCCAACCTTAAGGGAGATAGGGGTCTGCAGTGTCGTGCCCCGCAGCCCCACCCCAGCTCCCACCCAAGGTCGCCGCCCCTCAAGGATCCCAAACCTCAATCCGGAGGGCTTTGCCCAGGGGCAGGGGAGGTGACGCCCAGCCTGCAGCAGACCTCAGGGTCTACCCTCAAGCGTGCACACCTGCACACATTTGGACCCCAGGGCTGATGGCAGGGAGCGGGTGTAGGAAGCCGG
The DNA here is from genome assembly GCF_012274545.1 of Fukomys damarensis. Lineage (NCBI taxonomy): Eukaryota > Metazoa > Chordata > Mammalia > Rodentia > Bathyergidae > Fukomys > Fukomys damarensis. The sequence goes on from NW_022900945.1 coordinate 1,450,538, forward strand.
GGTCCCTGCAACCTTCACGTAGGGCTGTGCAGCCACCGTGGACACAGCCACCGCGTGACCCACCCCACCCAGCCCGCTTCCGTGCCCCTCGCCCCTCGCCCGGGAGGGAGGTCGCAGCCTCGCTGAGCTCTGACAGCCCCGGGCCAAAGTTTGAGAGAAACACTTTTTGCAAAGAAACCAGAAAACTCCTACCCAGGCAGTGGCTCTGCAGGCCCAGCGCGCCCAGCACGTTCCTTTCCCGGTCCACGCCTTCCCGTGTCCCACGCAGAGACTCGACGCAAAGGAAGCCGCCGCTCC
>NW_022900945.1:1450938-1467339 GCF_012274545.1 Fukomys damarensis
TGGGCGGTGGGCGGTGACTGGCCCTGAGGCGCTGATTCTCATTCCCTCCTGCTGCTGGGCCCTGAGCTCCCGGCTCCGCTCCCCGGGCTGCAGGAGCTGCTTAGCAGCCTGAGGATGCGCCCTTCCTTCGCTGACCTTGACTGACCTCTTGTCCTCCGCAGGAACGGGGCCTCTGCTTCCTGCCCCTTGGTCCCAGACAGGACAGGGCGCCGGCCTGGACCTCACCCTCCCTGGGCCAGGGAGCTCAAGAGGTGGACATCCTGGGACTGTGACAGAAACGGTTTGGGTACGGGTTCTGTCCCCGTCCAGTGTGAGCGGAGCAGCAGCCCCAGGGACCCCGAGGGAAAGGAGCCCAGCACGGGCAGGGTGCTGTGGCAACCTCAGCTCTGCTTCAGGTGAGGGGTCCAGGGAAGGGACTGCCAGGGCCTGAGGCCCGCATCTGATAGGAGCTGTGAGTCCAGACACTGAAGTGTGGTTTGCTGACCGCTCACTGTGTAAATGCCCAGGCCTGTGGCGCCCGGACCAGATCCAGCCTGCGGACCTGGAGCAAAACCCTGGTGTCCTGGGACCTGGCCTCGGAACACGCTCCTACATCCTCTGGCATTCTGCAGGCTTTGCCTCTCGACTTCTGGGCATCGAGGCCAAGGCAGGCAGCAGCTGGCAGCAGGGTGTGGAGGCAGCGCCGTCCCTGGGAAGGAGCAGCTGTGTCCTCGAAAGCAGAGCGGGTCGATGACTCAGAGGTGAAGCTGCGTCCTGGGCAGCTGAGTCAGAGGCACAGCTGTCACCGTCAGCTCCTCCTGAGCACAGAGGCGTCGCTGGCCGGGGCACACAGGTCTGGTAACCTTGGAGACAAGATTCACATCCGTCCTGGGGCGGGGGCCACCGGAAGAGCAGATCCTTCCCTGGACAGGATGCACACGCGGCCTCCACACGTCCACAGGCCACTGTGCTGGGAATCATGCAACCGCTGGCCATGCGCAGGGAAGTGCGTGCAAATGGGACTCGGTCCTCACGCTGCGCTGCAGTCCTGGGAGCCCTGGGAAGCAGCAAACCCTGAAAGCCCGAGGGTCTCCACGAGACACAGCACTGGGCCCCAGGAGCCCAGCCATGTGTCCTCCGCCACCAGTGCAAACAGGTGTCTCCCCTTATCCTGGGTGAGCACCCAGACCCCGGGGGTGCCCTAGCCTGCAGGGGTGCAGAGTCCTGCGCAGAGGGAGTTTCCTTTTACATATGAGACGTCTACAATGAAGCTCAACTTATAAATTAGGCACAGGAAGCGAGCCGCGGCACTTAACAAAATAGATCATAACAATGTACTAGTAAAGATGTGCTCGTGGACTCTGTCTCAAAATATATTATTGGACTAGGTTTCTCTTACATGAGAAGCCCAAAGTATAAATAAAGAACAAAGCTGGACATGGTGGCCCTCGCCTATAATCCCAGCACTCAGGAGGCGGAGGCAGGAGGATTCATGTGAGTTCAAGACCAGCCTGAGCTACATAGTGAGTTCCAGGTCAGTCTCAACTGCATAGTGAGACCCTGTCTCAAAAAACCAAAAATAAATAAATTAGTAAGTAAAGAGCAAAACAAACGATAATAGGAAACAGGAAGATGGATCTTTCTCTGATGGGAAGGGGACCAAGAGATGGGTGGAGGGAGAGAAGGCAGGGAAGAGGTGTGGAGGGTGAAGATGTATCACACATGCCTGCTGCACTGCCCATGAGGAGGGCACGCACTGTGCACTGCAGAGGTGGCAGGAAAGCCATTGCACCGTGCTGCCCTTCCACGTGACACTCACAGACGACGTTCGGTGAGAGACACAGGACCGGGACGCTCGTGGCCCGGGTTACCACGTCCGGTGTCAGACACAGCATTGTGACGCTGGCCTGATGGCCAAGGCAGCCGTTGGGTGAATAGGGGTGGGTGGTGGACAATGTGGGTGTTCTGACGGGCGACTCGGTCCAAGGTGGGGAGGCGCCAAAGCACAGGGTTTCCTGAGGCTCTCTGCACGGTGCTCTGTTTCATGCCGATGGATCGTCCGCCTCCGGAGCTTTCTGTGCAGTGCTGCGGGGCTGCTGCTGACCACAGTGCCGAGCTTTGGAAAGGGACATGGAGGGTAGGGTGTCGGAACCTCGATTCTCAGGTGACACTGACGACTGTGACCCCTCCTCCTCGGGGCGACGGAGGCTTCCGCAGCTCGTTCTGCAGCCTCCGCCTGTTCCATCTCATCTCCGAGACCCCTTAGTGAGTTTCAAAAGGCAACAAGGGATAGGGTCCTGCCGCTCCATAGAGAACCTTCCAATGCACCCGCCGCGAAGGTCTGGACTCTGCTCCAGCTCCCAGGCCCAGCCTGTGCCTGCCTCCTCCTCTTGCCCAGCCTGGCACTTGCCCACTGCTCTGGTTCGCGGCTCCTCCTCCCTCTGTCGGAGAGGTGTTTGTTTTCTTTCCCGAATCTTTGTCTAATATCACCCAGCAGAGGCCCCGGCAAAGACCCTCACCACACAGGGCCAGGAAGCGGACAGGGGAAGAGAGCCAAGGAGGAAGGGGCCGGGGACCAGACACAGACCCCAAAGTCGGGCCTCCACGACCACACACACACCCAGCAGGGCGCTGCACTACCCACGAGGAGGCTCCCACGCCAGTTAAACCGACACGACTCACCTGGAGTGTAAGTGTGCCCACAGCCAGCAGTCCCACTCCTAGGCCTAGACCCAAGAGGAATGCGAACGTGTACTTACCCTAGGGCAAAATCCGTCATAGCCGCACTGCTCAGAGTTTCCCCAAATTGGAAAGAGTTTGAAGGATGTAGGGATAAACTGCAGTCTAATTAACACTAATTAATACTCTGCAGCAGTGGAAACGAAATCAACCGCTACCATGCACAACAGTCTCACGAAAATGATCGATGGACAAGTACAGAGCACATCAGCAGTGTGCTACCACGTATGCACGTCCAAACGGGAAGGGACTGGGACCCGCGCTCGTTATCCCTGGGGGACAGTGTCGGCAGTGGGAGGGACTGGGGTCAGTGTTTCCAGCTTTGACACCTGAAGGACATTTACAAGACAAGGTTTCCTTGTGAAAATTCTGTTAGCGGCACCTTTACCATTTATGCATTTCTCTCTCCCTTTGAGCTTTACGGGTCAATGTGAGACTTTATTTAAAAGCCAAGTGAGCAGATCCCAAGGTGTGTGAAATCTCCGCCCTCTGACAGCTGGACATTCAGCTGTGCTGTCCGCATTTGCTGTGACTGCCAACGTCTCCACTGGGGAAGCACCATGGTCTGGACCATCTTTACGAAGAGGCGGAGTCTGTCTTGCTCTATAAAGACTTGCTGCTCGTGTTGCTTCACTGGTTACCACTTGGTTACAACACAAGAGGAGGAGCACATCGTATCCAGGGAGTCTGAGGTGCGCTGGGAGGCATGTCCTCCCCCAGGCAACAAACCAGAGCCAAAGCCCTCCTGCTCTGAGCTCGGCAGAGGCGGCCCGCCCTGCCTGCGGCCACGGGACTCGGTTCCAGGTGACTTCACACACGGCCTTCTCTGCACAGGACAGGTGGCCGTCTGTCGCTCGCGAACTCTGGGTTCTAGCCCTGGGGTCCTGGCCATCACCCTGTGCGTCCGGCCCTCTGGTCTCCTGCCCCATGAAACCCCTCTCCCCAGTGTGGGCTGGACCTAGCGACTGCCTTCAATCCAACGGCTTGGGGGACGGGATGGGTTGCACTGGGAGCCAGGAGCAGGGCACTGGGAGCCAGGCTCCCCACAACTCCCCACTCCCCTCTCCCACTTTGCCCCTGGATCTGTCCTCTGGGGGCACAGCACTCGCCTGGAGCAGCCCTGACTACAGGCAGCAAGGACACTACCCAGCTTGCTGACCCCCCAGAGGCACTAACACCTCCAGGGCGGTGGAGTAATTGCTCCTGAGGCAGTGAGGGCATGACTGACCCGACACGCTCCCCACAGCCACGCCCCTATCTCTCCTTCAGGGAACCACAGGCTTCTTCCTCCTGGAGGGGCCAGACCATGGCTCAGAAGGTTTTCACTGCAGTTCTGGAACTACGCTGCACCCAGGACCCGCGCGCTGAGCTACACCCCAGCTCTTCTTTGACTTTATATTTTCATCCTGCTAAGTCACTGAAGCTCAGGCTGGGCTTGAATTCGTGACTCCTCCCAGAGTCCTGAGATGACAGCCATAGCAAATTGAAATTGTTGACACATCTAAGAGATACAGAGAGCGTAACTTGGTAAGTAATTAGATGTGAGAGTTATTGAAAAGGGAAGAGGTAAAGTATGAGCAACTGTGCGCCCTTAAGTGAACGATGCTACGGTAGAAGGACGTCGTGAGCTTCACTCTGGGCTGCTGAAACTGGACACACCGTCCGGATACGGGGGAGTCTTGGGGGGTGGGTCCGGGGCTAATGACTTAGGGTAGGGATCGAAGTCACTGGAGAGAAGCCCAAAGTGCAGCAACCACAGGCTGCATAAATTGTCACTGAGAGGGGCAGAGGAAGGGGACCTGGGTCTGTCCAGAACCGGGAAGTGCGTCAGCCAAGATAGGTGTAGCCAGTTTCAGCGGGCAGGGAATGACCACGGCGACAGAGCCAGCCGAGACCACATTATGACCTGAAAAACATCCTCAGCTCTATAATGGGGGCCACTGCAGTCTGGGCCGATCGCATGTGGCAAGGGTGGCTGCTCCAGTGTCTCCCATACTGAGCTCTTCTGTCCGCGCGACGGGTCTGTCCCATTCCTGACTGGTGCTGGTGGCCACTCTCCTAATACAGCAAGTGGGGACCATGCAGTGGGGCTTCTGATTGTGAGGCGGTGGACTGCGACATGCATCACACAAAAGTGCCCACAGCAGACCAGGCTCCCAGAGGCCTCTCTGCAGCGAGGAATCCAGGCCAGCTGAACAGACTGTCCTTGCCTCTTTTCTGTCACTGTGACACCATGCCGGGCACCCACAACTGAAAGGAGAGGTCTACTTTGGCTCACGTCTTGGAGGTTTCCATCCATGTTTGGCAGGCTTAACCGCCGGAAGTCATGGCGGAAGGGCCCGGTCAGCAAGCCATGTGCACTGAGGGACCGCGTGTCTTTTTCCAACAGACCCCGGGTGAGGTGGCAGTCGAGCTTGACCGGAAGCCTGACCGGAGCAGTGCCCGCATCCTGGGCACTGCCTCAGAGTGGGTTGAGCCAGGGGAGTTTGGGAGGTGGCCTCTCGCGGGCGCTCTGCTCCGCAGCCACCACGAGGCCGGCAGCCTCACTCTAACAGCCATTCCGCCACGATGCTTCTGCATTGGAGCCAGCCCACCCTGGGCTCAAGTGGCCTCTTTTCCTCTAAGAGGGCATCGTGGTATTGTGTCCCGGCCTTGGGAAAAGCTGTCTGTGAGGACAGGCCCACAGGGCTGTCTTGAGTACGACAATCCTCAGGGAAGGAGATTCCTTGGTCTCAGTCTGCCTCCAGCTCCCCTGGAGGAACGCGTGTGCACACACACACATACACACACACACAAAACCGCAGCCGGAGGAGGGGACTCAGCCAAGGCCAAACACCGGGGCCCCAGGTTCCCACATCCTAGCAACCTCAGGAAGGGGTCTGCTTTGTCCTCATTTCTGAGATGTGAAACCACGAGCCCCAGGTTCTTGCCTTAGAATGAGAGGCAGGAATTGGGAGTCCTGCTCCTGCACCCCCAGGGGGACGCCAAAGCCCCTTGGGTCAGGGAAGCCTCCAAGGCAGCTATCTGTGAGGCCTGGGATGTGGCGGCAGGTGGCCGGTCACTGCCCTGTGCTCTCTCTGCTCTACTCACAGAGCTTTTCAGTGCCACTGTGACCACAAAGCCACGGAGCCCCGAGGACCCTGTGCCCATCGACCCTGATCTGTCCTAGGGAGGAGGTCACCACCCACCTGGGGGAAGGGAGCGGGCCTTGCAGTGGAGGGCTCTGTCTCTGTGGCCGCCTCCCCATATCTGCTGTCCTCCCGCCGGGCTGCGAGTTCATCCCACTGGTGGGTCTCCGCGCATTCCTGTGGCCTCTGGCCGCCCCTGCCCTGCATTCCTTGGTTCAAATTCCGGGGCGGGGATCTGATTGGCCAGGCTCCTGGGTGAGGTCACAGGCCATCGGTCACCAGCAGGGCAGTGTGAGCTCCCGCCTTGGGGATGGCAGGAGTGGGCGGATGAGCCCGTGCAGGAATGTGCCCCAGCCTGGGCCTCCTGCTGAATCGCTCCTTTCAGAAGGGACAAGGCGGCATTTATGCTGTACCTCCAAAGCCCTGGCCCATGAGTCTTCCCTGGGGGGGGACCTGTGCCCCTTGGCTCTGTCCCCCTGCCAGCCTGTGTATGCCTGGGGCTCCCACGCAGACCAGGCGGTCTCGGGCCGTCCTGTGGGGCTCTGCCTCACACACTGCCGTGCCACCTGCGGCACTCAGGTCTGCAGGTGCTGCTGTGCCCCCGGGTTCCGGCGGGCGCTGCTGCCTCAGCGTACCAGGGGGTCTTCTCCGCATGTCACCCACTGCAAAAGGGGCTCCCGACAGCTGGGGCTCCCAGCACCCAGGCTCAGGGGCACCAGAGGTGGGACGGTGGAGGGACAGCCGCTCTCCCTCTGCCATCTGTCACCACACCGCCTCGCTCCCTTCCCGGGGTGTTTCCCAGGGTACCCTGGCCTCCAGGCTGACAGGATAGCCCTGGCCCGAAGCTGGGCCGGAGCCCTGGAAGGAGCCCTCCTTCCCCCTGCTGGAGCAGAAGCTGTGGGGATCAACTCTCATTCTGGTCAGAGCCCCCTGTGGAGAGAGAGGGACAGACTCTGGGACTGCCCAGGAGCAGGCACCGGGCCCGGCTCACCTGAACTCTCTGCTCAGGCCACCCCTGGAGCTGGCCCCTGAGGTCCAGAAGCCTTGATTTCCTTATCTGTTCGTTCATGGAGGTGATCATGAACCCCCGTGGGTTGTTGGGGAAATGATACCACAAGTCTCATGCCGAAAGCCCAAGCCTGTTCATTCCCTGATGGGAGGGTCACTAAGGCCATGGGTCGTGATGCTGTTATGGTTTCTACCTAGGCGTCGCCCAGTCTTGTGAGCTCCTAGTTGGGGCTTGGGAAGGCGACTAGATGATGGTGCTATGGCTGACTTGCTGTTCCGCGTGGGAGCTGGCCGGGAAAGGTGGGTCACTGGAGTGGGGCCTGGAAGGACTTGTCTTCCTTCTGGCTCCTGACTTCCTACTCTGCTTCCCGGCTGCCATGATGTAAGCATCTCTCCCATCAGACCCTTCCACCAGGCCTTCCTGTCTTGGAGCCGGCTGACTACGGATTGCAACTGTGAGCCACAATAAATTCTCCTCCTTCAAGTTTGGGTGTCCGGTTCTGTGTCTCAGTGATAAGAAAGTGACTAAGGCAGACCCCAGAGAGCCACATCAGATTCCTCCCCACATGCGGGGCTCAGGGACCCCAGCTGTCATGGCATTGTTTCTGGCACGGCACACCCAGGGCCCTGGCCCTAGAGCTGGCAGGAAGATGACCAGAAGGGACAGAGGTCCACCCTGAAGTCTACACTGGTCTCTTCCTCGGGTCCCTTTCTGGGGCTGACAGAGAAGTAAAGACAGGATAGGCGATGTGGGGAGAGAAATGCGGAGAGGTTGGATCAGGCAGCAGTGGAAGGCCAGGAGGCATCTTCCTGGGTCAGCCCGCCCCCCTGCCAGTCTCCTACAAGGGACACATCCTGTCCTTGTGCGTGCTCTGGGAGCAGACAGCACCATCTTGGCGTAACGCTCACATGGGCATCACCAGGGTGCCCAGCTTCAGCATGCACAAGCTCTGTCTTCCGGTTTAGATCTGAAATGTTTCCCCAAATTCTCATTTCATAGGGTGCTAACTCTGCTGGGAGGAGGTCACTGGGGTGTGACCTGCAGGGGTGGATTCTTGTCCCCAGCTGTTTCCCTCTCTCTTTGCTTCCTGACCGCCATTAGCTGAGCACCTTTCCCTCCGCCAGGACCCTCTGCCATTCTGTTTCTGCCTCAGAGCTGGCCGGCCGTGGACTGGAACTGGGAGCCAAAATAAACCTGCCCTCCTTTGAACGGCAGGTGTCAGGCACTGTGTCCCAGTAACAGGAAAGAGGCTGAGACCCTCTGATCATGGGCCAGGTGCCCCAAGCCTCAGGTCCCCATCTGTGACCCTTGCCGTGAGCAGCTGTCAACAGCGCCTCAGCACTCCGGCAGAACCACGCAGCACAGGGTGGAGGGCGCGGTGCCGCCACGAGTCCGCTGGTCATTCTCCAGCCCAGCCCTCGTCAGGGACCCTGACGTTCTGCTTTCCTCCTCGCGGACGGCACTGGCAGACGAGGGAGTGAGGGAGTGGCCGGTAAATGATTTTCAGGCTTCTGGGGCAGCAGAGCTGACGAACGGACCTTGGCCAGAGGTGCCTCCATCAGGGTGACATGGGGATCTCAGGGTGACGCTGCCATCTCTCCTCACCTTGCCCAGCTCCACCCTAGAGCGCCGCACCGTGGGAAGCCATTTCCCTCCGCATCCTTCCTAGGGGTGTCATGAAGGACACCGCCCGCTGCCACCCCAGGCCCCCTTGTCTGCTGGACACGCGTCCTTTGCTCCAGCAGAGCCCAAGCTCCTCAGAGGCCCCTGAGACAAAGCCACAGCGCAGAGGCCACCAAGAGCAGGGGATATTCGTGTCCACCTGCCTCGGTGACCAGCTGGGCGGAAGGGTCCTTGGCCCACCCCAGGAGTGTGGTGAGGCCCTGCAGGGGACCCTGAGCTCCCACTGTCAGGGGCGACTGGAGGACACGGCCCATCGGCACGTTCCCCACTTCACACACGAGGAAGCTGAGCCCAGACGCATTCAGCAACTTGTCCAAGGCGGCACGGTACGTGATAGCAGAGCTGAGCGAATCCTCTGGCTCCCAAGCCACCATTTAACTTGACTATCAATGTTTTACTAGCACACGTATGCGGTGCCTATGGTGACGTTCCTCACAGGGAGTTGGTACCTGTACATGACACACCTTCGTTCCCTTTTTCCCTTTCCCCTTCTCCCTGCCCTTGAAGCCATCAGTTTAAGAAGTGGAAGGTTCTCTCCATAATCCACGTCTAAAGTGCGTGGCTCTGCGGCACCGGGGAACACCTCCAGCCTTGTCTGGCCCCGCCTGGTGACACACAGAGCTCTCCGTGTGAGGGGCTCCAGCGTTCAACAGCGTGTGATGAGGCCACTCTGCCTTCCTCTGCGTCGGCCACCCAGCACCCACCCACTGACACACGTGCGTGCAGCCACCACCCTTCACCAAGCTGGAAACTTCCTCAGCCCCAACTTACTCATCCATACCATGGAAACAGCTGACATGAGTCTTAAACGATGCCAGCAGGTTAAGTTGTCAAATGCCTGACATATTATGTACGAGGGAGTGAACCCAGGGCCCTTGCACTGAACTACATCCCCAGCCCTGTTTTTATTTTTAATTTTGAGACAGGATCTCGCTGAATTATTCAATCACTCAGACTGGGCTGGACCTTGTGACCCTCAGCCTCCCAGAGTGCTGGGATCGTAGACCTGCACCGCCACAGCTGGCTTCATTAGTCTTTATTCTGTGGACGTCTTTGCCTCATTAGGGCATCTATTTCAGGAGGATTTTTAATTCTGGAAACGTCACATCTGGGGCTGGATCATGCAGAGTGAGCTGCCCCTTGCTGTAATGGTCTGGGCCTGGGTCCCAGGCTGCTCCAGTGCTTTTCATGCCCAAGTGGACCTGGGGTCTGTAGGGGACAGTAAGGAAGCCCAGGAGAAGCAGATGCCAGGAGCATCATGAAGCCAAACGACCTCCAGGAAACGTGCAGGGCTGGTACCTCACTTAGGCATGGCCGGGTGGAACAGTGAGTTTAAATCAAGTCCTCTGTCCCTGTGGACTCCGTCTGGCCAGGAGGGAGCCAGGGCCGGACAGGAAGCCTTTGCAGGGGTTCAGTCCCCACTGTGTGAGCTGAGGATCCAGGAAGGAGCTGCAAGCGCTGGCGGGTGGGCGCCTGGGACAGCGGGAGCTAGTGGCTGCCCTGTCCCCCACTGCCGCCTTGTGTGCTGGGGGTGCGAGCGTTTTCCCACCCACCATGGAGATGCAGACGGGAATGCAGCAGCAGACTGACGGCCCCAGGTCTTGAACTGCAGCCCTTACTGTGACCCCTTCCCCCACGCCCTGTGCACTGGGACGACGCCACTTCAAGGCCACTGGAAGGCTCCTTTCTGGTTATATTTGTTGCTGTTGTTTAAATTGTACATTGATTACTTCAAATTGATTTTGCAGAGTGCCTGCCGTGTGCCAGGAGCCAGGCATCTGGTGGAGGAGGCTGACGGCACCCGGGCCATTAAAATGCAGTCGATGTGGCTGAAGTCGGAACCCACGGCTCCGAGAACATCAGTGGCGCACTGCTCTGTCAACAGCTTCCCAGAGGAGGTGACTCAGCACTGAGGCTGCAGGGGAAGGGGGAGGAAGAGGAGGAGGCAGGAGGACAAGAGCATGCTGGGGCAGGGGGCTGGGTGGAGGGAGGGGCAGAAAGGGGTCCTGAAGCTCCAGAACCTGCAGGAGTTTGCAGCTGGAGAGAGCGGGACGGTGGGGGGAAGAAGGGAGCAGAAGAGGGCTGGGAGAGGTGACTCAGGCTGGGTGGCAGGTGCTGGAGGACCCCAGACTCCATCAAGAGAGGACAGGGAGCCTTTGGAAAGTTGAAATGGGAATCAATTGGTTCTGTGTGTGAACTGGAAACGCAAGACTGGATCACAGGAGTGGAGCAGTGCAGGGCCAAGCTCGTGAGGTTTATTTTCCTGAGGGTCTTCAATGTCTTCAGGAGCACTGGAGTCAGAGAAGGAGCCCAAGGCTGCAGCCTGAGTTTCAGTGATTCTGGAGCTTTATGGTTTCTGTCTCCATGTCCACCAAAGCCTCATGATATCACAGGCAGGGTGTGTGGGTGACGACTGCAGCTCAGGAGGGCTGGCCTGCCGTTGGGAGGTGAGTCAGGAGGAGACAGGTCACAGGGGTGTAGCTTGAAAGGGTTCCTCTTCTTCCTCAGCACTGCCTTTCTCTCTCTACTTCCCTACCACCTCGTCGTGAGCAGTTGTCCTTCATCATGCCTCTCTGCCATGCTTTGGAGCCAGCCAGTGATGGACTTCTCATTCCTTAAGATGCTGGCGTTGCATATTGTGTCCCAGTGAAGGGAAAAGTAACTAAGACAGATTTTGGTACCGAGAGTGGGGTTGTCTCTGTGACTGTACTTGACCATGTACTTGCACTTTGGAGCTAGTTTATTGGGGGGAGCGTGCATATTTGGAAAGGCTTTCAGATGCTGTCTGGAGAAGCAGCCCTACAATGCTAGAATATGAGCTGAGCTTGATGAGAGATTCTGGTTGGAGCACAGAAGACCAGAATGCTTACAGTAACACAGTTAGAAAAGACCATGCTCAAGAGGTTTCAGTTGGGAAGAAGAACTGCATTTGCAGTTGGACTCAAGGTCTTGCATGTGTGTTAGGCTCTGGTAGAAAACTTGTCTACATTTTGCTCATATCTTGAAACTTTGCAGGAGACTAAGATTAAGGGCAGCAGGCTAATCAACCTGGGAGAAGAGATTTCAAGGCAGCCCAACATTTGGGCTGTAGCATGGATACTGCTTACCGCTTTTATCCAGACTTATACTGAAAATAAAAAAGCCCATTTTAAAAGTTTCCAATTTCCTCAGAAAGGAAGGGCTGGCAAAGTTGGAGCACAGCAGCTTGGTTGATGAAAAGATTCGCATTAAAAAGAAGCCAAATGGACTGGGGATTTAGCTCAATGTTGTTGTGCCTGCTTCACAAGCACAAGGTCCAGGGTGTGATCTCTGGTACCACAAAATAAATAAATAAAAAGAAGCCAAGTACTTTACAGCAGAACAATGGGAAAAATCCCTTGAGGACATATGAGGAACTAGTAAGGCCTCACCCTCCACAGGTTCAAAATTGCAGAAGTGCTCTGAGAAGGAAGCCACAGGCTACTGTGTTCAAGAATGGCTGCTGCCTAGGAAATTTGCTCCCTGTGAGTCGATTCACAGTATGCAGCCATCCAGGCACTTGGACTTCTACAGCCATGATCCAAGGGAGCCTGGCTGCTGTTCCAGCTGCTGGCAGACCTTGGCATCTGGTTTTAGGTGGACGCACAATGCAAGAGTTGTAGGGTCAGGATGGCTTTGACCCGAATTTCAGAAGGCCTTGAGGCCTGATGGTGTGCTCCTGAGAGCACCGTGTGTGAATAACGTCCATGAAGCTGATGGTGCCGTGGAGACCCCAGAGAACTGGCAAAGTCAGGAGTGTGGGTTGTCTGTGGAGAGTACTAAGAGTAAGCAAACCTGGCCTGACAGAGAAGCCCAGAGGGATATAATCACTGGCAGTGCTGTGGGTGTGGGGCTGCCCAAGCCCTCTGGAATTCTCATCTCACTGCAGCTTTTCCTGGGCACTAGGCATGGGACAGGGGGATTTAATGTTTTTCTTGCTGGGTTTTGTCCTGCCTTGTTGTGATTGCTGTCTGTGTTCCTGTTCCTCCCTGATTCCCTGCTGCCATGAAGTGAACAGCTGTCCCTCCACTGTGCCCCTCTCCTATGTCACCTTGCCTTGGAGCCTTGGCTCTACAGATTGTGACCCAAAACAAACCATTCATCCATTAAGTTGGTGGTGTTGGGTATTTTGTCCCAGTGACAAGGAAGGTGACTAAGGCAGGAAGGAAACAAGACTTAAAGTGCTTGCCTGACACTGGGGATGAATGTGCCAGGCAGAGCCCTGGAGTCCATCCCACCCTTCAGAGCCCATGCATCATGGGCTCCGTAGACACAGAGATCCATCCAGGAGTGGGCACCTCATCCTGCCAGCACCTGTATGACTGGCTCAAGGAGGTGGGGAAGGCTTCTCGGGGCATCTAGATGGAGATGAGCTCTGAGGTGGCTAATTTCAGGTCAAAAGCAAAGATCTCAACTTTCTCGGAGGGTTGTGAAGCAAGATAACTTTTCTCCTTGCAAACAAGGAAATCACTGCACTGCGTTATCAGCAGGGTCAGTGGCCAAGCGGCAGGCCATCACAGGGCTGATCACAGCTGTGGCCCCACAGACACTGTGAGGACTCCCCACCCCTGTCCCTGCTCCATAGGTGACCTGGGCCCCCTCACCCTGCCCACTTCAGCAGCCAACCTGGCAAGAGACTTCAAATGTGTGCTGCCCCCTATCGGAAGAGCCTGCCACTGCAAGCAGGTGGACCAGGCTTCTCATCAGGGCTCTGCTGCCTGGACTTCCTGCCAAGCCTTCCAGACCCTCAGTTTCCTCATCTGCACAGTGAGCAACAGCTGTGGTGCTTGCATGGGTCTCTGCAAGCCCTGTTCTGCTCAGCCTGCATCCCCGGGAGGTCTGAACCCAGACTTGCTCCTGCCTGTGGCTTCCCTCGGCCAGCCTCGCTCTAGCACAGCCCTCCACCCTGCAGGGTATGGATTTTCGGGTGCTGGCGGCATGGGCTTCACCTCATCAGACTCAGACACAGCCTGGAGGTCCCTGCCTCAGTAGGCTCAGACCCCAGGCCTGCCCAAATTTACCTTTAATAATGAGCTTTCTCCCTGGGGCTGTCATCCCTGCAGATCCTGCTGCAGTCTGGATATGTCCCCTAGGTCATGTTAGCAATCCTCATCCGGAGGTTACAAGGTGTTAAGAGGTGAGACTTGGGCAAGATTAGGGCCCAGGGCTGATTCCTCGTGAACAAGATTGGTGCCTGTTTTAGTTACTTTTCTCGCTGCTGAGACAAAATACCCAACATCCACAAGTTAAAGGAATTAAGGTTTATTTAGCTAATTGTTTGTGGAGATTTCAGTCCATAATTGGCTGGCTCCAATGTAGTGCAGCATGGCAGAGGGGCACTGAAGAGGAGAAACAGTCCATGGCAGGGTAAGCCAGAGGCAGCAAGAGAACAGCAGCCGCGAGCTCTCCTTTCCCTGTCATCCCTTCTGGGCCAACGCCTCTTGGGTGATGCCACCCACATGCAGAGTGGGGCTTTGGCCATTTGTAAATCCATTCAGCCACACCCAGAACTGCGAATTCCAATGAGGGGCTGATTTAGTTCTGCCCTCCCTTAACCCCATATCAGAACCTTAATTCACATTCTCACAGCCTAGCCGGTCACCTCTGTAAAGCCTCACCCATAGGTGCCTGAGGCTTGGGGTGGGCATCTGGATACAACCCTAACAATGACTTACAGCCGGCGGTGGGGGGCCCCCCAGGACACAGCAGGAAGCCCAGCGTGGCCCTGCCCGACCCTGACTGCCAGCACTTCAACCTTGGACTTCCAGCCTCTGGAACCATGAGAAGCAAGTTTCTGTGGCTTCCAAGCTGCCTGGTTCTGGTGTCTCATCAGAGCAGTGCGAATGGACTCAATTTTACCCATGCAGTGCCTGGTTGCCCCATGACTCCTTAGGGTACAGACAGCATTTGCTCAGCACTGGGAGTGCAATCACCCTCCAGTCTGGAGACCCTCAAGGGGGAGGAGCCCCGGGGACCAGGCCACCACCTCCAGAGCAGCTCTCAGCCCCTCCTCCACACCTGCTGTGCTATAGCTTCACACCCCATTACCTAGGACCTGGGAGCCGGCTCCATCCCACTTCCTGCTGGCTTGTCTGAATTTCTTATCAGCCTTCTCCAAAGGTAAATCACTCAGGGATTCTTCCCCAGTGGATCCAGTCTGCATCAGCGTAAAGGCCAGGCGCAGGGCCCAGCCTCACACAGAGCACGGGGACGTCCCGAAGAGGACGGAGAGTTAACAGACAACTCAGACACTGCCTGAGCTCATGCTCCACGCAGGCACTGTGCTAGGAAGGGGACACGGGACAAGGAACATCAGTGGGCCCTGCCCTAGGGGAGGCACATCCAATTCACTGCTTCGTGGGTGACACAGACTTTGGCTGTCCTTCGCCTCCTGCCGCTGAGCCAGGCCAAGCCCTTGGGGGGACACAGCCACCCCTGTGGTTTCCAATGTCCTGGAAGCTCCAAGCTGGTGGCCCAGGGCTGTATTTGAATAGCAAACATTTGCAATTTTAATGTGGAGCAGGACTGGAGAGCGGCACTGGCACTTCCTTTCTAAGCTGACATTGGCTTTTCTCTGGTGGAAATGGTGGCCTTGGCATGCAGCCGAAAGCTGCATCTTTTCAATGCTAGGGGAGGGCAGAGTCAGCCTCGGGCAGGGGCACAAGAACCCACAGGGGACACCACCTCCCACCCTTCCCAGGCCCTGCCCTCAGCCCATGGCCCTGTCCGCATTTTACAGCTGCCCTCTGCTCTGTGCTGCAGCTTCGGAGGGGCACAGCAAGGGCCATGTTCTGCATCCTGGGGGAAGAGGCTGGCACAGAGGTGAGCTCTCTAGGGCTCCCCTTGGCACACGTGCCCTGATGCCCAACCACCAAGCCCAGGGTCATTTCCTGTCTGTCACCTTCTCACTTGCACGCTTGTTGACACCCACAGCTCACAGGAGCGGAGATTTCTCTGTCCATGGCGGGCAGGACAGCTGCTGCAGACGCGGGCTCTGCCCTCACCTCCCAGGATACAGCGCTAACCCAAGTCCACCGACCATGGCCTCCCAGGCAGGATTGAAAGCCCCGCTGAATAGCTGTTCACATAACAGCAGCAGGGATGTGGAGAGAAACGGAGGAACGGCGGAGGGGTGGGGAGCAATCAGACCCGAGCCAGCAAGTCCGGCCGCAGGGCAAACCGTGGTGAGCTGCGAACTCCAAAGGCCCCGCACTAAAAACGATCACAGCGAAAGACAGTGCCCCAGACCCCCCAAACTCTCCCTCTCACTGTGAAGGCACTGAGTCCATTTGCCACTTTCTGCAGCAGCTCTGGAGCCCTTTCCTGAGGGTTGTTACGAGGTGCGATCGGAAATGGGACGGCTGCCGTCCAGAAAGGCGGGCTCTGAGACCAGGATCTGCATCTCTCCACCGGATTCACCGGCTCCTCCCCGAGGTCAGGATGACCACACCTGCCCTTCTGCCGTGGAAGACAGCGCTCACAAGGCCCAGGATCAGGTATCGGGACACAGACTGATCTGTGGGGCCAGCGCTCAGCCGACCACTGTGGGGAGGAGCGGGGCGCGGGACAGGGGTCCCCACTCATCTCTGCGCTCCTGCGTGTTCTGACACACACGGGAGAGTCTCTTCTCCGAAAGTCAGTGCTAACGACGTTCACAAGTTCAGCTGCTCCAGCAAACACTACCACTGAGGACCAGAGGGGCGCGTCTCGCTGCCCGCTCCGATGGACACACTGCTCCCCACAGCGCGGTCCACCACCGGGCTCAGCTCACACCAGCGCCTCCAGGGTTGCCGGCTGCACCGCCCACTCCGGCACAACTGCGTACACGCGGGGCAGGGGGCAGGG
>NW_022900945.1:1467627-1489897 GCF_012274545.1 Fukomys damarensis
CCCCCGGCTGCCTGCCTTGCTCCGGGGGCCCTGCTCTGGCAGCTGCTCCTCAGTCCTGCCGGGCCTGGTGCCCGGGTCGCCCCTCTGCTCCTCAGTGTTTCGCCACCGCATCACCGCCTATCTGCACAACTGTCGCCCGGCACCCAGGACGCCTCACGGCCTTTCCCGCCCAGCCGACGTTGTCACAGCAGAGGGACAGCGTGTCCAGGCTCCACGTCACCGCCCCACAACAGCAGCTCGCCAGCTCCCTGGCCGGTTTCTGGGTGGCAGAGCCCGGCATGGCGAGGGCACCTACAGCGCAGCAGGGGGTTCCTCCACAGAGGTGCAGGCGTGCGGGAGGACAGCCCCGCCTGTGCCTCAGTTTCCCCATCTCCGGCTCTGGTGTAAGAGGAGGCTGTGGGGCCTCACCTGAGCAGCACTGCCGAGGTTGCACCCAGGAAGCCGGATGTGGCGTGGACAGCAAGACCCCCAGCTCTGTCAGGAGTTTAACCCTGGCGATCTTGGTCACACGTGACTTCCTGGGACCGACACTCAAATCAGCCCCATCTGTGTTTTCCAGGCGACAGCTCACGCACACACCCAGGCCAGCCATGGACAGGGAGGGGCCCAGGGTTGGGACGCCTCAGAGCTCTTCCTCTGGGGCTCCCTCGAATCCCTTGTTCCTCCAGCAAATGGGGCGAGCATTTCCAGAAGGGGGGCTTGGCACTGGTGCAGCTGGCTTGGATTAAGGGTGCTGCGGAAACAGCCACCCAGCCACCCAGTGTCCCTACTGCAGCCCAGGGCAGCAGAGGCTCAGACCGGCTGTCACCAGCCCAGGGCCACCACTGATCAGAGCCACGACAGCATCCCATGAATCCCCCCCTAAAACATGTTTCCTGCTGTTCTGGGGATGCTGTACCGGAGAGCAGGCAATTGAGAGCCCAGGAGCAGACCTCGAGGAGCCAGGGACACGTGCGCGGGTACAGGTAATGCCTGGCTGCAGGCGCCTCCCCAGGGCAGCGGTGTTGCCACACAGGGGCCTGAGCCAGCGGGTTTCATGACTGGTCCCTGCTCCAAGGGGAGCCTGGTGATGAGGTAAGTCCCGCAGAAAGGGAGCCCAACCAGGGCAAGGACTTTGCTTCACTGCTTTCACATGTATTTCCAGGCCTTTAGGAAGTGCCCGGCATACAGGAGGCACTTGATACACTTTACCTGGAGCAGGGCATGGTGGCACGCGGCTGTAATCCCTACCTTCTGGAAGCTGAGGCAGGAGGATCTCCACAAGTTCAAGGTCAGCCTGGTCTACATAGTGAGAACCTAAGAAAACCAAAGCAAAGCAAAACAAAAGAAATAAACAGAAAATACTTTAGTTGAGTGAAAACATCTAGATAACTGTTTCAGAAGCTGTGAGCCATCTTAATGGATTCAGGAGGGTATGAGCAAAGTGATGACAAAGGCAAGTAGGTGAGGCAGGGAAATAATCACAACACCAAAGGGACGGGGCTGTCCGGCAAGAGAGCCTCGGAAGAGGTCTCCGCGAAGCCCTTTAAATCCAACTAAGGCCATGAGTCCTCCAGTCCTGGGAGCTGGGGTCCAGGGCAGGCGTGGAGGTGCCTGTCCCACAGCTGCTGCGTGGAGGAGCCGTCACCTTCGAGGTCCTTCTAGCTTTGACCTTGAGCTGTAGCCCGGGCTGGTGGAGCCCCTCTGCCCCCAAGGTCCCCGAGGCTGGGAGGAGATCACCACTCAGGAAGTGAATAGTCAGAGGTGACAGAGGAAATTAAACCCAGGGGTCAGTAATAATATGCAATGTTTAGAAGTAAGTAAAATTTACCACAAAATCTTTTACACAATGTTATTTAAGCTGTTTGAAATGTTTAAAGTCTAACACATTAATAGCATGATTTTAAAGTGTTTATTATTATAGTCCGCATTCTACTCTAAAACATGCACAAAGACTTGCATAATCTTTTTTTTTGGGGGGTGGTCCCAGGGATTGAATTCAGGACCTTGTGCTTGCGAGGCAGGTGGCAGCACCACTGAGCTAAATTCCCAGCCCCACTTGACTAATTTTGTACAGAGTATTTGACTGTCAAAGAAAGACTAAAATGGGCCAGGTGTGGCAGCACATGCCTGTAATCCAATGCTTTAAGAAGCTGAGGCAAGACAATCTCATATTCAAGGCTAGCTTGGGCAATTTAACAACCTAACCAGATCCTATCCCAAAATAAAACATAAAAAGGGCTGGGGTGTAGCTCAGTGAGAAAGCACTGACTTAATTCCCAGTATACACACACACACACACACACACACACACACACACACACTCTGCTCATCTGCTGGGTGAATCAGCCCCTCACAGGTGCGTGACTCTCTTGAGAGAACCCAACAGAATAAACTAGAGATTGTACTTTGCAATTTCAAGGGATTTAATGAACGTGGTGGTTTAAGGCTGCTAATTGCGGAGGAAACGGCACTGTTAAAGTAGGGAGCATTAATTAAAGGATCTTGACTGGAGGGACTGCAGCAAGCAGGGCAGCACTGCTCAAGCCCAGCTTTGCTTTAAACTCATGGAATGTGAGCGAGCGCAGCCACTGCACAGACCTCGCTGTGCAGAGGTCTCTGCTGGACGCTTTTAAAACTGAATGGACAGCAAGCGTGGAGACCCAAGGTGTGCAGCTGCGTGCAGCTCAGGGGAGAGCTCGGCTTAGCCTCGTGATGCCAGGGCTCAAGTCCCAGTGCAGGAGAAAGAGAAAGAAAGAGGGAGGGAGCAGGGGAAGGAGGGAGGGCAGAGGGAGGATGGAGGGAGCGAGGAGGGTGGAGGGGCTGTGCCCTCTGGCCTCTCCTTTGCTGACATGTGCTACCGGACATCCCTCTCCCCTCTCCGTCTTAGTACTGAGGGGCGAATACAGGGCCTCAATCTGAGCTGCATCCCCAGCTCCTTTTAAAAAAAGTTTTGATATAGGATCCCACCAAGTAGCCCAGGCTGGTGTCAAGCTTGCCATCCTCCTGCCTCAGCCTCCCAAGGAGCTGGGATCACACACTCGTGCCACCAATCCCAGCTCTGACGCCACACTGTACCTCTGGGCCCACGTAGTACGTCATCCACAGAACCTACATCCGACAGCCAGGCCCAAGCTGCAGGGCGCATCCTGGGAATCTGTGGGGCATTTCAGACGGTCGGGGTGACCACCACACACTGCTGGCACTGGGTGACTCAGAGGTTCTGCGGCCACGATGTAGTTCCACGTATGAAGAGCTGCTCTGCAGACTGCGAGATCTCAAACGAGCCGGAAATCCACGCAGCCAAATATGTGGAGGGACCTCGTGCACATGGGGGTGGGGGTGCGACGATGGAGGGGGGAGAGAGGGAAGAGCTGTGTGCACCCCGGCTCCCCACAACGAGCCATCATCACGTGTCGCAAACAGGGACTAGTATTTTAAATTTAGAACTTAAGAAAAGCTCGACTGTGGTATTCTTTTTCCCTTTCGGAACTGGAGATCGAAGTCAGGACTTTGTGCTTTCGAGGTAGGCAGTGTCAACTATGGTTAGATGCAGCTGGAATCCAACAGCTTTACTTACAAATAGAAAGCATTTTTGCATTGTTCTAATACAGGCTGAATTTTTAAATTTTGTTTTGTTTTTTTTGAGACAGGGTCTCACTATGTAGTTGAGACTGACTTGAACTCACTATGTAGCCTAGGCTGGTCTCGAACTCACAGCGATCCTCCTGCCTCAGCCTCCTGAGTGCTGGGATTACAGGTGTGCGCCACCACGCCCGGCTCCAGGCTGAATCTTCTAAGGCTGCAGTTCATGGGAACCAAGGGACACCTGTACCTTGCCGCACTTGAAATGCTGCCGCAGTCACTCTCATTTTGGGAGCGCCGCATCGCAGAGGCCAAGCAGCCGCAGTGCCCGGGTCACCCATCCAGGCGCGACAGAGCCCTTCCGGTCTGGGTGTCGCGGTCCAGGATGGCTTCGCATGACACCCGAGGACCGACAGCTCCTCGAGACCGGGCTGGGCGTCCAGGCTTCTGCACAGGAAGTGCGCGATACCGACGCGCCCGCTTCCACGTCTCCCGTTCCGCGCTCAGGCGCTAGGTGTGCCCTGTAGAAGCCCAGGCCCCCGCGCAGACCCGGCAGGGACTTCCTCCGTCCCCGCCGGCCTCAGCCCCTGCCTCTCCTGCCCTGCCTTCTCCTGGAAGCGCGGCATGGCCAGCACCCGGTTCGCCTCTCCCCCGTGTCCTCCCGGGGTGCGGGAGGCTGTGTCTGTCCCCTCCCCAGAGCCCAGGATCGCCGCCTCCCGAGGACCCCAGCCCACGCCTGTCTTCTCCATCCCTGTATCCAACGCGTCTGCCTTGATGTAAGTTTTCGCAAATTCTCCATTGTGTAAGAAAGCTGGCATTTGAACCATTATCAACGAATGGCTCGTCACCCAGACTCCAATCCCTAAGCTGGTGGCTGCAGGTTCTAACACCCACGCGCCTCGCAGACAGGCCTTGGGGAGCTTCCCTTCACACAGGACACAGAGCGTGGACTCAGGAGAGGAGGCTCCATAACCTCAGCAGCGTTTGCTGCTTCTTGGGGGCGCTCTGCAGCCAGACTTAATTTTCCCTGCGTTTGGTGGTGACGTGAGCTGACCGTGAGGCATCGGTCTGGCCGTGCCGAGACCCAGGCTTCAGCCACACCGGCCTTGCACCATCTCCGCACAAGAGCTCCGGGGGCGGAAGCCACGTCACCGTCTGGGCATTTTGGCCCTTGAGTTTATCGCATCACCTGAAGGGAGATCTGGGGCGCAAGTCCAGGCATGCCTGCGGGCTTGTGCGCTCGAGGAGGAAAGTTTAGTTCTACAGGGGAGAGACTCGCTTGGTCTCCACGTGTGCAGTGCACCTGCCTTTCTGCTACTGCCGAAAGCGGCTCTTGTGGCGTTTCCGTGGCTCGCTTCCATCAGCCCACTCAGCAGTCTCCACGGTGACGGGCGTGTTAGTCCCTCCGCCGAAGCGTACAGGTGGGCCCTTGATGCCAGAACTTGGCCTCCGCTGTCTTGGTGCCTCAGCTGCAGGGAATGCGGAACAGATCACGTTTAAATTGGATGCAGCCGCACCTGGCACGTCGCCCAGCGCAGCCTGCAAAGTGGGCCGCGGGAGGTTGGCGAGACCCCTCCACACGCAGGCCCAAGGCCCAGGGCCCAGGGCCCAGCGCGGCCTCCGCGGTGCTCCTTGCTCACATCCTCCTCCACACTCCCAGTCGGGGACCCTCCTCCACTTCCAGCGGTGCCACGGAAGAAAACCAAGAGACCCTTCTCAGATGGAGAAGTGCCAGCCGCAAAAAGAGACAGAAAAAGTGCTCAGCATCACCGGTCACTGAGAGATGCAAATTAAAAGAACGCTGAGATTCCACCTCACCCCAGACAGAACCACGGTCATCAAGAAATCAGCCAGCAGCACATTCTGGGGGGCTGTGGGGAGAGAGGGCTCCTGCTTCTCTGCTGGTGCAAGTGCAGGCTCGTGCGGCCACTGTGGAAATCGGTGTGGAGAGTCCTCAAAAAGTTCAAACCAGAGGTCCCATCTGACCCAGCTAGTCCCCTCTAGAAATCTTCCAGAAGGACTTAGAAGCCCCGTACCACAGTGATCCACACACCTATGTTTATAGCGGCACGGTTTACAGTAGCCAAATCTTGGAAATGGAACATATGCCCATCAAGTCCTTTGGAGGTAAGTGGATGCACCAGAAGACCATGACCTTAAGTGAAATAAGTCGGACACAAGTTTAAATATCACACTGTTTTCTTGTATGAGAAGCCCAGAGAGTAAATAAGCAAAATGCGAAAAGACGCTGGGGAGGAGGAAGAGCACGTTCAAATGGGAAGAGGAACATGGAGGGGAGAGAGAGAGGAGGGAACGCGGATTTAAAGGAACCAGGAATGGAAGGAGATAAAGCAAACAAGGCTGTGTAAGTGGGGAGAGATGAAGGCGGAAGGGAGGAGCGGGGAGTAGAGAAAAGAAGGAAGATGTGCTCTGTGCTGTGGAGCGCCCGGTCCGGAGTCCGGGCCCCATGCCGGGGCCACCTGGAGCCGGCTCAACTGCTGGCCTGCGGCCACTGCTTAGCTCCTCCCCGACCCAGAGGCAAACGCCAAACGCGGATGAATGGCAGAGAGAGCCAGCTCAACACGGGCGGCCGGGGCTCCTACCTCTCGCAGGCAGAGGAGCCGAGCTGTGGGCTCGCCTTGCTTTTACTCACCCAAACTCCGACACAAGCAACCAAAGTAACGCGAGAGTCCTGAGCGTCCCGGTATCCATGGTGAGTCTCTGGGAAACACGTTAGCCTCAGCTGTCTCCACCTTTCCCTGACTCCTGTGTGCTCCCGAGGAGGCCGGTCAGGACAACTTCCCTAGGAGTGTGGGCACCGTGTGAGGCAAACACGTACTAATGACATTCTTTAAAAAGTTACGAAAGTGCGACCACTCTCGGAAGCAAAGCACCCACAAAGCCCGTCCGGGTTCCTTCATGTCCCTGCTCCGCGCCGACATTCGTGGACGGGGCAGCGCACACACTGCTCACGCGCTGAGGCTTCGGCCCCGAGACGGAGACATCGGCAAACAGCCTCGGCCAGGGCCCTGCGCCCAAGGTGGCGCCCTCAGTCTGGCTGGAGCCCGGTGGAAGGGACGTGAGGCCCGGTCTGAGGCTGGCACCTTCGGGACCCGACCGTGTCCTACCGGCCACACCGCGTACACTGAGTCAAGCTCTGAGCGAGTTTCCACGCTGCACGGAACATCAGCAAACACGAAGACAAGCTCAGGGCACAGTGACACAAGGAGCGGCCCCCCGGAAGGGTGGAGCGGCGTTGAACTCGGGTCTCTGTGCTTGCTTAGGGAATGGTCTTAGTCCCTTCCTGCCGCCCTAACAAACACCCGGACAACAAACACCCCGGACTGGCCCTTTGTTTTCTCGCAGTTCTGCTGGGAGGAAGCCCAGGATGGAGGGAGGCACCAGCAGCTTTGGTGTCTCTCTCCTCACATGGCAAAGGGCCAGACACTGTCCTCAGCAAGGGACAGAGGGCACAGGTCGGGCACCCTTCCCAAAGACCCCTCACCTGGGGCTGAAGTTCCAGCGCAGGGGATTAGGGGACACACACTTCCAGCTGTAGCAGAAACTCTGGACTACCTCTATATCCTACACCTGTCTTTCTAAGTTTCCCTGTCATAATTCTGACGTTTCATAATTAAGGCTTTAATGTATTGAGAGTTTAATGTTTTGAATTATGGAGATAAAGAACTAAGTTGATTATTTTAACGTTTTCTAAAAATCATTAATGTTATTAAACAGCCCATCCTAAGGCCTCCTACCTCATACTCTGAGGCCTGATCTACGCTGTGTCCAGATGTGTTTTAGCAGCTCTGTTCTATTTGATTTCTGTATTTTCATATAGCCAAACCCACACTAGGCTGTTGCAATGAATAGAATTTGGCGTCTCTCTTGTTTAACTGACAGCAGCACAGGTCAGAGTGTTTTAGATGTTTACTACATGCACTGCATAGTTCTACATTCTCTGTTTTGGTTTCGTTTTATTTTAGAAGGGGGACCATGTAGTGGAGAATTTGGGACTATCCTCTACTAAACAGAGTGAGGCTCCTGAGGTCGTGGTCGGTTCCACACAGCCGTGGTTTCTTGGGTTACCTTAGGGATCTTAGAGAGGTGACGTCAAAAGAACAGGGAGCCAGCCGCATCTAAGAGAACATGCATCTCCAAATGATTCCAGTGGATTACGTCACCTCAGTGACTAAGACACTCATTCAAATCCAGGCTAACAGACTTGTGAATCAACACAGGAACAGAGAATGAAAACTGTGTTCTTGTAGTAGAATACCGACTTACACAGGTGGAACGAACGATGGAGTCGGACAACCGGACTTCCGTGACCGTTGAGGCTGTGGGTGCCAGCCTGGTGGACAGCAGGATGCTTCTGAGGTCTCTACCTCCCACGCACGATAGCCAACTGCAAAGGGGGAGACCATCGCCGTGCAGTGGGGAAGCCTGGTGCGCACCCCTTATCCCAGGGATCCAGGTCACGTCCCCAGTACAGTGCGCTGTGAAAGACACAGCCTGCCTTCTGGTCACCCTGCCAAGGGGGAAAATCTAAATTTAGTCACGGGGAGCCGCAGACCAACCTGAATCGAAGGCTACTATAGAAAGCAGTTGGCCTATGCGCTTTCAAACCACCAAGGGTGTGAAGGACTAAGTGAAAAGTGTTCCCCAATTGAAGGAGACTGAAGAGAGTCCTTAATTAAGTGCAGTGCATAACTCTGGTCTGGATGCTAAAAACTTATTTTTCTTTTACCATGTAGGACATTGTTAAGATAACTGGCAAACGCTGAGTCGCATCCACAGAGCAGACAGGCACATTACTGTGCTGTTGATCTCCTGACTGACGACTGTGGGAGCCATGTAAGAGAAAGCCTTGTTCTCAGGGAGGCCCTGAAGTATTCAGGGGTAAAAGGGCATCTTCCTTGTGCACAGCTTACTCCGAAATCCAGAGATAAAAGCAAGTGCAGAGAAGGTTAATATTTGCAGAATTTGGGTGAAGGGTACCTAGGATTTTTGGGTATAACTTTTAAAACTTCTAAGTTTGAGATTATTTTTAAATGAAAGGTTGTTCAAAAGCAGTGCATTTTCCTTCCTACTACAATACTGATTTTTAAAATGTGAGCTTCAGTGGTGCTTTTTATAACTCTTTAGGACCTTGCGAATGTTTATTTACATACATCTCTGGCATCAGTTACATAAAAGGGTGTAAGAGCATGGAAGTGAACTAGAAAAAACTTACCCTCACTCGTGTGATGTTTAGATGGAGGGGCGAATAGTGCCGTGTGGTTCCGATGAGGCCCTTGGAGTCGCGCTGGTGAGAGGGCCGCACCAGGCTCCTTTCTTCCGAGAGCCCAGCGGTCTTGCTGTCCCCCTCTGAGTGAGCTAAAGCCCATGGTGCTGCAGTCCACCTGCCTGGGCCCTCATTGCCATGGGAATTAAAGAGGGATGCAGTGGTGGTTGCTTTCTTGACAGCGAAAAATGTTCCATCTTGAAAAGCAATAAAGCCCTGCAGAATCAGGGTGCATTTTCAAACCTCCTGTTCATTACAGAGATAGGCATCTGAGGAACTCGTCCTGGGGCGAGTTTTTGAAATTCACACAAAAAGGAGTTTGTCACAGAGCTGACAAAGGCGATTCTCAAAGCTTCATTGATTTT
Organism: Fukomys damarensis; assembly: GCF_012274545.1. Taxonomy (NCBI): domain Eukaryota; kingdom Metazoa; phylum Chordata; class Mammalia; order Rodentia; family Bathyergidae; genus Fukomys; species Fukomys damarensis. The sequence continues at coordinate 1,476,844 of NW_022900945.1, forward strand.
AATATTTTCCAATTAATTCATTCATCATTTCCTGGTTTTCTGAAACCATTCATTCTCAAAGCAGCCACCTTTAACAGGCAAAATTAAGAATGCTACGATTTAACTGATCTGATCTAAGCTAACCTTTTGGTCATTTATAAAAATGGGAAACAAGCCTGGGCCCAGCTCTGTAGCAAGCGCTCTGTGGCGCCCTCTTCACCCACAGCCTTGGGAGTGAAGAAGAGCCCAGATGCTCCGGATGGCAAGGGTGCAGTGATAAGCAGAACTGGGCCAGGTGTGCCTCCTGGCTGCAGGCCCAAGGCCCACATGGTGTGAGTGAGGCCTTCCTGGGGCTGCTTTGGGCGGGGAGGAGCTGGAGGCAGACAGGAAGAGGATTTACAGTGTGGAGGCCGGAGGGGCCGGTTGCTCCGTTACCTCCCTTCCTGCCATCCTTGACCCTGTCAGCTGCTGTGGTCACCGGGGGCCTCACTCACCCCATGTCCCTGCTCAGGCCCCCTTGGGCTGCTGCGCCCTCGAAGCAATTCCGGAAGCACCCGGAGCTGCCACCCCCGGCCCCATCTGTCATCAGGCATAGAGTTGTCACCCCTTAAATACAGGGGTTGCTCCGGTTTTAGGCACCAGACATGGAAATATCTCAACGCACACACTTATAAATTAAGCAACAAGTCTCTGTTCTGTGAAAGGATTTCCCAGAAAATCTGACTGAAAGTTGAGCTTTCCTGATGAACAGAGGCAGATTCTCCATGAAGCCACAGGCTTATAGTATGAGGCCCCTTCCCGCCGAGCCTTCCCCGGACCGTGCGACGAGCCCACATGGTGTGTTTCCATGGTCGTGCATTCTGTCTGCAGCTCTGCAGAAGTACAGTGTTGTTAAGACGTTGTCCTTTCCACTGTGGCTTCCTGAGAAACCTTTTTCCCTGTGCTCATGGTTTGGGGTTTCTGGGAGCAGTTCCAGGACCCAGGTAAAGAGAGCAGGAGTCAGCTCTAAAACCACTCGTCTGGGTTTAGTGGGTATTTTATGTGGTTCAAACTCACATTAGTGCAGTTTGTCATTGCTAAACATCCAGGTGCAGGAAGGGCTCTTGGGACCAACCTTGCCCCACACAAATCTCCTCAGGCTCAGGACAGGAAGAGGCAAAATGGAGGAGTTTGAGTACTGAAGGAAAAACGTTGTGAAGAAGACTGGCCTTCCTCAGTGAGCGTGTTGGTCAGCTTTCCTGTTGCTGGGACAAATACCTAACACCCACAGTTTAAAGAAGGAGAAATGTATTTTAGTTCTCAGCTTCAAAGGGTCCAGTCCCTGGTAAGCTGACTCCAGAGGGTGCACCATGGTGCAAGGCCATGGTGGAAATTTATCCAAGTGATTAAGTTACACATTCAAATCCCTCTTTGCACGCTGTAATAATGTCACTCCAAGGAACACGACTCACTTCTGTTCCAGTTCAAACATCTGGGATTCCGCTCCTCAGCAGCCAAGAGAACTGGAGACCTGGACACCCACCCAGCTCGGGTCCTGAAGGGGAGCTGCTGAGCGGAGGGTCCAGGACCACAGACGCCGGCAGGAAATTTTCTCCATGCCTGAGCAGCTTCCAGGGCTTGAGGACAGTGCTGTAACACAGAGTAACTTGGATGAGGAAATGTGGCCCAGCTCCTCCCAGGAAGGGCCCCAAGATGCTGTTGAGCCCCGGTTGTGGGTAAATGCCCACCCCAGGTCACACCCTGGTCACAGGCTCTCCTGTCAGGGCAGGACTCGGGATGCCTGGCTTTTGCGACCCAATGCTGGATGACTCTGACAGGTCAGTGGAACCCCCGGTTCCCTCTGGGGTCAGCTGAGCCTGTGCTACAACCTGACATCTCCTGGGGTGGGTGCCTGTTCCCCTCATTCCACAGGTGCTGCCCCTGTGGGTGCACTCAGCATGCATGGGAACCCCATACCCTGCCCCAGAGGTGGTCCACGAGGACCAGATGGCCATAGCAGGACACAGGAAACGCTTGCCTGTCCCACACCCAGCAGCTTCATCATTCACATCTTTGAGGAGGAGCCCAGACCCCACGGTGTCTTGGAAGTATGAGTGGCCTATAATGTACGGGCATTCGCTTTGCATGGCTTTGTGGTCTGTGGCTTCTGGGGAAACAGTTTATCCTGACACAGTGTCTGCTGGATTGCATCCTGACATCTCAGACCAGACCCGAAGGGGGACCCCAACCCAGAGTGGACCTGTGCTGCTGCTCGTTCTTCCAATTCTGTTCTCCAGGAGACAGACGATGCTGGCAAGAGCTCTGCTCATGTATGTGGATCCCGACATGCTGCTGACACAGCCATCCCTCTGCGGGTGCCAGTGGGCCCTTGAAAGCAACACCACAGATCGATTCATGTTCTTCCTTGTGGCCAAAACCTGAGCATTCCTGAAGTTGTTCCAAGTTCCGGCCAGCCGCCATGTTTTCCTGACAGGTGGGGCTGTGGACACAAGAGGCATCTGGGTGGTTAGCGGCTGGGAGGGGGAAATGCAGATTGTCTGCTCTGTGTCTTCACTGGGATGATGAGCCCGGGTGAATATGGATCAGGGCTTCATGGCCTCCTTTGTTACTTTGGTCCCTTTTCACACAAGGTCTTTTGTTTCTCAACCATGAATTCCGTTAATGAGGAATTTCCACAGGAAGTGTCCATGCTGGTCAGAGAGGATAACACATAGATCTTGGCCATACTTTTCATTTGCGGATGGCTTCATAGCTGATCTTCAGAGAGCCAGGAGTGCTTCTTGTTTGTTTCGCTTTAGTTTTTCCAAGCAGCCCTTCAGGATGGGGAGGGATACCCCTTGCCTGAGTGTTCCAGGTATTAGGAAAAACAAAAGCGAAGCGTACTGGAAAGGAAGGAAATTCTGATACGCGTCACTGTCGAGGACTAACCAGGAAAGCGCAGCGCCGAAAGGGCATGCGTCAGGCGGTTCTCCGTGCGTGAGACCTTCAGCCCTCAAGCTCATGGGGCAGAAGTAGGGAAAAATGGGGCGCTGAGGCATAAATTCATACTTCATAAATTACTCAGGATGCTTAAAAACGGGAAGTTGTGGCAGGGCCGGAAGCTGCAGAGGGCTCGCCTGCCTGTGAGGCCTGGATGTCACCCCCAGAACAGCAGAGGGGTAGGGAAGGGGCGTGGAGATGGCGTCCAGCGGGGGGGGACCTTGTGTCCTGCACTGATCAATGCCTAAGGATGACACGTGTCAGGCCGGGCATCTTCGTCCCACTGTTAAAAACAAAAGCACAGCAGCGGGCAGAGTACGCCAGGAGCTAAGCAGACCGGGCCGAGGCCTCCTTTGCCTCAAGCAGCTGTGTGACCCGCGAGGCGCCAGTGTCTTCCAAGGCTGCAGAAAGTGCGGACTGAGGGGCCGCGCCTGGGGTTCTGGTGGAGGGTGGAGGCCAGGCTGGGAGGCGGGACAGAGGGCTGTCGGCTCCTCGCTGAGCCCCAGCGCACCCTCCGGTACAGCAGAGCCGGGGGCCCTCGGCGGGCTGAGGGTGGAGGCTGCGCAGGGGACGGTGCTGGCGGGGGGCAGGCGGGGCCACACAGAGCTTCCCTCGTGCCCCACTTGGCTCCTATTGTGAAAGCGGGTTTTCCTTTAAACACAGCCACGGCCTCAAAGGAGTTCTTTGTGCAAGAAGTGTACGGCATTTCCAAGTTTTACGCGTGCCAAGGAAGCCGTTAACCTATGACCACGGTTTGCTGTGACAGACATTTGGAGATAAGAAAGCAGAACAAGCACAGAGTTCTCTGCCGGGGAAGCAGCCACGGGACACTTACACAGCCTTCTTGTCTGCGTCCCCTGGGCCATGGCACAAGCACAGCTGGGGTAGCGGTGAGACCGTGGGACACTGTGTCTTCAGAAATATCCAGCTCTTCAGCTGAGAGACTCAGACAAGTCCCTTCCTCTACATGCAGCTTAGTTTCAACACCTGAAAAATGAGGGTGCTTCCAAAATCCCCCCGCCCATTGTAAGAATCCCTGTGGCAGAGGTTAAATACTAACCCTCCATGGAAATTCTCATTCGGACGACCTGGATTGGGGCTGGGAACCAAGTTTTGTTTGTTGTTTGCTTATATTTGCTTTTTGGGGTTTTTTTTTGTTTTTTGTTTTTCTTTTTTTTGTATCAGGGATCGAACTCAGGACCTTGCTCTTGCAAGGCAGGAGGCAGCACCACTGAGCTGCATCTCTGGCCCTCTTGTTTGTTTTTATTTTTAATTTATTTTTTTGTGCTGGGAATTGAACTCAGAAACCTGTGCTTGTAAGGCAGGCGGCAGCACCCCTGAGCTGCATCCCAGGCTGTTTGTTTTAAAATAAGGGCTGTAGGTCCTCATCTCCCAGAAATCCACGGGACTCTTCCTCTCCACATTCTGTGAGTCTGACTGCAGCGATCCAACACCCCTCCGCGAAAACAATCAAGAGACTACAAGGTCCTATGAATCCAGATATATAAGGATGCCAAGGACTTACTTTTTTAAAGTGTGGGAACGATTATTGTGTGTTAACAATAGCTCTGATATTTTAAAGATGTATGCTTGTTTGTGGGAATGATACAGTCCCTGGGATTTGCTTTGAAATAATCTAGCAGGAAAGGAGAGGCGGCTAGGAGGGGCGGCTACCTGGGAGAGTGCTTTGCTGTGCACGGTGAAAATGTACCCAGACAAAAACGCACAGGTCGCCGCCATGGTTCTTTCCCCTTTGCACATTCTGGAGTGGTGGCCAAGCATAACATGCTTTGTCCCCGTCCCTGGGGGAGGGACGTGGGGGTACAGAGCAGAGGGACCTCACTCTGTCACTGTCATGTTGAGCTCTTTAAGCGAACCTAGTTCCCGGACCATTGTTTGGCAGGATGGGGGTGGGAGTCGAAGAGACCTCGCTGTCACACCAACGCCCTCGGCCCTGTGTTCACTCCAAATGCAGAAGTCTTCGCATTTCTTCCCAAAGCAGAAGGAAGATTCTGGGCTCCTGGCCAGCACCTCTCTTTGCAGCACTGGCCACTTCCTGTTTCTTTGCAGAATGGAGCAGAGCAGAAACACCTGGAAAGCATTAGGGCACCTTGGAGAGAAATCAAACCAGACCCACATTGTCCACGCCTCATCGACAATGCAGCCCGCGCTTGTGTTATTTTCAGAAATGTGGGAGAATCTGTGGTTGCACAACCAGGAGAAAACCGGGTGCACGCCAGTCCCCCGGGGCTCTGGGCCTGGAATCCAGCCACCCTGCCCCATGCTGGAGTCCGGGCCTGCGTCCGGGATCTCAGGAGGTTCCCAACGCCTTCCTCACGCAGCCCTGTGGTTCCTTCTGAGCAGAGACTCAACAGGAAACATAAAAGCAAATTCATGACAACTGACTTTAAAAACAGAACCTGCGGTGTGACAAGCATTTTTCTGAATGGGAAGAATAACAGACCCAGCGCAGCCACCCCAACGGGTCCTCGCTCCGAGCTGCGTGTCTTGGTTCTGTCCTGCGCCCTGACCCACGGTGCCCTCGCCAGGCCTGTGCTCATGGATCTGAACTGAACGGGACTCTGTCCCTTCTGCAAAGTCTTCCGTCTCTCCTGAGGGCCCAGGCCCAGATGTAGGAAGCTGCAGTTGGGAATAAACCGAGGGGCAGAAGGCCGGGCACAGCAGGCCGACCTCCTTTCGCCTCCCTTTGTTCGGCTCAAACCTCTGGAAGCAGCTCCTCTGACTCTGCCCCTTCCATAACAGAGGGGGAAACTGAGGCTCAGAGGGCTGTGACTCTAACGCCCCCTGGGACTGCAGACCTGCGCCGGGTCCCCGGGACCAGACTCATCCCGGAGAAAGCCAGCAGGGCTCTGAGGGACAGGCGCCAGACCCGGGGGGGCACTGTTCCGCTCTGCCTGGGACAGCGCCGGAGGACATTGGCCTGGATGGACTTAGAAGCCTCAGCAAGCTGCCACGATCCCTGTCCTGGTGAGCGGCCTGGGACTGCACGTGAGCACTGCCCGGGCGCTGCGCCGGTCACGAACACTCAGGAGTCTGTCCAAGACAGTGGCCCGTCCCTGGGCTCCCCCAGGGGTGACCGCGGAGAATGGGCCTTGGCCAGCATGAGGCTGCTCCCCCCACCTCTGGGGCAGGAAGGCGGGGAGCCCGGCTCTGCCCACCCCTCTATACGCCGGCCCCTGGAGCCGGAGCTCAGACACTGCCCTGACAGCAACTCCAGGGCTCCTCTCAGCTGGCCTCTCCTCCAGGCCCACTTTGTTCTCCTGACATCCCCACGGAATCAAACAGGCCCAAGAGGCTTAGCGACGGAAGGTGTCCAGGACGGAGCTCTTGCTTTCTAACCCTGGGGTGGCACACGCCTGTGATCCCAGCCCTTCGGAGGCTGAGGCGGGAAGATTGCAAGTTCAAGTCCAGCCTGGACTGTGTGGCAAGACTGTCTCCAAAAGAAACAAGGCCATTCACCTTGCCGGCTCAAGTCCAAAGCCTACAAGTCACCCTCACCTCTTCTCTTCCTCCCAGATGCAAGTGGAATGTAAACGCTATCCACTCTGACGTCAACAGTTATCCTACGACCCCGTTTGCCACGTTCACTGCAGCCTGTGTGTGTGTGTGTGTGTGTGTGTGTGTGTGTCAGGTTTCACAAGCTGTGTTTTTATCTACTGTGCGCTCCAGAGCGAATGCTGGTGGCCCCAAGCTCCTCCGTCACAGGCTGATGGTCTTGTTGGTGGGTGGCCGAGTCGTGGAGGGGCGGCCTCGATGGGGGCCATGTGACAAACACAAGCAGGCCTGGGAGGATGCCCTGGAACCTGCGCTTGAGGGTTCCGGAAGTTCCCTCACACCCAAGGACAACTCAGACCCTGTGCTACGGTACTGTCCCCTCTGGGGACACTGGCCGCCCCCCAGCCTTCCGCTGTCACCCCTGTGGTCGGCTTGAGCTACGACCGTTCTCCGAAACCCTAATCTCGCACCCCCCACTCTCCACTGAAACCTTCTTCATCCCAAGGCACTTTGTGCTCAGAGTTGGGCGTGGGCCCGAAGACCTCCCGGGCCTGTGTGGTTCTCCTGAGTCATCTGTCTCCTCAGGGAGCCGTTCTCCACTCCCTCCTCCAGCCCGCACTCCTGGAGGAGCCCTGGGCTTGGCTGGGCTGTGTCTCCAAATCCGTCCTCTCCCCTGGGCCACAGCTGCGGTAGGGCCTCCCCGAGGGGCTTCAGAGAATGCCAGCTGCGGGAGGCCATGGGCGCAGGAAGTGTTCATGGCCACTGGAGTTCAGAGAGTGAGGGGTTAAGGGTTATCGCTTCTCAGCCTCTTCAGTGGCTCGAACCCTTCTGAGCCCACCTGGGAGAAGGAGCTCTGGCCCGGGCAACCTGGCCCCGGGAGCCTGTGGGCGTGGGATGTACGCTGAGGTGGCTGGTCTGTGAGCTCAACGTGGATTTCCTTGACCGCCTCTGTTTCCTGATACCGAGCATGGGTGGGGTCCGGCTCAGGGTAAGCCAGGTGTGATGCCAGCCAGGGCACCTGGCGGACGCTCGTAACTGGCCTCTGGCCCCTGTGGGTGGCTCGAGTCACCCAGGCCCTCTGGCTCAACCAGGCTCCTGTCAGGGTCCAGGTGAGCCCTTTCTCTTCCTGTCTGCCCGGGCACAATAGTGCTTTCTGCTGTTGCTAATCCGCGGGACCTCGTGTCTGTGTTGGTCCCTTAGCTCTGTTTGCTGTCAAGAATCTGTTCTTCTGAGTGTGACTGCTGTCCCTGCCAGGTCCCATGAGACCCAGCACTTTGGACTCCTTACCTGGCAGGGCCAGCAGTGCCTGCTCTGGGAGTCAAGGACACCGGAGACAGCACAGGGCGACAGCTGGCAGTGCTCACTGAGGGACACAGCCCTGGCCAAGGTGGACAGAGGAAATCGTACTGAGCCATGGCATGGGGCTGACTGGCCTCCCCGCCTGCCCCCCGCATGGCCGCTGCTCCCCAAGGAGGAAACCCTTTCAGTCTGACCCACCCGTGACAAAAGGGACTGAGGTCTAGGTGGAAGGAGGTCACTTGAAGCCAGTTTCCAGCACGTTTCCCAACAGGCATGCAAGGGGAGCATTAATGGAAACAGCCCATACTGGAGCACACCCATAGTCCCAACACTCGGGAGGCTGAGGCAGGAGCATTGCAGATAGCCTACACTTCACAGGGTATAATCAGAGTGCAATTTCTTTCATTTTTCCAGTCTCTCTGTAAATGTATTCAATGGAAAGTCTTGCTATGTCTGTCGAAATTCAGGAAGTTTTCCTGACTGTCTTAGATCCAGTGGATCTAAGTGGAGCTCAGAGGCAGAGCAAGGCAGCTCCCCCTGCAACACCCCAGACTTCATTGCAGCCCAGGCTTCGCTCCCTGGTGACTGAGCCACCAGGACCGGGACCGGGACCACTGTGGGCAGAGGTGCCAGCTGTGGGACTCCCAGCCCATGCCCTGGGACCGCTGGGATCTCAAGTGGGAAACCTCACCTGGCCCCACGCCCCACACTGGTCTCCCAGGGACATGGCTGGCAGGCCGGCTCCAGGGCAGCGGGACACAGCAGAGCAGCAGGACGAAGAACAGGACACAGATTCCCCTTCCCAGGCAGGGCCCTGTGCAGATGGGGCGGGCCCCGGGCCACCCTCCCTCCCCTTCCCCTCGGCTGCCAGTCCTGATGCTGCAGCCTCTGCACCCCAGCACCGCAGAGATGAGGGAGGGCTCCGGGTGACTGCCCCAGCCCCAGGAAGCCGTGGTTAACACAGCCAACCCTCTGAAGGTTGTCCAGGTTCAGCCCTGCCATCGAACAGCCTGTATCACCCAGTGTTACCCAGAATCACTGCTGCTGAAACTAAGCAGTAGAAATGGATTTGGACCAATCAGTAAGCTTGGGCCAGAAGGCTTGTGTTTAGACCAGTTTGGACCAATTGGCAGGCTGAAATTTGGGCCAACCAGCAGGCCTGAATTTGAACCAATCACGCGCATGTGGCTGCTATATAAGGGGCAGTCCCCTGCCCTTCCAGGTGTGGGACGGCTTACTTTAGTTCTGTGAGCTCTCTGCCACGGCTGGTTTCTTCCAGAGTGTTCTCCTGGTTTGATTCCCGCGTGGTGTGCATTTGAAGGTCCTGTAAGTCAGCCGGCAGTGCTCATGGAGGCGCCTGGGCCGGTGCTGCTCAGAGCCCATAGCCTCTGGCAGGACTGCGCTTTGCCTATGCGCGATTTCTAGAACCATTGACCGGTTGGTGACCCCAGACTGCGCAGAGGAGGCCACGTCTCATTCCACGGTCGTGGTAGCAGGGAGACCATGTCAAAGTCACAGGAGTGGCAGTGGAAGCACAGTCGGTTAAGGGTTGCTGGTTTTGGAGGTGAAACAAGGTCAGGAGCCAAAAATCTAGGCAGCCTCTAGGAGCCGGGGAGGCAAGGAGAGGTGGGTCTCACTGTGTAGTCCAGGGTGGCCTCAAACATGTAATATTCTCCTGCCTCAGCCTCCCAAGTACTGGGACTGGAGTGTGCCACCATGCCTGGCTCAAATTTTTGACCTTTTTTATGGTACTGGGGATTGAATGCAGCATCTTTGCACTGAGCTACATCCCTGGTGTTTCCTTACGTTGCCAAGTGGGACCCACACGTGTGATCTTCCTGCCTCGACAGCATGTGATCGACACGTGAGCTGCACCCTCCTCCAAGGCCTCTGTCCTGTTAAACCGCTGTCCTCCTCTTTTCCTAGCAGTGCACCAATGAAGCCACTCAAGCACGAACTTGCCCCAGGGCCTGGGCACCAACAACAGCACGCTGATAATCTCAGCGCTGCCTGCTTTTAATATAATCTTAGCTTTTGCCTTGAAGACAGTTACACACACTGCCCTCGGCATAGCATGGATTCAGGGAACCAATTACTCCAAATCCGGCTACAGACAGATCAGTGCTATGATGTGAGCGCCCTCTACTGCTGAGAAACTTAAGAAAGTGTACAGTACCAGGGTCCCCAGGGTTTTTTGGGGGGGATTCTGTTCTGTTTCTTGTTGAGACAGGGTCTTGGTGAGTAGTGTACGCTGGCCTTGAACTTGTGGCAATCTTCCTGCCTCAGCCTCCCAAATGCTGGAATTACAGGCATGCGCCACCACGCCTGGCCTAATAGTATACCTTGCACTGGTTCACAATGTGACTTTCTCAAGCACAAGGTCCTGAGAACCAAAAAATAAATAAATGAGTGATGGCACAAAACACAACTTGCTCCAGAGGTCCTTCCAGTGGATGAGACTTAGGTGACACTTCTGTTCAGTGAGCCAGTTAAAGGGCTAAAGCCCCCAAAGTTTCCCTAACTTCTCCTGTAATCTTTAAATGATTATTAGTTTTTCTCTTTATATTTACATATTTGGTCCAATATTTGTTCAATATTTGTTCTGAAAACAAAACGGAAGGCGGATGAAGTGTGGCCAGGTGGTTCTACTGGTCTTCATGGCATTTTCTGGGTACTTCAGGACCCTGTAGTCAGGGAGCAGCTAGGGCCTAAGCACCCAAGATGGCTTCACTCATGTCTGGGGCCTGGGCGGGGTGGCTGGAAGACCGGAAACCTCCTGTCTCTCCCCACAGGGTGTTTTAGCACAGCCAGCCTGGGCTCCTTCTCAGAGGTGCAGTCCCTCGGGGCAGTGTTCAAGAGCAAAGGAGGAAGCCACGGGTATTTAAAGCCCTGCTCGGACTTGTACAGCATCATGGCCAGGATGTCCTCTTACAGGTCACAGGGCCAGAGCAGATCCAAAGGAGAGGAACAGAGCCATAGAAATTATTCAGGCTTTGATAGAATTTTATAAGCTGGTTTCTGAACGTAGGCAGAGGTGTAAAGGTCGGAATTAGACAAGACATTCTTTTTATTTTTTTGATACTGGGGATCAAACTTGGGTCCTTGCACTTGCAAGGCAAGTGGCAGAACCACTGAGCCAAATCCTTGGTCCCTTAGGCAAGACATTCTTGAAGTAAAAAAAGGAGCTAAGTGCTTGCCCTATCAGATAGCAAGCTTTATTATAAAGCTATAGTAGCTGGGTGTGGTGGTGCACACCTGTAATCTCAGCTCTTAGGAGGCTGAAGCAGGAGGATTGCCATGAGTTTGAAACCAGCCTGAACTACATAACAAGACCCCCACTCAAAAAACAAGACAAAAAGCTATTGTAATTATAAAGGTAATTTAGTACAGGTGATACAACAGAAAATTCAGAAACAGACTCATATTTGTAAGCTAGATATAAGACAGAGGGGTGCTACAGACCCTTAGGGTAAGAATGGAGCAATTTTTACCTTCTGCCAAAGTTGAGCAGCAGTGGAACTTTAATAGCCAGGACCTGGGGGAGCTATTGGTCACTCCCAAGTTGTGTTCTTGGAAGAGAATAAGGTAGCTCCTCACACCCCAATTGTTCTTGAGAAAGTGCTGTCCACCTCCTGCACCCTGGCTTCCTGTCTCACCCTGTGATTTCTCATGCTCTCCTGTACTTTTGCCCTGACGCCATCCACCATGTGGTGACCCAATCAGGGGGCCTCCCCAGAGGCAGACCCAGTAGGCTGCCTGATCTTGGGCTTTCAGTTTCCAAAATGAAGACCCAAATAAACCTCTGTTCTTAATAAAATACCTCACTTCAAATACTGTTTTACCAATGGGAAACTGACTAATACAGTGACTTACATTTATGTGCAGTCTTTCATACTTCTCAAAGAGCTTTTAATGGATGAAAACACGTAGTTGACCAAGTGGGCAGGGAAGAGTGTAGGGTATGCAGGTTACTAGAGCAGCTAGAAATGTGAGTTTTCAAAGGTTTCTGAAACTTCTTTTGCTTTGCCATATTTTTTCCTTCTGCAAAATCCTAATTGTTCACATATAGCCTAGGTAAATTTGTGTCTGAACTTCTGCAAGTTCTGTTTGAAAAAGCCTGTACAGCCAGGGATTTAGCTCAGTGGTTCCACCGCCTGCCTCACAAGTGCAAGGTCTTGAGTTCAATCCCCAGTACCCTACTCCCCCCCAAAAAAACCTGTACAAGGAACATGAGGGTTTTCTAATAAATATAGCTGATGACAATGTTTGTGATGCCTGTATTAGATTACCCCAGATTCACGTGAAAGACTAAAGTGGGAAAATGTCAAAACTGTGACATTGCCACAATAAAAAAGTGTCAGTCTTGCCTCTAAGAATGAATTTTGCTTATACAGATGTTCTTAGTTCTGATCTTTTCTGTTCTATCCAGCAGATTTTAACAAACACCAGGAAGCCTGGTTTATTTCAACAATTTGAGGTCCCTTGACTTGGAGTTATTTTGTTTACCAGATGAGTAGTGGGATGAAATATGCAACACTGGTACAGAAAATCCACAGGCCTTTTGAAGTGCTGCTGGGGGCTTTCCAACACAGCCTGACAGCCTCGCTTTAGGCTAGGGTCATGCCTTTTGCTGACAGATCTACTAGATTGATTTGTAGGCAAGCATGAAAAAGTATTTAAATTTAAAGAAAAAAATCCAGTATCAATATGAACTGAGATACAACTACTTCTATGGAAGCCCTGGAGCAGTAGGTTCAAAACCTTAGACGAGGTGACGCTTCTCACTCCTGCCCGGAGGCACCTGCTGCCGGAGCTGGGCTTTCAAGAAGGATGACCTGAAAGGTGTGGTCTTTACCTGGAAAAGCCTGCAGCACAGATAGTTTGTTATAAATCGAGATACCCTGGTAAACAAGGGCTGAGTAGTCTGAGGGGGTGTGTGTACGTGTATGTATCGAGATAGAGTAGTTCAAGATGTATCCAGTAACACATTTAGCATACATACAAATGTTGATTGATGAATACTGGAAACTAGTATACCAAAGTTTATCTGGGGCAAGCTATTTTGCACAACTCAGAAGACACTGCAAGACTTTGAAATGCACAAGGAAACAATGAGTATCTCTACAAATGTCAGCTGGAGTTGTTTTGTTACTATACTTTTGTAGTACAACTTCATTTCTAAAGGGCCAGGTCAAACAAAGTTCTTTAGTAAAGTTGGGCAATCAGCTTAACCTGCTTTTTATATCCCAACTGGCCAAAAAAAAAAAAAAAAAAAAAAAAA
>NW_022900945.1:1489939-1502798 GCF_012274545.1 Fukomys damarensis
AAAAAAAAAAAAAAAAAAAAAAACAAGAAGAGGATCAAGAAATTATAGATGTTATAATTCATAATGAGGAGGAAGTTTTAAAATGTATACTTAGGACTTTTAATACAATAAGTTGTTTGCTTTTAAATACAAATAATTGAAAGAGCATGAACTAAAAGCCACATAGTTTGTACAAATATTTTGCAAACTAATTGAGGTGTTTTTAAAAATGTGTTCATAGTCTCCTTTTTTCTTTTTGGTAGTGTATATTTTCAATAAACAGTGGTGACATTTTGGAAAATTGCTACGTGCATATAACATGTTGGTCATTTTAATCCCTGTAACCCTGTCCTTACCTCCCCCGAGTCCCCATCTCCAAAAGTCTGTCTTTTTGTTTCATATCATCTCCCCTCTATTTTATTTTATTCATTTATTTACTTATATGTTAGGTTTTCACATAGGAGAGACCTAGGTGATATTTAACCTGTGTCTGACTTATTTTACTTAGTAGTATGGTTTCAAGTGCCATCTGTTTTCTTGTAAACAACATGATTTCATTCTTTTTCGTGCCTGAATAATATTTTGTTGAGTACATAATACCACATTTTCTTTTGTTTGTTGGTGGCCATCTACATTGTTTGGCTATTAAGAATTGCACTGCTATAAACATGGATGTGTTACAGCGTGGCATCTTTAATTCTCTCAGGGATATACCCAGGAGAGATATGACTGGGCCAAATGGAATTTCTGGTTTTTTTGAGGAATGTCCATACTGATTTCTATAGTGACTGCAGTAGCTTACATTTCCGCCAACAGTATAGAAGTATTCCTTTTCCCTTACATCCTAGCCAGTATCCTTTCTTTAAAAATTATTATTCTTGATGATACATTTGGACTAGTATAAGAAGAAATCTCAGTGCTATTTTGATTTTGCATTTCTCTAAATGACTAAAGATGTTGAACATTTTTTTCATATACTTGTAAGCCATTTTTTTCCTTTGAGAAGTGTTTCATTTGCCCACTTTTTAAAAATTGGGTCATTTGTTTCTGAAGGGTTAACTTAGGGGGCAGTACAGGGATTGAACCCAGGGCCTTTGCACTGAGCCTGTCCCCAGCACTTCTTTATTTTTTGTTTTGGGGCAGGATCTCACTACTTTGCCTGTGCTGAGCTCAAACTTCCGGTCCTTTGGTGTTTATAAATGCTAGACTTGGTCCTGTGTTAGAAGAGTGGCTGGCAAAAACTTTCCCCGTTCTGCAGGTTGTCTTTTCACTCTCTTATTTCTTTTGTTGTGCAGAAGCTTTTTGATTTGATGCAACCCTATTTGTTGATTCTTGGTATTTTTTGTGCTTTTGGAGTTCGATTCAGGAATTCTTTGCCTCTGTCTGTGGCTTCAAGTGTTATCTTCTATCAATTTGAATATTTGTTTTTGTATCTCTATCTTTTGCTCCATTTTGATTTCATTTTAGTACAGGATGAGAGATAAGGATCTACTTTCAATCTTTTGCACATGGATAACCAGTTTTCTCACATCATTTGTTAAAGAGGCTGTCTTTTCTCTAATTTATGTTTTTGAGCCCTTTGTCAAATATCAGATGGCTACAGGTACATTTTTATGTCTTCTGTTCTATTCTGTTGCTCCATGTCTTAGTCACTTGCTCATCACTGGGAAAAATACCCGGCATCCACAACTACAGGGAGGAGGGATTTATTTTGGCTCGTGTTTCAGTCCATAGTTGGCTGGTTCCAAGGTAGGATGGCATTGCAAAGGGCCATAGTGGACAGGAAGCAGAGAGTAAAGGGAGAAGCAGGGACGGAGATAAACTCTTCCGGCCTACCCCTCCAGTGACCCTTCTCCTCCATCCAGACTCCTCCTACCAATAGCAGTCCAGTTTTGGCACCCCCATCATCCAGTCACCTTTGAAACACATGAAACTTTGGGAGTCATTTTAGATCTAACAGGCTACATGTCTATTTTTTGACAGTACCATGGATTTTTTTGGGGGGGGGGTTGAGACAGGGTCTCACTATGTAGTTGAGACTGACCTGGAACTCACTATGTCGCCCAGGCTGCCTCGAACTCATAGAGATCCTCCTGCCTCAGCCTCCCAAGTGCTGGGATTACAGGCATGCGCCACCATGCCTTGCTAGTACCATGGATTTTTGTTGTTACTGTAGCTTTGCAGTATAACATGAAATCTGGTATTCTGATGCATTTCACTTTGCTATTCTTGCTTTTTTATTTCTTATTTTGGGTCTCTTCTGGATCTCTGATACTTTTAGATGGGTTTTTTTTCTGGTTTTGTGAAAATTTGTTGGTATTTTAATAGGGATCCCATTAAATTTGTAGATTGCCTTTTGTAATATGGTAGTTTTAACAATATTAAAATATTAATTTTACCAATCCAAGAACAAGGGATGTCTTTCCATTTTCTAATGTCCTCTTCAGTGTCTTTCTTCAAATTCTGTAATTTTTGTTATAGAGGTCTTTCTCTTTGGTTAGGATGATTCCTAGGTGTTGAACTTTTTTGAAGCTTTTGTGAATGGAATTGTTTTCCTTCCCATTGGGTTTGTTGTGATTTTTTTTTTTTTTTTTTTTTTTTTTTTTTTTTTGTACTGGGGATCAAACTTGGGACCTTGCGGTTTGCGAGGCAGGTGGTGCAGGTGGTGGAACCACTGAGCTAAATCCCCTGGCAATTTTTGGTTTAATTCCATTGTGATATGATAGGATGCATATTATTTCAATTACTTTGTATTTACTGAGGCATGCTTTATGGCCTAAAATGTGGTCTACTTTGTAAAAAGTTCTGTGAACTGCTGAAAAGAATGTATATTTTGCTGTTGTTGGATAAACATATCTGTTAATTCCATTTGTTCTGTGGTGCACATTTAACTGATATTTGTTGATTTTCTTGTCTGGTTGACATATTTGTGAGTGGGGTATTGACGTCCCCTGCTGTGATTGCTTTAGCTTCTGTCTGTACTTTCATGTCAAGCAGTTTATTTTATGAAGTTGGGTATGCAGATGTTTGGTGTATATATATTTACAATTGTTCTCTCTTCTTGGTGAGTTGTTTCCTCGCCAATTTGTTATGATCTTCATGGCTTCTGACCAGTTTGGATTTGAAGTCAACTTTGTCAGAAATTAGATTAGCTACTCCTGCTTGCTTTGTAGTTCCAGCTCCCATCTATTCATTTTCAGTTTGTATCTTTGTGGATGAGGTGTATCTCTTGTAGACAATGTATAATTGGGTCTTATTTTTGATGACTGGCTATTCTATGTCTTACAATTAGTTAAAACCATTTGCATTTAGTGTTATTAAAGGTATGCATTGATTCCTGTTATTATACTGTTTTTCTTGTGCTGAATTCCTGTTTTCCAATTACTAAACTACTCTCCAATTGAGGTTTATTGCTTTGCTTGGTTTTATGGATGTTGTCATTCTGTCTCTGTTTAGGATTCTGTTAAGTATTTTTTTGAAGTGTTGGCTTAGTGGCTATGAATTTCTTTATCTTTTTTGTGGAAAGTCTCTATTTCTTCTTTCATTTTGAAGGATAGCTTTGCAGGATATGGTAATCTAAGCTGGCAGTTATTTTCTTTGAGGGCTTGAAAAGCTTCACTCTAAGTCCTTCTAACCTTTAAGGTTGGGTTGAAAGAAGGAAAACTGCATCATAGTAATTATACAATCCCCATGTTAGTGCTAACTGTATAATTCTTTAATTGAAGTAGTGCCTCTTTTCAAAATCCTAAATGAAATTATAAAGTAATATATGATAACTGACATGTAATACAAAGTAGTACATAATGAATGGCATATGTATGATTTGTTTTCATTAAGTTTATTGGTACTTTTTAGGTATACAGTAGTTAGTTACATTTTCCTCTGCCAATGTCTTCAAGAGTTCTACCTAACTTATCTTCCAGCAAGTTTAGTGTTTAATATTTAGATCATTAATCCACTTCAATTTTACTTTCGTGCATGTTGAAAGATAGTGGTCTAGTTTTAAATCCAGTTTTTCCAATTCAATTTATTGAAGAGGCTATTTTTTTCTCCACTGAGGATGATTGGCTACTTTGTCAAAAATGAGGTAGCTGAGTATGTCTGGAGTTGTTTATGCATCTTCTAATCTATTCCACTGATCCTCAAGTCTGTTTCTTTGCCAGTACCATGCTGTTTTTATCACAGTGGCTTTGTAGTATAGTTTCAAGTTGGGGGTTGTGACACCCCATCATGTCTTTGTTGCCTCAAATGGTTTTTGCTATTCTAGGTCTTTTCTGGTTCCAAATGAATTTTCGAGTTGTTTTCTCTACTTCTGTGAAATATACTGTTGGGATTTCAATCAGGATTGCATTTAATCTATATAGTAATTTTGGAAGTGTGGCCATTTTCACTATATTGGTTCTTCCTACTTAACCTCTTTTTTCAGAGTGCTGTAGTCTTCAGTGTAGAGGTCTTTTGCTTCCTTTGTTAGACTGATTCCTAGATATTTCATTTTATTTGGATGCTATTATGAAATGAATTGTTTCCCTAATTTCTCACTCAGTGAGTCTGTTATTTGTGTACAAGAAGGTATTGATTTTTTGAGTGTTGACCTTATATCCAGCTACTCTTACTGAATCTGTCAGTTAAGTCTAGAAATCTTTTGGCCAAGTTTTTTGGGACTTCTATATAGTGTCATATCATCAGCAAATAAAGACGTTTAACTTCTTCCTTTCCTATCTTTGTTTCTTTTATTTCTTTCTCTTGTCTAATCGCTGTGGCTAATGTTTTAGAACTATATTGAACAGGTTTGGTGATAGTGGACATCCTTGTCTTGTTCCTGATTTTAGCATGAAGGTTTTCAGTTTTTTACCATTTAGCATGATGGTTTATCAAGATGAGATAAAGACCATCTATTCCAATACCCCACTGTCACAAATAGACAGATCATCTAGACAAAAAATTCTACAAAAAAATACTAGAACTGAACTAAGCTTTTGAACAAATGTACTTAATAGATGTCTATAGAGTGTTCTACCCCAGAAAATCAGAATATACATTTTTTTTTTTCCACCAGGGATTGAACTCTAGCCCCTGTGCTTGCCAGGCAGGGAGTGGAACCACTGAGCCAAATCCCTGGCCCCAGAATGTACATTCTTTTTGGCTGCACATGGCTCATTCTCCAAAATAGACCACATACTAGCTCATAGAACATGTTTAAATGTAAAGGAATTGAAGTTATCTCATGTATGTTATCAGATCCACAGTGCAATTAAACTGGAAATCAATAGCATAAGAAACCACAAGAACTTCAAAAACACATGGAAATTGAACAACACTCTCCTGAACAACCAATGGGTCAAAGAGAAATTTAAAGAAGAAATTAGACACTTTTTACAAATAAATGATGATGCCAATACAACACACAGGAACCTATGGGACATAATGAAAGCAGTTCTACAAGGGAAATTCATAGCAGTGAATGGCCACAATAGGAAAACAGTAAGCTCAAATAACCTAATGGTGAATCTTAAGCTCCTAGAAAAAGAAGAGCAAAAAACAAAAAACCAAAGCTTGTACAAGGGGAGAAATTATAAAGATCTGAGCAGAAATCAATGCAGTGGAGACTAAAAGAGTGATACAGAAAAATCATTGAATCAAAGATTTGGATTTTCAAAAGAACAAAATCAACAAACCCTTAGCTAACTTATCAAAAAAGGAAAGAAAAGGCTTAAATCCATGCAATTAGGAACAAAAAAGGTGAAATCACACAGATCCAGTAGAAATCTAGAGGATCATCAATACCTACTTTAAGAACCTATACTTTAATAAAACGGAAAACACAGAAGAAATGAGCAGATTTCTAGATACATATGAATTACCAAAGTTGAACAAAGATAAAAAAATTCTAAATACCCCAATTACAATCAGTGAAATTGAAAACATAATTAAATCAACAAAGAAAAGCCCAGGTCCTGATGGCTTCACTGCTGAATTCTATAACATTTAGAGAAGAACTATTGCCACTACTCTTTCTAAACTTGTCAATGAAATTGAAAGGGCTGCAATACTTCCAAATTCATTTCTGGAAGCAGGTGTTACTTTGATTCCAAACCAGCGAAAGACCCAACCAAAAAAGAGAACTACAGGCCAGTCTCCCTAATGAACATAGATGCAAAAATGCTCAATAAGACACTGGCAAAGATAATACAGGGGGTCATCAAGAACATACATCCTGACCAAGTCAGATTTATTTCAGGGACGCAAGGGTGGTACAACATATGTAAATCAATAAATGTAATACGCTATATTAACAGTCAAGGACAAAAATTGTATGATCATCTCAATAGATGCAGAAAAAGCATTCAGCAAAATTCAACACCCATTCATGATATATATAATGTTAAATAAGATTTTTTAAAATTAAGGATTCTAAACCATTAATACGATTTGGATATATAGTATGGTCAAACAATACATTATATGACATATTCAAATTAGTAACAAATTACTTTTAAATTTTCAAAATAGATGTATAATTTGCCAGAAGCTAAGGATGCTTGCGAGCTTGAGAAAATCCAGAGATTGTTCTTTGCAGTACTAGGGGTTGAACTTGGGGCTTTTGCATGAGCTACAGCTCCATCCCTTAAAAGAAAAAACAAATTTTAAGACAGTATCTCGCTAAATTGCTAAGTTGCCCAGGCTAGGCTCAAATTCGATTTTCCTGCCTCAGCCTCAAAGAATGCTGGGACTGCAGAAGTGCACCACTATGCTTTCTTCCAAAAGCTAGTTTAAAAAGGGATTCCAACAAGTTAAAATGTGACTATTTTTTGGCTTCAAAAAGTAAATAAAAATATTAATTCTAAAAAGATTATAAAAAGTCATGAGCCCATAATAACATGCAAAAGAAAGCAAGAATTTAGTACTTTTTCAAATACCTAGTACTTTATGAAAGTAAATTTTACTCTGGGAAGGAAAGAATACTGTTGAAGTTTAATTGTAGGGTACAGAGGACAAGAGAATCTTAATGGCATGAGAAAGATCAGCTCTCTTCCCATAAACTATAAATAGGCTCCTTCAACTTCCTGAACCCCCTCCACCCACCCCAATCACCTGACACTCACCCACTAAACTGTCACCAGATTCGGAAGGGGGGCAGCGCCTCCCACCTAACCCTGGAGCTTGATTCAAACAATTTACATCCTGAAGCAAGGTAGATTTTACCTTTTAAAAAGACTTTTAACTTATGGAAGTAATTTTTTTTTTGCTTACATTTAATTATTGGATAGTGATTTAACTATTGATTTGGAGGTTGTTTGCCTTTACTAAAAATGCTTGATGAAGGTCAATGGCTCAAGTACTGACTTCTTTAATTTATGCCTAGGTGGTGGGAAGAATTGTCACTCCAAATGAAAATAATCCTACTCCTATTTGCTCTGACCTTTCCCAGGGAATAAGATTACTTGTTTGCTTTCTTTATGGAACTGAGGATTGAACCCAGGGCCTTCACACTGAGCTTTAAAAAAAAAATTTTTTTTTAAACCCCAGCAATCCCCACCCTCTTAAAATTTTTTCTATTTTGAGGCAGGAATGCTAAATTGCTCACAAACTGATTATTTTCCTGCCCCAGTCTCCCAGAGTGCTGGGATTATACGGCCACCATGCTTGGCCAGGAAACAATTTTTTTTTTATTGTTTTTTGAGACAGGATCTTACTATGTAGTTGAGACTGACCTGGAACTATGTAGCCCAGGCTGGTCTCGATCTCACAACGATCCTCCTGCCTCAGACTCTGGAGTGTTGGGATTACAGGCGTGCACCACCACGCCCTGCAGGAAACAATTTTTAACAAAACAAATTTTTAAAGAAAATTTTAGGGAGCTTTTAAAAAAACTTTTCTCTTTTCAAAGTTAAATGTACATGATTTAAAGTGTTAAATGGTTCTAACTAGATTCTGATTCTCCAAGGCAACTTCCGACTCTTTGATAATTATTCCACATTCATGTATTTCTATTTCTTATTTCTTGAGTTTTTAGTCATTATGTGTTGACTTCATGTGGAAGAGGAGGACCTACCTTTTGTACCTCCACTATACACGTACACTTTCAGTCCTGTAAGTCTCCTGAAACAGTCATCCCAGAACTTGCCTTCTGTCCCCTTAGTGCTATGTCACTGATAGGATGGGTCAGTGTGCTGTGCAGGACATACAGGAGGGCCAGGTCTCTTCAGCTATTGTACAACAGGGAGAAAAGTACTGTTCACATCCAGTGTCAACGTGCCCTTTAGTTTGCTTCTTTCTTACGATTAGTATAGAAATAAATGCACTAAAATCAAGGTTGTGTATGAAACATCTGAGGCTATCGTCAGTCTCGTCTAACGCATATACCACACCTGGTGCAGCAGCGGCAATCGGGCCCACCAACAGACTGAGCTAACAGCATTCTACTGTCAGCCTTCAGGGGCCATCTATTTTTTTTGTAAGGCCAAATGGTGAGTTAAACCAGGGTATGATGGGAATGTTTCCTTTAGATCCGTAAGGGGATCACTAGTATCTTGGCTTTCTCTCCTGAGATACAGTAACATCTGATTTCCTGTGTGTAGGGACTGAATGTGTGTCCTCCCCAAATTCACAAATTGAAGTCCCAACACACTCTGCTATGGGATTTGGAGGGGATGTCTCTGGGCTATAATTAGGTTAAATGATATTTCTCCATTTGCTGCTATAACAATACCAGACTGGGTGGCTTATGAATGACAGAAATGTATTTCTAATGGCTAATGATGCTGAGAAGTCCAAGATCAAGGCACCATCAGATTCTCTATCTTTGAGGGCCTGCTTCCTGGTTCAGAGCTGGCCATCCCATCTGCCACCTTGTAAAGGCTTGCACCCTTGCATGGGGAAGGGAAGAAGCACTCTCTGGGAACAACTTCCATCCAGATCACCTCCCAAGGGTCCTACCTCCAAATACCACCACTAGGAATTGGGTTTCAACATATGAAATTTAGGGGGACGCTTTCAGTCTATGGCAGATGAGGTCTTCCTAACAGAATTATTGTCCTTATTAAAAAAAAAAAGATTTAAGTTCTACCACACACATGCACTGAGAAAAGGCTAAGTGGACACGAGAAGGTATGCAGGTGCCCTCTGAATGCCAGAGCCCTCACCAGAGAATCAGTCTGCCAGCACCTTGTTTAAGCAGTCACCTGGCCCTTCATTGCTTTGTGTTCGTATTATCCACATTATCATCAGTGAGCCATGGCTAAACTTTTAAGTGTTGCTCTTATCTTCGCAAAAGTGCATCCCTATGGCCTTGCTAAGTGGTATGTCCTCAAAGTGCTGCAACCTTCTAGCTGTGTGTAATCCAAGTCTAGTTTACCCACTTCCATGCACCTTTCAGTCCCTTCTTGGCTCACCAGTCTGCCCTAGCACTTCTGCTACCTGTTTTTCCATGAAAGTCATTGCTTTTTCCATTCTGCCAGGAGCCATTCCAGTGAGCTCCTGTCAGCTGTCAGGGGCACTTGCCATGATGTTCAATCTTGTACTTCAGAAGAATGCTCTCAATGCATTATAATTTTCCCTATCCAGTTCTGTGTTGTCTTCCTCAAAGAAGTATCCACTGATCCAGTCCCATGCAGTCCCCAAGCTCCTGTTGGTAGATGCTGGTTAGATCTTCTGTCTTCTTTGGGGAGAAGTCCTATACATTTATCACTGGGCATTGCACTTTCCCAATTAGGTTGTGCTACAACTTAATTGTAAATACAGGGACTAGTGGGCAGAAGGCAAGTGGGAGGTGCTGGGTTAAGGGAAAACATATTGTCTCCTATGTAGGAAACTTTTGCAGATGTCTTCTAGTATGACAAAATGATTCCTCTGGTAGGGAAGAGTAAGCCACACTGTGGGCACCAGAGGAGCCTAAAGAATACAAATTTTCTAGAGTTCCAACCATATGATCTTTCTCTGTGTTGGCTTTGGCGTGACAGATTTGGGCACTTCTAAATACAGCCACTTAAGGACCAGGGATTAAGCTCAGTGGTGCCGCCACCTGCCTCACAAGCACAAGGTCCCACGTTCGACACCACAGTACAGGAAAAAATTTTTTGGTCTTGGTAGTCTGCTTTCTTCCTTGCAGATGAGAGTTTGTGTGCAACATTCAAAGTGCTGTGGCCTCCACATTTGACTTTCAATTACTTATGAACTTCTAAGTGTTTGTTATTTTTCTGTGTCCAGTGGCGCCGAGTTCTGTTATTTACAGCTCCAACTTCCACTATACGTCTGAAGTGCCCGATGTGCTTTACACGTTAGTACATTCACTTCCACCTGGTGTATTATCCTAACTAGACTTGTGCTAGGGGCTGGCTATGATTCATCTACCACCAACCAAGCAGTCCACAATTCAGCTGATTTTACTGCCTGTTTTCCCAACCAATCCTCTTCTCACAGGTAGGCTTCTTGGAAAGCATATGCTAAGATAGAGGTCAGGGTGCAAGATGCGAAAGGGAGAGGAAGCAGGACTAGGAAGAGGTCAAATTCCAGTACATATCGAACAATTTTGGACAACTTGGCCAAGAGCTCTGGAGTGAAGACTGCCCATCAGAGGTGTGTGTGGGTTGGTGGGTGGGCGGCAAATGGCCAAGCCTTTATGTCCAGCCTTGCTTTCTCTTCTACGGTAGGTTTTCTTGGAAAGGGTACCACCTTCAGCAGGGATACTGTTCACAGCTGAAGTCAACTCTGCTGGAGCTGACCACTGGAAGTATTCCCTGTACCCTGGGAGTCCCAACTTCTTGACAAGAGATCTTGGGCAGAGTATCTCCTTAACTACCACAAAGGACAGACAGGTATCCAGCATATTCTCTTTTCAAGGATCCAAAAGAGTACTTACTCCATTTATCACCTTTGGGGGAAGTTTTGTTAAGCCTGGTTAGCAGGGAGCATAGCAGAGAATGCTATGGGTCCTCTCTTAGCCACTCTGTTCTTCTGCCTTGCTATCATATGACTCCTGATGTTTAGTTGGTGTTTTGACTAACACTGCAGTCCATAGTCAACTGACTGCAAGGCCTGGCTAGGGACGTGGCAGAGACCAGCTGCTTGCCTCATGGCAGCCAGGAGGCAGTGAGAAGCATGACTAGAGGGAAATGCCCTTTTCAAGGTTACGTCCCCCACCAGTAACTGACATCTTCCAACCAGATCCCACTTCCTCATAGCAAAATAAAAGCCCTCTCTCACTTTCCAAAAGCCTGCCTCTGATCTGAGCACGTGAACCTCTCAGGGCACATCAAGTACGAGCCATAAGAGTCGGCAAATGGCCAGCCAGAATAAAGTTAACCAACCTCGACTGGTACTGTTAATTATATAGGAAGAATACTGACTCCAATTAGATCTCAAGGAAATGGAAAACATTCCAATTAGACATCCTGCTAGTTTGAAAGTAGCAAAGATTCTGTTAGTACTAGGAAATGAGACACCAATCTATGGCACACAAAGGCAAACTAGGAAGCACAAGCCCGCATTTTCTAATTCAATCCTTTGTCTATAGGATTATTTGCTGCCTCAATTTGGGCTGTTGGTCTCTTTAGGTATCTGTTTTATGTGAAAAAGCAACCTATATCTTCATATGTCTAAGAACAAAGACTGCTCCTACCAAACTCTGATCCCCACGATACCTGTTTTAATAAACGCCACAATCTAGTTGCTGAGGTTCAAATAAGAACCACTGCCACCTTCGTCTTTTTGTTACACATGCCACAGCCCATCAGTCCGGAGAGTCTATCCTGTCCTGAGGTCTCAACATTTCCACCGCCAAGGGAACCAGGTCTTAGCAGACCTGTACGTGTGTCCGATAGCCTGGGCTACAGAAGGCGCGGCCTGAACAGCCACACCAGGCCCCGCCAGAGCCTGCCACTCCCTCCATGCGCCTGCACCGACTTCTCCCGGCTCAGGAAGCTCCACGCCTCTGGAACTGGCTGTTCCCTCGTTTCCCTCCTAGGCCACCCGTCTCGGTCTGCTCAAGGCCGGCTCAGGTCTTCCAGATCACAGGTCCAAGAGCATCCGCCTCCACCTCCTACTGGGCATGGCTGCCTCCTGGCCCCTCTCTAGAGCGCAGAGTTCCTTCAGAGCGGTGACTGCACTTCACTACTTCACTCACGGGGAATCCTGGCCCTGAGGCCTGGTGCCCGCTCTGGGAGGTCAAGGCCAGCTCGATCTGCACGATGAGACCCTGCCTCGAAACAAAATCAAACCATAGCCTAGAACACTGCACACAGTCGCCCCTGAAGGACACAGTGGGCGCGAGCTGAGGGCAAGCGAGGGAGGCGAAGCTCTGCCCAGGGCGGCGGTGGAACTTTCGCGGAATCTAGCCGGAAACCTGCGGTCGCCCCGGCAGCGCCGTCCTCACGCACTGCCAGCGCTAGGAGCTACGCAGAAGCAGCAGGCACGCGTGGGAGGGCGGCCATTTTCTGAACCTCGTCTCCTCAGCAACAGCGCCCGAAAGCGAGCGCAAAGCAAGGGAGAAACCAACTGCGGAAGCCGCACCCTCGGTCGACTGCTGGAGAAACGCTAAACCGCGTAATAGGCAGCGCCGAAAGCGCGCACGGGAGCACCAATAAGAGTGGGCAGAAGACCGCTTGGAAGAACGCTCTGTGTGCCGGACTGTAATTGGTGGGAGTCCCCGTGTTCTTTCTCAGTATTGGCTGGGCTTCCTTCTCCCTCCTACCCAATTGGCTTTTTTTGTGTAGGTACTTCTGATTGGACCCTCCTGGCGGCGGGGGCGTGGTTCTGGGGGACTTACGGATTGGCGCATTTGAGTACTTCGGGGGCTCCTTGAGGAAGGGGCCCGTCCCATCGTCTTCTCGCTGTTCCGTCTCCCGACCCGTACTCTTCCCCTTGCTTCGCGCGCAGGAATAGT
>NW_022900945.1:1503374-1539966 GCF_012274545.1 Fukomys damarensis
CGCGTCTAACGGCCCCGCGGAGGCGGAGGCGGAGGCGGCGGCGGCGGCGCAGGGCGCCCTGTCAGCCTCCCCTCCTGAGGGAGGTCTTCCTGAAACCTCTGTTTTTAAAAAGTTTGGAAAACTAGAGCATCGCGGGTTTTAGCCGTAAGAATTTGGTACACGGAGTACCGCCACCGCTGTCCCAACTTGGCTCCATGGTGTCTTTCATTCAAGTTTGGAGTATAAACGAACACTACCCTATCTGTGCCTCTTTGTTGTGCTTTAAGACTAGCGTTAACTTGAGAAGGCCTCGAAGGGACTCCTTAGTGTCCGTCCTAGGATTTCCCATTCACCGGTTCGTACCTCAGGAGTTAGAGTTAGCAGTGGTTGTTGTTACTTAGTCTTTGTTTTTTTAATGAATAAATCACAATGAGAAATTGAGTTTTTGTTTTGGACAGGGTCTTGCTGTGTAATCCAGGTGGTTTGGAGTTTGCGGCAATCCTGCCTCAGCCTCCTGAGTGCTGGGATCAGAGGCATGCACCAACACGCTTTTTTTTTTTTTTTTTTTTTTTGGCGCGATACTGTGGTTTGAACCCAGGGCCTTTGCAGTGAGCTGCAGTCCCAGACCCTTTTATTTTTGGAAACAGGTTCTTGCCTTATTACCTAGGCTCGCTTGAACTTGTGATTCTTTTCTCAGTCTCCCAGAGTGCTGAGATTACATATGTGTGCCTGAGTATTCTGCTGTAGTTCTACTAAAGGGTGTATTTTGTGTTGTGATCCTTAATGTCTTAACAGGCTAGTAAAAAGTTCAGTGTCAAGAGTTTTGCCTCCCCGCACCCCAGTCCTGGGGCTTGAACCCTGCGGTGCTCTACCACTGAGCCACATCCCCAGCCCTATTTATTTTTTGGCTCCCCCCACTCCTTGGAACCCGGGATGGAACTTGAGTCCTTCGGCTTGTGAAGCAGCCGGCGGAACTGAGCTTTTTTTGGCCTTTTGAGATAGGGTCTTGCCGTGTAGCACAGACTGGTCTCGACCTCAGTATCCCGCCTCAGCTTACCCACTGGTCGGATTCTAGACATTCACCAGTGGGCACAGCTGCATTTTTGTTACTTAAGGAATTTAGACAAGCCAGGCGTGTGCCTGTAACCTTGGTACTCCGGAGGCTGCAGGAGGAAGATCACAAGTTTGAGGCTAGCCTGGTCTACATAGCGAGACCTTGTCACAAAAACAAGTTAGGACAGCTGGGCGAGCTCCTTCATTTAAGCAGTAAAATTGAGTCCGATCAGCAGGCATTAGTTTTTCAAATATGAAATTCTAATTTGTGGTGTTCCTTTGGTAAATCTGTCTCACAACTGATGCTTTGTTGTTCACACTGATATCTGAGAACTAATAAAACTTTTTTTGATTTGTGATTAACAGATAAAATTGCTGATACAATTGCCCTCTATAAATTGCTGTCAGCTCCTTGGGATTTGGAAAGAAAATGCCCGGTGTCGTACCTAGTGAAAGTAATGGGCTCTCAAGGGGTAGTCCATCTAAGAAAAACAGACTTTCCTTGAAGTTTTTCCAGAAAAAGGAAACTAAGCGAGCCTTAGATTTTACAGACTCTCAAGAAAATGAAGAAAAAACGTGTGAATACAGAGGACCAGAAATGTATGTATTTTAATGTCTTTCTATACTTTTGAAACTCTGAATCATGAAGAAGCATTGAACTTGGGTTGAGACCGCCAGGCTGACCTGATGGACCAGAGGTCAAAGTGGAGGGTGCTGTGGGAAGAGCAGCCTGGGTAGGAGCAGCCTCGGATTTGGGGCTCCTCAGGGTTCCTGCTGTGCTCACTCACAGTGTCAGTGCAGTCCTAGCCCGTCAGACTGATGTGAAGACACATTAACTGGCAAGATTCATCATTAATTTCCTCTCAGAGTTTACACTTACTTGGTTGTCTGTAGTGCAACACATTGTGTAAGGGCAAAGAAACAGATGACTTGGGGAGTGCCTCACAAGCCATGACGCTCAACCTGGGTTAGTTTAGCTCTGTACTTGGGTAGTTATGTGTAGGTAGGTAGTCATAACTGCTTATAATGCTGGAGGAATAATTACTAATACGTAAAACAGACTTAAAGCTCAGCATGTCGTGGCACATATGACAAGTTCCATCCTGGCCTAGCAATTAACAACTTAGACCCTGTCTGAAAATAAAAAAGGGAAGAGGGTGTAGCTCATTGCAGAGGCCCCTGGTTCAATTCACAGTACAAAAATCCAAAAACCAAAACACACCACACCTTCAAGATAAGCATTTGATGCACAACTTCTTTAGTGAGGAAAATGGAATACTTTATCCCAGGTTATCTGCCTGGAGGCTGTACTGGTTTCTCAATTAACAGGAGATACTGCTGTGGGAAGGGGTTTGGTCTCCCTTGTGATCTCCTAATCCCCCCTCAGTAATCAATTGAGATTGTATACCTTTCATTCTTGTCCATGTGAGGTGCTAGTGTAATAGCCCTTGGTCATAAAGTACAATACTGGGTGCCCCACTGTGTTAAAGAATGATAAAAATGAACAATTAAGTGAAGGACAGCTATACAGTTTTCGTATTTACTAACAGAATCTGACTAGTGTGGCCTTCCAGATGCTGTACTCAGGTTATTCCAAGATGTTTTCAGAATTAAGCTAATTAAAAATGTCATGGTGGGCCGGACAGATCAGAGTCCTAGTCCCTCACTTTTACTCTGGAAAATGGGTTAATGTCCTATTAAAGTTATTTTGAGGCTTGTTGAGTGAAATGTTTTTAAATCTTTTTGTTTGTTTGTTGGTTTGGTACCAGGGATCAAACTCTGGTCCTTGTGCTTGCGAGGCAGGCAGTGGAACCACTGAGCTAAATCCCCGGCAAATGTTTTTAAATCTTTTTGTTTGTTTGTTGGTTTGGTACCAGGGATCAAACTCTGGTCCTTGTGCTTGCGAGGCAGGCAGTGGAACCACTGAGCTAAATCCCCGGCAAATGTTTTTAAATCTCAATCTGATTATATGCTAGTTTTTGAGGAGTTCTCAAAGTTTCTCTGTACAGGATTCTTAAAATTTCATCTAAAATGGTTATTCTTTAAGATGCCACTTCATTAAACCTCTCTTCTCTCTCAACAGTGACCAGGTTGTTCCCGCAGCACAGTCCTCACCTATAAACTGTGAGAAGAGAGAAAACTTGCTGCCATTTGTGGGACTGAATAATCTTGGCAATACTTGTTATCTTAATAGTATACTTCAGGTAAACTGATAATTTTGCTCTGTACTAAATAAAACATTATTAGGCAAAGAATGGTGTAACATTTGTGTCTGAGAAATTCAGGTTATTGGAAAACTAGTTGGTCATGTTGTCTTTGTCTTTAATAAATGAGCTAGAATAGGTGTGATGATTCTAGAATAGTAACGATTCTAAACTGCATGTTACCACTTGTCCGCGGAGTAGGAGACAGTGGTATACTAATTAACGGAGAGCCAGCTCAGTTGCATAGCCCTTGGTTATGTGGAACCCTTTGACTGCTCCGTCTGATTCCCATTCAACACCTCTGTGAACTGTACAGCGTTGTGCTGTGTGTCCTGGGAGCCTCCAGTCTTAGCACCTGAGCCCAGGTGTGGCCTATGCCAGAGAGAGGGAAGACAGTGGCTTTACGGGGGAGGTAGGGACAGACTTCGGCCTTGAAAGGGCACTGAAAGCTTGATAGTGGCTAATGGTTAGGTACATTCTTTGTTCCATAAACACTTTCCACTTTTTATAGGTATTATATTTTTGTCCTGGCTTTAAATCTGGAGTGAAGCACTTATTTAATATTATTTCAAAGAAGAAAGAGGCGCTAAAGGATGAAGCCAATCAGAAAGACAAAGTAAGAAAAAAAAGCAAAAATAATGAAAAAAGTTTAAAAAGTTAATGAAAATTTACTTGCCTAGAAGTAAAAAATAGATTCTCAAGAGCATTTGGGAGGAAGATGACAGATTATTTTATCCATCCCTTTATTTTTGTACCACAATCTTTGTTTGTCATAACCATTATCCACTGTTTTAGCTAGATTTTTCTGGTTACTGAGGATTGAACCTGAGGTCTTACCATGCTAAGCACATGTTCTACCACTGAGCCACAGTTAAAGAATAAATGCACTTAAATAAATCTTTCACTTAACTCTTACCCACACAGCTACTTTCAAATTCTTTTATATAGCCAGGCATGGTGGCACACTCCTGTAAGCCTAGTGTTTTGTGAGGCTGAGGTGGGAGGGTCACAAATTCAAACCCACCCAAGGAAATTTAGCAACTTAAAATCCCATCTCAAAAAAAGGCTGGGCTAGAGCTCACATTTTTTTTTTTGCTGCTAAAGAGAAAAAAAGTTTATTTGTATACACAATTAAATTAGCAATTTAATGAAATTAAATTTAGAAAAGCTAGTATTGCTTAATGAGACCAATCCAGAATGAAGACATTTAAGTACTTAAATCTGTTCACACACGAAAATATTGCTTTCCTTTTCTTGACAGGGAAATTGTAAAGAAGATTCTTTGGCAAGTTATGAACTTATATGCAGTTTACAGTCCTTAATCATTTCAGTGGAACAGCTTCAAGCTAGTTTCCTCCTAAATCCAGAGAAATACACTGAGGAGCTTGCTACTCAGCCGAGACGACTGCTTAACACACTCAGGTACAGTGTGTGTGTTTACATTTCCCATGAGCTGCTGCTTTTCCAGCCTTAGAGAAGTTAAATGCAAATAAATAGGAAAATTGAAACACCAGGCTCATAGTCCTTTCTATCCCAGGAGCTCTGAAAACTGGAAAAGTTTTCATAAATTTGATACTAAATTCATTAATTTGTTTAGATGAGGCTTTTTATGGTCATTATTCACACTTATCACTAATGTGAATATTCACAAGTTTTTCTATGAAAATAGTGATGTGGTTAACTAACCATAGAGTATTATCCTGTATCATGATTTACATTTTATTTACGTGCTATATTATCTTTGGATCTGAAAATTTCAGAATTTTCAGACACTTGTGACCCTAAGGATTTCAGATTAGGAATTACAGGTTTATATTCAAAAGGTGTCATGTGTGAGAACTGTAAGTTCCATGTATTTTATTTTTATTATTATGTTTAGAAAAAAACTGATTAACAGGGCTAGAATGCTTTGTGATATTACATTTTTTTAAAAAAGGATAGAAAATAGCACTTAAAGTTTAGGGTTTTTGTTTTGATTTTTTGGAGGTTAGAATTTTATTGGAAATTAGAACAGGTCCTGGATTCTCAGGAGAGGTCCCAAGTGGGTGGTCCTAATAGGGTATTTTAAAAACCTCTCAGTTTGAAATTGATACATTACATTGCTTTACCTTTGCTAAGAGGCGCTGTAGCATGGTGGTCGTCCAGAGCACACTGGAGTCCTAGCTTTGCATCTTGCCTCCTAGCTCTATGACATTGGGCAAGGTATTTAATTTCTGACTTTGTTCCCATAGCTGTCAGTTGTGGTGATAATAGTACCTACCTCTTGGAGTTACTGTGAGGAATATATGTGTGTGTGTGTGTGTGTGTGTGTGTAATATAAGAAGTACTTTTTAATAAAATCCGTATAAACACTACATCAGTACTGTTAATACACTTACAACATCAAAGTATTGTTATAAGAATTGTGTAAAATTTGCTTTTAGTTTTAAGTCTAGGTACAATGATTTAAGTTAGTTGATTCTTCAGATTTTTTAAAATGAATAATTTATAGATTTTCTTTTTATGTCATATCTTTATAACTAGAGTAGATGAAATGGGCATTTTTTATTTATAGGGAACTCAACCCTATGTACGAAGGATATCTACAGCATGATGCACAGGAAGTATTACAGTGTATTTTGGGAAACATTCAAGAAACATGCCAACTCCTAAAAAAAGAAGAAGTAAAAAATGTGGCAGAGTTATCTGCAAAGGTAGGAGAAAAACCTCACCAGAAAGAGGAAGTGAGTGGCATTAACAGCTTGGAAATGGACAATATGAAGAATTCTGAGGACTATAAAGAAAAACCTCCGAAAGGGAATGGGAAAAGAAAAATTGACACTGAATTTGGTAACATGAAGAAAAAAGTCAAAGGTTCCAAGGAACACCAGTCACTGGATGAGAACCAGAGACAAACTAGATCAAAAAGAAAAGCTGCTGGGGACACACTGGAGAGTCCTCCTAAAGTCATCCCCAAGTTTGTTTCCGAAAATGAGAGTGTAAGACCCTCACAGAAGAAATCAAGAGTTAAAATAAACTGGTTAAAGTCTGCAGCAAAGCAGCCCAGCATTCTTTCTAAATTCTGCAGTCTGGGAAAACTAACAACAAACCAAGGACCCAAAGGACAATCTGAAGAAAATGAGTGTGACCTTGCAGACTTTGGGAAGTATGGAGGCGATGCTACCACGAATGGTTGTGGACTTGAGTCTCCAGAAGATATCAGACCTATAGATGTTAATGAAGTTAAGCCCATAAACAAAGGTCAGTCCAGTTCTTAGACTTTGAGAGATAGAAATATTAACAGCTCCAGGGACAATTTTTCTTTGGGACTGTAATCTGGCAAAAATTTGTTTTAAGAAAGTCATTTAACCCTGAATGTTTTAAAAACTGGTTAGGTGTATGTGATACTAATTTTATGGTTATAACCAGGGTAGTACATTTTAATATAAACACTATTTTTTCTCTTCTTATCTATGTAGTATTTTACATAAAATCAAGGAAAATTGCATTCAGTGAAAATTTTAAAGTAGAGAACTGAGTCTTGTACTACTTGAATTCAATTTCTACTTTTTTGCCTGTTTCATCTGAGGGAAAGCGGTGGTGCCGATATGGGTCATAGTTTTATCAAAAGTCCCAGCCTTGTTTTGGGTCATTTTGTAGGGGGATATCTTTGGGAAGCAAGTGAAAAGACACAACTGACTTTCTTTTAAAGACAGTAGTAGTTAATATTTAAACAAGATACCTTAGACTTCATGACTAAAGTACCTCTTAGTGCTAATTAGCTGAGATATAAAAATGCGGCTTTTATTCATGAACTTATTTCATTGGAAAAATGGCTGTTTCGGCTTTACTGAAACTAATCTTTATAAACTATATATTTTCCTATTCTCGTTTCAGGTATAGAGCAAATTGGTTTTGAACTAGTGGAAAAATTATTTCAAGGTCAGCTGGTATTGAGGACTCGTTGCTTGGAATGTGAAAGTTTAACAGAAAGAAGAGAAGATTTTCAGGACATCAGTGTACCAGTGCAAGAAGATGAGATTTCCAAAGCGGAGGAGAGTTCTGAGAGTAAGCAGAATTGGGTACTTGTGTGTGTGTGGTATCCTTGGTCTGAAACACAGCCTTTTCGTTTATTTAGCTTTGTTAATAGCATTTGAAAAACTGCATCTTTATTTTGACATGAAGTATATTAGAATGGAAAAATGAAATGCTTTAATATATTCGGGGGGTCCTTACACAGCTATGGAAGTTATTTTTAATATAGTATTTGAACCATTGTTGTGTCCATTGCAGACCATGAAAAGTGTGGGTGTCATGGGAATTAATTGGGAGACTGGTATGTGTATCAGATACTGTAGAAAATGGCGTTTAAACTAGGCTGTATGCACTAAGGCAGAGACTAAGTTTAAGCTTACCTTGTTTTGGAGACTGGGTCTCACTTTTTAGTGCATGCTACCCCTGAACTATGTAGCCCAGGCTGGCCTTGAACTCATGGGGATCCTCCTGCTTCAGCCTCTGGAGTGCTGGGATTACAGGTGTGCACCACCACGCCTGGCTCTAGCTTGTTTGTTTTTGGTACCACGGGTTGAAACCGATCTTGTGCTTGTGAAGCAGAGGCAGGCAGCTGCACCACTGAGCTAAATCCCCAGCCCCTAGCTTATTTATTTGGTACCAGGAATTGAACTCCCACCCTTGCACTTGCAAGGCAGGCAGCCAAACCACTAACTAAATCCCCGGCCCCCTAGCTTATCTTGTTTTGGCTGTCCTTATGTATTTTTTTGTACATAAGTATTTAAAGAATATGTATTATGTTAAGGATGAGCTTCCCAAAGTAAATTGCTTTAGTTATCTGGGAGGAATGGGTTAGTCATTTGAATGTGAACTTTACACATGAAACTTCGTGATGCAGTTTTTGAATGTCTGAGACATATATTTTGTGACTGAAAAGATTATCTTTAGTTTCTCCAGAGCCAAAAACAGAAATGAAGACCTTGAGATGGGCAATTTCACAGTTTGCTTCGGTGGAGAGAATTGTAGGAGAAGATAAATATTTCTGTGAAAATTGTCATCATTACACTGAAGCTGAACGAAGTCTTCTCTTTGACAAAATGCCTGAAGTTATAACCATTCATTTGAAGTGCTTTGCTGCTAGTGGCTTGGAGTGAGTACTGTAAATAACAGAATAAACTGCTATAGAAGAGAAATTTTGTTAAAATACTGTAATAGTAAAACTATGGATTGATCAAAATGAATTTGTAAAGTTTGCCTTAGAGGTTTTGTTCTTTTATTAAAATGCATCAGTTTAAATCCTTTCAGTGTGAACATTTTGTAGTATGACTGCTGTATATATCTTGCATATTCATTTTAAAAATGCTAGTAGATTGTTTTAGTAGAACTGATTAAATCAGGGAAAATTTTTTGAATGTACTGACCTTTGAAGGGTAGAAAGGCAAAGTTTTTAGGTTTTTAAGGCAAGCCAGGAAATCAAAACTAGTCTTTGAAAAATGTGAGAAAATTTCTATTATTGAATGTAAATGTCTAAGAGCTGTTAACACTTTCTGACATGTAGGTGTCATTGTAGATTTCCCTCTGACCATGCTTTGATTGCCACAAGAGCTTGCCAGTACCTCTCATACTGTAAATCGTCTCTTATGCCATAAGACGATGTAATCTGTTCTGTAGTCAGTGGAGTTTTTCTTTGCTAAAATATATTTTATTTAGTTTTATTATATCTTTTAAAGACAGGATTTTGGTTTCAAAAGTACTTTTAGAAAAATAAATGAGCTTTGGGGATTTAGCAAGGAGGCACCATGCCTACCTTGCAAACGCAAGGTCCTGAGTTCAATCCCCAGTACCAAAAAGGAAAAGAAAAATAAATGAGAAAAAACTGTATACCCTCACATCGAAGCCACTGGATTTCAGTGTTTGTGTCTATATTAAATTATTCAAAATTGAGATCTTGTTTATATTATTCATATGAACACTATTGCTTGGTTTCACATGGATATAAAATGTTGAACTTAAAATAGAATTCCAGGAAACGTTTTATTTTCTTTCCTTCCAAAGGTTTGATTGTTACGGCGGTGGACTTTCCAAGATCAACACTCCCTTACTGACACCTCTTAAGTTGTCTCTAGAAGAATGGAGCACAAGGCCAACCAACGACAGCTATGGCTTGTTTGCAGTTGTGATGCACAGTGGCATTACAATCAGCAGTGGGCATTACACCGCTTCTGTTAAAGTCACCGACCTCAACAGCTTAGAACTGGACAAGGAGAATTTTGTGGTTGACCAGATGTGTGAAGTGGGTAAGCCAGAGCCACTGGATGAGGAGGAAGCAAGGGGTGCAGCTGAAAATTATGACGATGAAGAAGTGTCCATGAGAGTTGGGGGAAATACACAGCCAAGTAAAGTTTTGAACAAAAAAAATGTAGAAGCTGTTGGACTTCTTGGAGGACAAAAGAGCAAAGCAGATTATGAGCTTTACAACAAAGCATCTAATCCTGAGAAGGCTGCCAGTACAGTATTTGCTGAAAGTAGAAGTTCTGAGACTAGCAGTACTAATGGAATCTGTGAAGTGGATAGAAACAAGGAATCCAGCGACCAAACAGGCATTTACATGAGTGGATTTGAGAACAAAATTTCCTGTGTAGTGCAGAGTTTAAAGGAGTATGAGGGGAAGTGGCTGCTTTTTGATGATTCTGAAGTGAAAGTTACTGAGGAGAAGGACTTCTTGAATTCTCTTTCCCCTTCTACATCTCCTACATCTACTCCTTACTTGTTATTTTATAAGAAATTATAGAGTGGGTGTATTTTCCCTGTGTATATATTAAACAGGCCTGGCCAACATTGGTAACATTGATTACAGCAAACAGTTGTTTAGCTTATCTTTTAAAGCTGTTGGATATGAGGGGGTCTCTAAGTTTTTATATAATAGCGAGATTTGAAATACTGAAAAACCATGTTAATTTTTAGAATTTTTCTTCATAGAGACAAGTGATGTGTTAGTTCCTGGGAACAAACTTGTATAGAGATGCTGAATTGAATTATTCAAAATGGAAGCATTTAAACCTTTTGGATTTACACCAGTCTTTTTTTGTTTGCTTTTTAAAATAAAGTGCTTGTATTTGTATTCTCCATGTTTGGGAGAAATTATCTACATGGTATTTATAGGTCTGTGCTTTTTCACCTAAGACGCAGAATCTCATCCAGTACATTTAGCTTTATCAGTCGTGAAGCCCGATCTCTGATGGGCTATGTCAGAGGCACAGAACCTAGAATGCGTGTATTCACTTTGGGGTGTGCATTTCGTGCCTTCAGTCAGTTTGGAAAGTGTCCCAGAACAGCCAGACGGTCCCCTTTACCTTCAGAAGAATTATATATATATATTTATGAAGATGATTCTGTATTCTAGTACATCTTTTTGGGCATGGACTAATTTGTATCTCTTCATACTCGTTCGTATTCTGCACGATCTGTGTATATCAAACTTAAGAGAGGTATGACCTTAAATTTAACTTTTTTAAAAACTGGGAGGTCAATAAAACTTAAATTGTATACAAATGTTCACATGTTTTTACTTGCGTGCTTTTATCATAAGGATAGCCGAAAGAGGGTGGGAGGGAGGGGAGGATAAACATGCACCATTACCTTGTACGCTTTCCGACACCGTCGACGTTGTCATACTTACGAGATTTATAATAAAACTGTCACATCCTGCTGTCCTTTAAAGTAGACATTTAATGGCATTCAAAATGAGAATTTAAAACAGTGCTTTGGGCACACACACAAACTTAATTATGCTTTCATTTTAATTATACTGAATTAGTAAGTGGCCAATTATGTGACCTAAAGGACATTACGGGTACTAAGATTTTCTTAATGACTAAAGAATTTATAAGTGCTTTAGAGTAGCACATCCCACTTCAACAAATCAGACTACCTGATCAACCAGAAAGTCACACCAGAAGGGCTTTCCCCTTTCTACAGTCAGAATCATGGAGCTTTAAAGACAGCCTATCTATCCATAAGATGATGGAACAGGTGTAGGACAGAGCTTGGGCTTGGGCTTCTATTAACTAAAGAGAGGGCCAATTTTTATTTGCTCGCTTTTAGTTGATCTTTTTGAAGCAGGCAGGGTGTTGCTCTGTAGTCCAGGTTGGCCTTGAGCTTGCTTTGTAGCCCAAGCTGTCAAACTCCTGATTCTCCTGCCTCAGCCTCTTGAGTGCTCAGATTATAGGTCTGTACCACCACACCCGGCAAGACAGTCAATGTTAGGAACTAGTACAGATTCCTGAAAAGGCATGTAAGGAGTCACGATATATTCCACGTCCTACCAGTTAAGAACAAGAAACTCCTGACGCAGAAAATTAGAACTGCATGATAACTAAATCACTGTAAAGTCCTTGATACTGTCACTGAAATTTACGTAAAGTTAAAATGGCCCAACTTACTAAATGTAATCTGCAGAGAAGTGGTGTAGGGTTAGGGATTACTTTATCCTTTATGTCTGCCCTCCTTTCTTCCTCTTTGATAGTAGTCACTTCTGTGTGTCTCCATTCTTAAATCCTGGCCTTAGCTGGCTCCCCTGTATTTGGGGAGCTGGACTTGGCCCTGCCTGTGTTCCCAGCTACTAAGCCTTTTCTAAGGTTATTCCTTCTGACTTCACTTAACTCCTCTTGGTCCAATGATGGAGGCTCATTTGAAAATCTTTCAGTGACTTGGTCTTTGAGTTGATGTAGCTAAGAGGGATTTGAGATAGTAACTGCCTGTTCTTGAGGTGAGCTCAGTGGGGAAACTGGCCATCACCAAGTTAAGGAGACTTCTGGACAAGAATAGGTGATGGCAGGGGATTAAATCTGACCATTCCTTAAGGGGTTAATGTAACTGGTCAGTAGAAGGGTTACCAGCAGTACCATTCTGTAAGCTGGAGCACTGCAAAAAAAAACGCTGTTCTGGACACCTGAGAAATCAGTGTGCACTGTTTGAGAAACATTTGCCAAGCAATTGTACTGCAAATGTTTTTCTCTATTATCTATTTACATGAAGTTAGTTTTAAATTAGGTGATTTTGAGTAACAGCTATTTTACTTACATGTGCCATATGACTTCTCACTTAACTAGTAGATTAAAAAGAATAAACTCTTGCTCTGTCTATAGTGATATAAAATAGTCTTAAGGCAGATTTCTAATTTTTTGGTTTAAATGACTGATGGCTATGTATGGAGCGCACTTGTGTAATCCCAGCTACTCAAGAGGCTGAGGAAGAATTCTAAGTTTGAGACCAGCCTGGGCAACTTCAACCCTGTCTCATACTGAAAAATAAGGCCTGGGGATCTGGCTAGTGCTCCCTGGATTTAATCACCAGTACCACCAAGAAAACAAAGACGACGAACTCACGACTGGCTGCTTAACTTGGAACTCCTATCCAGATGAAGCTATAAAGGTCAAGCTGTTCTTGATCATTTTTAGGTAAAAGTTTTATTTCTAGGGGGTTTATTGCAATGAAAAATAAGATTTCATAAGACAGCAATATCTGTCTATATTCATTTAACTCATTCAATTTGGGTTCTTTGGGCCTTCAAAGTGACTCAATTTTTATTTTCATTTTGCTAACTTTGGAGTTCTTTTGGTGGCACTGGGAATGAAACCCAGGGGCACTCTATCCCTGAACTACACTGCTAGCCCTTTTTATTATTTTATTTTGATACAGGGCCTGGCTAAACTGCTTAGGCTGGCCTCTTTCCTTACCCTTCCAGACAGCTGGGATTTCAGCCTGAACCACTTGCTCAGCTCTCTTAGAGCTAGTTCTAGAAAAACTCAACTTAACTCTCCGCCTCTTTCAACAAAGGAAAAATGTAAAAGTCCCACTCACTGAAGTTAGTGTAAACGTTTACATGTTTAATAGTACCTTGAAAATAAGCATTACTACATTTAAAATGGTTCCAAAATGAATCTATAAATGGTAATATAAATTAAAAAATACGGACTTAAAAGTAAATAAATTTAACATTAGCTATGGTATAAATAATGGTAAATGTATAGTGTACCTTTGAGTCATTAAAATGTCTTTTTAAAAAAGATAACAGCATGTTCCAGAATGTTAGAATCCATCGCCTTGATCCTCAAACTAAAACTACATTTGACATTTTGGCATCCTTCAACGAGTGAACCAATGCTGTAACTTCCGGAGTAACATCCCAAGTTCTGTTTTTCAAGACATCTTAACATTTCACACTCAATGTTGAATACATGGCTCTTTTCAAATGAACAGAACAAGTGCATTTAATTTTAGAGTTCCATTTTGCGGAGGCTTATTCGACTGAAGGAATCTCTAGAGAAAAAATTAGAAGAGTTAGAAGAAGAGTACCACACTTAAAAAAAAAATCTGTATATACCTTTGAGATGTTTTACATGATTTTTTCTTAGAGTTATCTCAAAAGTTTTGCCACGAATTTTTATTATCTTTGAAGTTAGGTGCTCCTTCGACATGTGCCTTATGTCCTGGTTTACAGATTACAGATTGGAACTATAGTAACCACTTGGCCAAGACTTGATTGTTTATTCATTTGTCTAATAGGTGCTATAGATACCGGTACGACAAGGACTATGAGATAAAAGGAGAGATTTGGGGAGAAAATTTGGGGTAACTGAATGGCAAAAGCCAGGTGTTTCTTTAGAGTACTAAATTTTAAGTCTTAAACCAGTGGTTTTCAAAACTTTGTCTCAGGTTCTTTTTACATTCTTAAAATTATTGAAGAAGCTAGGAAACTTGCTTATGTAAATATATATTGATATTTACCATATTAGAAATTAAATGGAAAAACTTAATTTCACCAAATAACTAATTGTTATCATAAACAGCACTATATTAAAAATGAGGGCTGGGCGTGGTGGCGCAGGCCTGTAATCCCAGCATTCGGGAGGCTGAGGCAGGGGGATCGCTGTGAGTTCGAGACCAGCCTGGTTACATAGTGAGTTCCAGGTCAGTCTCAACTACATAGTGAGACCCTGTCTCAAAAAACAAAACAAACAAACAAAACCCAAGGGAATCTTAGAAGAGCAGCACTCATGCACTGTCTGGACCGACAGATCCAGATTCTCTTCTATCTTTCTGGTGTCATTTCACAGTCTCTGGAGAACTGCACAACGCCGTCATGAGAGAATAAAGGTGCAAAAAGGCATATCATACTTGCTTTTTCGGGGGAGGGTGGGTACCAGAGATAGAATTCATGACCCTGCACTTGTGAGGCAGGCAGTGGCACCACTGAGCTAACTCCTTGGCTCCAGATTTTATCTCTCTTGTTGTTTTTGGGATACCAGGGATCAAACTCAGGACCTCCCACTTGCAAGGGGAGTGTGATGCCACTGAGCTGCATCCCCAGCCCCATACTTGCTTTTAATATGAAGTAAGTTTTGACCAGCAAACTGCTGGAAGGGCCTTGGGACTCTTCTTTGTGGGTCCCAGGGCACACGCAGAACCACTGTCTTCAGACCTCTAAGACCTACTACTAGTAACACTTCAGGTTTTATAATTTCAAGAAATTTTTATTTTCTAAATTCTAAGGCTGGGAGGGATGATATTCTTGAAATATCTTTTAATGTATTTTCCTTTGCTCTTGGGTTGGTTTCTCTTGCTTGTCCTTCCTGCATTAAGGTTAAGCTATGAGCCTTAACATCCCCAGGACAGGAAAGGGCAGGCACAGAGATCACACTCAGCTTTGAATCACAATTTTTTGGGGGGAGTTCTAGTGAAAACAGCAGTTTTGAAAGCTATATACTGTTCAACAAGAAAAGGGTTTTTGTAAATTCCAAAAATCTACCCACAAATACTGACTGAAGCTTAAATTGGACATGGGAATGCACACCTGTAACCCCAGATTCCAGAGGGTGAGGCAGGATTTGCGAGCTCAAGGCCAGCTTGGGCAATACAGCAATTCAGTGATTTAGCAAGACCCTATCTCATAAAAGGACCGGTGAAGTAGCAGGCTAGGGGAAAGGAACAGATATGAGATAAGGAAAAAATGGCAACAAAGCCTTTGTAAATAGGGATGGAGGGGTTGAAGGGAGGGCCAGGGGAATGGGGAAAAAAAAAATAAGGACCAAGATATATCACGTAAAGTTACAGTGATGAGTGCCATCATACTGTGTACCTAAAATGTACCAATAAACTTAATGAAAAAAGACGATGATACAGTTTGGGGCAAAAGTCCAGGTTCAGCCCCAATAAATAAATACATCAGTAAAGTCTGGGATGTAGCTCAGTGGTAGAGTGCTTCCCCAGCATGCTTGAGGCCCTGGGCTCAGTCCTTGGTATTGCAGAAAACAAAAACCCCAAAATAACTGAAGCTCAGGGGAGTGGCCATGAAGTGATCACAGACAGAAGCAAAACAGGATCTGATATAAGGGAGTGTCTTTCAGACAGAAAGGACGTGGCTTCCACCAGTCAGGGCAGAAGGCAGTGACCAGGCCTGGGCAACCTGAGGGTGGCAAGGACCCGACGCCCTGCCTGTCTCTTACAGCCGCCTGGAGGGATGGTGGTGTGGGCAGCGGCAGCTGCAAGAGTGGAGGGGATGAGGGTGATCTTCCCCCTGGGGATTCTGCAAGGACAGTTCCTTCTGCAGGGCCTCTGGTCAGCCAGGTACAGGCTCTGAAACAGTGCTGGGTGCCTCTGTCCCTGCCAGCTGGGGAAGAGATGCAGGTGACTCTGCTCCTCCCTGAGAGGCCACAGCACAGCAGGCACAGGGAGGCACCTGAACGGATGTGCGAGTAAATTTTTGCACAGGACCATTGAAGGATGGGACCAATTCCCGAGTGATTAAACAACCAGTTTAACTTTCTTTTGCAGTGTAGAATTGTTGCATCTATATTCTGTTTTTATATAAGCAGCTCCAACAGCCTTCCAAACATTAACTTAGGAGATACACTACTGTGTTAGTCTGAAGAAAAGGGTGTTAAGACGGCAATGCCACAATAGTGTAACAGTTGTGTGTATATTTGATTTCAAAATGCAGAAAAGGCAGTTTATTTTTGGCAGTTTTTTGTGTTCTTTCCATACTAAAAAGCCAAATGCCGGACACTGCCCTAGGACTCTCTGTAATGCCACTTAGTCCTAACAACCTCTTCAACACAAGCAGTCATTTCATTATACAGAGGAAAAATCTAAAAAGCAGACTAAATTACCTGCTCAAGTAGAACTAGAATTCCGTTGTAGAAAACTCCAAGTTGTTTCCATTTCTAGTTTGCCAACACTTAAAAAATGAATAAAACTATGTGTACTATTTACAGTCACAGGTAAGAAAATGAGACGTTAACGAATTTTCTCATGAAAGTACCAGAAAGTATGTTTTTTGGATAAAGGATCTCACTATGTAGCCCAGTCTGGCCTTAAACTCATACTTTTCCTGTTTCAGCCTCCCAAGTGGTGGGATTACAGATGTGTGCCACCACATCTGCCTGTGACAGGACTTCACAGCCAGACATACAGT
Organism: Fukomys damarensis; assembly: GCF_012274545.1. Taxonomy (NCBI): domain Eukaryota; kingdom Metazoa; phylum Chordata; class Mammalia; order Rodentia; family Bathyergidae; genus Fukomys; species Fukomys damarensis. Next base: position 1,520,076 of record NW_022900945.1, read on the forward strand.
GCCGCACAGGTCGTGTGTGTTACGACGGACTGTAGGAAGAACCGCCTCCTAGCTCCTCAACTGACAGACACTGGGCAAAAGGCTTATGCTACTCTACCTGCTTGGTTCCAGGGGATAAAACACAAAGCCATGTAATAAAAGTTACCCTAATCAACTACTGAAACAATTCAATCAGATTTTATTTTTCTACAGAGCTCTGCAATAAGAGAAAAAATAGGCGTACCTGTGGCAGGTGACAGGCAACACTGCCTTGTACAACTGAGGGATCTTCCTGTTTATCAGCGGCTGCAGAGACTCCTTAAGGCGGTGGTAGTTTCTCTCCAGCTCCCTCTGATACTCCTTCTGGTCGGGCCCGATTAAGCTCTTATTTTTCCTTAAAGCATCCTCACACCTGGGGGCAAGAAACACATCACCAAAAGACCTCTTCGAGCAGAGCAGGTGGGCTTGGTGCCCCCAACACTCACACTCACACACCTGTGTGTGCCCGGACAGTCAGGCTTTCAGCGGAAGGTTAAATAAGCCTTTTATTTTAGCTTTAAGGAAGGGAATGAACAGATGACTGAGTTCCTTTAAAATCTAATAAATACTTTCAGTTTTCTCTAAATTGAAAATTATGTATTTTAATTGTTCATTCTGAAGCCACTTTCTGACATCACTTCCAGGCGGAGCTCATCAAGGGTGCACTGACTCACACCGGCTGGCACCACTGGTGCCTTTGCTCAAACATTTTTCTCTAGATGAACAGATCTGGATGATGATCCTTTATCCAACTTATTGAAGCACTTAAGAAAAGTATGTGGACCTCAACAGATGAAGGAAGAAAGGATATTTTTTTAAAAACACACATCCATCCTTGTGGGATGCTGAGCAAAAGCACTAAAGGACTGTAATAGAAAGGAAGGCTAGAAAAACTGAGCAAGCACTTGGGAAAGAACAGACGAAACTCAGTGTATGGAAGGAAGTAAAATCTAGAAATATGCTGCAGTACCAAGAACTGCAGAAGCTGCAAGTGGAAGGCCTGACCACAGTCCCGGACACTTGCGCGCTAAGCAGGACTACTGAGCACAACAGTGCAGAGCCAGACTGGTAACAACCACAGCAAGACTTCATCTCTTAAAAAAATATAAAAAGTGGAAAATTAGTTATTCGATAAAAACTAAAAAACCACTAATTTTTATCAAGATTAAATGAGGGAAGGTCAAATATGCTCTTCTGGATATTTAAAATGTGAAATGCAGCAAAAGCTTAAAAAGTTATAGAGGATATTATGTACAATTTAATGCAAAAGAAACTGACACCATATTTTTCTAGATAAATATAATGTAGCAAAAGAGAGTAAGAAAAAAATGTAACCCTAAAACCATCAAATGGATTGAGTCAGTTATGTTTAAAATCTACCCACAGAGAACTCATCAGCATGCAAATTCTGCTAAGCACTCCAGGGGCAACACTAATCTAACAGTTATTCCAGACTACAACAGAAACTAATCCCTCATGTTGAAAAAAAAAAAGTGCTGTTCCAGAGAGGGTTTTTCAAGGCTGAAATACAAAAACCTAATGAGGATGATAAGAAAAAAACTGTGTAGGAGGTAGGAGGATTCTTTAAGCCCAGCTTGGGGCAACTTTGCAAGGCAATCAAAGGGGCTGGTGTTGGGGGTGTGGGTGTGGGTGGCTGCAGCTCAGAGCAAAGACCCAGGTTCAGTCTCCAGTACCAACAATACACAAGTAAATTCCAGCTCACTCATACAAATGATTTCAAAACTCCCAAAGAGGAAACCATTCTACCAAGGTAACTGGTAACTAAAGAGGTGTGAATTTAGTCCATATCACACATCATTATACACCTTCTAGAATGGTAAAAGTTAAAATGTTAGATCACATCAAATATAGGCAAAGATATACAATAACATTAACAGAAACTCAAACAGCACTGATAAATTTGGCTTACACACTGGGAAAAGTGAGGCATCAGCTGGCTGACAATGAACCCATGAGCCAGCAGTACTACCGCCCGGGATAAACCTGGAAAACCTCTTGTGCATAAACACCCAGAGACAGGTGGTCAGTGTTTGAGTAGTGCTCCTCATAATTCTTTGAAACTAAAATAATGTAAAACTAAACTTATTTTGGACACTACAGTTTCTGATACAAACTATAAAAGGCAACAAAAGAAACACTGAGAAATTCAGTGCGCCCGTTGCCTCTGAAGGGAGGGAGATAATGTCAGAGAATATCTTATAGGAAGGGGACGCTCTATTTCTTAAACTGAGTGGAAGGTACAAGACCTTTTCCTTCCTATTCTTTAACAGCAAATGTTAGAAATATTTTTTCAATCTACTCAAGATTTGATGAAAACAAGTTTTTAAAGACAAACTCAAAAACACAAAAGTAAACACATGGAAAAGTATCATTTTTAGCAATAAAAGCAAACTGAATTTTCACATAAAACTTACAAAAAGACACCATGCTTACATATAAGGCATGAAAGCCAGCTGTCCTGAGACTAGAACACCTGTGCTCTTGACAGTAACTCTGAGAAATTTTCTGTGTTTTGCTCACAGATCAAGAGCAATAAAGATGTCTCTGTACTTTGCTTGGTAATTTCATAATGGAATTTTAGTTCAACAAAAGAAAAAAATCAATTGTGGTACAAACTACAGCACACACAAATTCAAATTCAACTTAAAAAGCAGGAATACAGGGGCTGGGGATTTAGCTCAGTGGTTCCGCTGCCTGCCTTGCAAGCACCAGGACCCAAGTTTGATCTCCAGTACCTGCCCCCCGCAAAGCAGGAATACAGAAGATTACAGTAATTTGAAAAAACATAACCATTACAATAGAACCATACAATATAACCATTACAATTATAGTACTTTAATTGAACAGTAAAAATTTAAGCTTATATGTATGACAACTATGATAAAATATATATGTATATTGTCACAAAAATGAATGGTAATCATGAAAACAATGTAGTAGCGGCAAAAATTTCTTATAAGATGTAAACTATATAGTTTTTTGTTTACTTTCTGCTTATTTCGGAACTTAGAAAGAGAAAAACGTTCTGTGCAGGCACTAACACTTAAGAAGACCCATTGCCTACAGGAATACATGATAGTAAAGTAAATATATACAAAAACACATCTGTTTAGAATTATAGCTATGATAAAATATTCCAAAACAATACCAAGGTCACAGGGCACCTGTCACTGCAGGTCTATGCGCTAGCGAATTCTGCACTGTACCATGATGATCACCGGGCTCACAAAGGCAGCAGGATTTATTTTGTGGTTTTAAACCTCCCAAGTGATAAAAATTAGTGTTGGAAATCAATCGATTCTATAATCTGGAAATGGGTTTCTTTTACTACCACAAGTCATATGTTCCTTGTATTAGGGACTATGTTTGCTGTCATTTCCAAAAACCAACTACGAGGACCTCTAGCTTCTGCAATGCAAAGGAAACAATCAACAAAGTGAAGAGGCAAATAACCCAAGGACACAAAATGTTTACAAGCTATACATGTGACATGGAATTAACAACCAGAGTATGCAAAGAGGTAGAAAAATCCAGTACCTGAAAACCTCTGATTTATAAATGGACAACAGACCTAATAGGGATTTATCTATAAAGAAGACATACCAATGGCCAGCGAGTACATGAAAAATGCCAACATCACTAGCACGAGGGAAGCGTGAATCAAAACTGGAATGACTCGAGTCAGCACCTGCCTCCAGTAAGAGGACAAAAGATAACAAGTGCTGGTGACCGGTAGAAAGTCAACTAGGACGGCCGTGACGGAAAGAAAAGCTCCTCACGATCCAGCAGTCCCACTCCGGAGAGGACGTGCAAAGGAAAGGAAGTCAGTCTACGGCAGGGCGGGGCACGGCCACGACTGCTAGAGCACTACTCACTCTGATGGCCAAGGACGGGCCACGGAAAGGATGCAAAGGGTGGGCGAAACGTAGCACCGAGTCCTGTCCTTGTGACAGCACGGTGGGACTGGAGATGGGGACGCTCAGCGAGGAGACGGGCGTGGGAAGGCGCCTGCCACATGACCACACTTGTATGGGAGTCTAAGGAACACAACAGTGGTCCCAGAGGCCTGGTGCACGGGAAGTCCATCAGGGTGACTACAATAATGGACTGTGCACAGCGCTCCTCGGCTAAGTCAGGAACTGGGTGTAGGATGCATATTACAGTATTCAGAACAAAGAAATGGCCCAAGGAAATTCCAACCTGATGACTTTGCTTTTATTTTCATAACACTTACATGCAGGACTCTAATGTATAACAGAACATAAATCTACAGTACTCTACTGCACAGCACAATCAGCAAGAATCACTGTACTCTGCAAGTAAGGTGTACTGTATAAAAAAGACACCAAAGCTGTATAAATAAGACGTGCAGAACTGTACAAAGAAAAGAGATGGACTGTAAATCAAGACAGATGTTAAACAGGTAGGTCATTAAACAAGGAACATCTGTAGTTCAAAAAGCTAGAAGAAAGGATTTTCAGTGTTTTCACCATAAAGAAACAATGTTTGAGAGGACAGTTCTTGAACATTATACAATGCATACACGTATCAAAACAGTATATGTACCCCAGAAATGTGTACTATTTCTGTTTTTATGTCCTACTTAAAATTTAAGTACAAAAATTGTATTGTAAAATCTCAGACATGTGAAAAAGCTTTTTAAAGGTTTCTTTTTAAGATGTTTACTATGTTTGAGTAAAAGCAACTGATAGCAATTTGTGATAACTAATGCAGTGAGAATGAAGGAAACAGCATATCAAACTATTTAAACAAGTTAGCATTACCCATATTCTTCAGATAACTGAAATAAAATCATCTCTTCCATTAATAAACTCATTAAGTGGAATGATCTGATAAGAGAAACCCATAATTCATACTGTGGTACGAGAAGCCATAGAGGAAGTCAAGCTGGGCTTCGGCAGTAGTTCTTACGGTACTTAATCTGTGACAAGCAGCCACCGAGGAAACAGATGAAGGCCTCTTAACTCACTCGCACCCCAATCTACTTTCCCAGGCTTTTCTGACTACTTTCTTTCATAGAACCCATGGTTTCAGCCTCAGTAGACTACTTACCCTTCACAGATAATGACCTTGGCTAATTTTTTTTTTTTTTTCTGCTTGCCATAACCTCCCCTCTTTTCTGTCTGAAAAGCTAGTATTCACTGTTGTAGGTCCTTATCAAATGTGTGAAATCTTACCAAGTTGAATTAATCATTTCCTTTTATGTGATAGCAGAGTAAAGCAGGAATTAAGCATCCAGTTGATAAAGGACTATGTCAAGTCAGTAATAGTTTCAAGTTAAAAACATTTCCTGAGCCTTGGCTTCTCCAATCTTTAAAATAACAGAAGCTGGGTGTGGTAACCCCATGCTCTGCAGGGTCATAAATTTAGCCCAGCATAGGCAATGTAGCAACTCAGTGAAACCCTGTCTCGAAATAAAAATAAAAAAGGTCTTGGGATGTATCTCAATTTTACAGCCTTGGGTTCAATCCCCACTACTGCAGTAATAAATGGATGAGTGAATAAATAAAACTAGAAATACGGCATTAAGGAGTAGGTACGCAATTAAAGAGCAGTGAGTGCTAAGCAGGGCATCATGTCCCGCCTGACTGCTTCCCCGTACACTCACTCCCTTTCTAGCAGTCCCTCAGGCCTGCAGGTCACACTGCAGGGCTGGACACTCAATTTTCAGACCCTGATGCAGGAAGCCGAGCATACCTTTTAGTGAAATCTTTAAAGCAGAGTCGCAGTTTATTATGATGTCTGAAAAGCTTGGGGTCACTGGGTATTTCAGACAGGAAAACCTGGGCAACCTCCAAAGGCCCCTACAAAATAAGAACATAAAGCTGAAGTGTGTTTTTATCTTCTCTAAGATCATGCAGACAGAGACAGGCAGCTTCAGATTTCCCAATTTCACATCTATAACCTTGCCAGCTGCAATGATTCAAAAATGCTGAGCAGGCGCTCCAGGACTCACGACCGGGTTCATTCACACATAACCTTGTACTTTACGTACAAATTACCCAAATACCACAGCTCTGAGCCCGTAGACCACCTGACTTTATTTTGCTGAAAGCTTCCCTCGTCACTCTGAAGACATTCTCCCGACACTCAAGACGGAGGACATAACAGAGACAGCTTCTAATGTTCCCATGACAAAATAATAGTATCTCCTATATACAGTTACTATTAAAACTATCAAAACTATTCCACATCGCTTATGTAATGCTCTGGACTTGGAAAAACACCTGGAGATGATATTCCTGGGAATCCAGGGTGGCAGAGACTCATATGCCCGTACACAGCTCTGCAAATGAGTCCTCCGTTTAGAAAGCACTGTCGGTGCACCATTTCACAGAAAGGTTACTTCAAGTGATTTAGTTCCTTCTTAACAGAATATATAAACAGATAGGTGAGGAAATACAGGAGAGAAGGCGGGTATAAAAATCCTAACAATTGAGCTTTTACTGAACAACTTCTGCTTTTCACTTGGCCTTCATTTATACTTTGCCACATACCCTTCTCACTGCAGCTTGTACACATTTGCAGTTTTGTAAGACACAGTGACGAAGTTATCACAAGCCCTGCTTATACCCTAAACCACACAGTGCGAGCTAAGGGCACTCACCTGATTCACTGTTGTACCTACAGATCCCTGGAGAACCATCTGAAGCATTTTAGGGTCTGCCGGATCCTGATGTGTAGCAAACGCCAACTCCTGGGTCTTTTTCTGCATGTCTTCTATAGCAACTTCAATGGGTGTTAGAATGATCTGAGTGAAACACAACTCTTAGAATCAGTGTGCTGCCTGAAAACTAATGTATAAAGGAGCTCTATATAATCGATGAAAATGAGGGGGGAAATGGGGAACAGTCATGAGCTTTTATATAACAATAAAATTCCAAACTGGATCCCCAAGTTTGAACAAACCAGAAAACAAAAAAGACCTTTTATAGTATAAATTAAGGCTGAACTGGGGCAACAGAAAAGACTCCAAAAGTGACCCCAAATAGATGAAGTTTCAGATGCCGGTGCGTGTGGGACAGAACGCACCATCTGTAGCACCCATACGGCACTTTGGTGGCCTGCTTGTATTTATGCAGCTAACGACACCCTATCTAGACTCACCTCTTCTTTGTGGATGACATTGACTCTTGTTTTAATGTAAGGAAAGGCGTGAGAGGTGGTCAGAATGGTCTTCCTCTTAAACTGCTCGTGAAGTTCCCCGTGGGCACGGCCATCTAACGTGAAGGGTGTACAGTACATGAAACGGCGAAGATTATAATTTTTGTCAAAATATGTGATTCGGTCCTTCATTTCGTAGGTGTCAAAGTAGGGCTCCACATAGGTAATCTGAATATATGCCTAGAGGGAAAGGAAAGGGTCCTTCACTTCCTCACTGTTCTGCCCTCACTTAGTACTTCCCAGGCAAAACTGCAGCGGTCTCAACGCCACGCCTGTGTCCCCAGTCTCACCAACCCTACCTTGTTAGGATCTAATTTACATTTGTCCACAGGGTTAGAGTCCTTGATCACTTCAACCACATCCTCTCCAAATCTTTCTCCATAAAATCCCTGCAGTGAAGACAAACAAAGCTTTTACATCAAGTTAGCAGGATTAGTAAAGACAGCAGGCTTCTGAGCACAATAATCAACTGTTACAAAGTAATAACAAGCTACTTTTAAAAATACACATTTATTTGATATTATTCCCAGCCATATACTTTAAATAACACAAAATAAAACAAAAGAACAATTTTGGCCAGTAAAACACAGGATTCCAGAGGGGGCTCTCCAAGAGAAACAAGAGGGGATGCCACACAAGGAGAAAGCAGCTCACTGTCTGCGACGTGCAGGGCAGTGTGCAGTGAGCCTGATGTGGCCTCTGCTGCACACCACAGTCAATGATGCAAGATTACCGCTACGAATGATTTAAAGTAACATTCCAGAATTTTCCACCAGGCAGGGAGGCACACTTAGGAGGCTGAAGCAGGAGGAATGTGAGTTCAAGGACAACCTGGGCTACACAGTGAGCTGAAGGCCAACCTGAACCATACAGTGAGACCCTGTCCCCCCCAAAAAAAAAAATCCAGAATTTTCAAATAAAAACACTGATCTGTTGTAGGTGTGTGCAATTTTGGCTTTTGACTTTCAGATTTTTCCACGCAACTGAGAGGAAGCATGCACAAGGTTAGAACACTCAGAAGGAAGAACTAACTCTGAGCTGTCAAAGAGCAACGCCCCAGTGGCCCCAACGCAATTCTGAAATTACCTTTGGGAAACACAGTCTCAGTATTTCCCAAGACTCAGTGAGCTCATAAAAAGTAAAAGTCAGTTTGTGAAAGTGGAGCCCTAGGAAGTCCTCAGTGAAACGAGACATTCGGGGACCAACCTGGTGGGGTCCAAGCAGGCACACACACTGCTCCTGCCTTCTCAGTCTGCCGGTTCTGCAGCCCAACTCCTGGGGCCCAAGTCTGCCGTCCAGACCTCTTTCCCACTTCTAATACTTCTGGGCCAGCGACCCAACAGGGAAGGGTCAGAAGGGGTGTAACAGAAGAGCTCAGTCAGCCCAGTAAGTACAAAAATCAACCATCCAGGGTGAGAGTGAGGAAGCCACAAAGGCGAAGGGATTCTAAGAAGGGTTAAAAGTCATCCTGCTGGGAACTAATTAAGACAACTGGGTCAATTTCCCAGGGTTTTACTCCTACTTTCATTATTTACTGCTACTTAATTCACTGCATCTCGTTCTACAAAATGCGGACAATCAACAAATCTCAACACGAAAAGTCACAGTAATTCTGAAGGACGTAATGATTTCTAAAATATATGTGAAGACAGGCATGGTAGAACTCACCTGTAATAACAACATTCTGGAAGCTGAGGCAGGAAGATTGTGAGTTTGAACCCAGAGTGGCAATTTAGTGACTTAGCAAGACTCTGTCTCCAATAAAAAATAAAAAATGGGCTGGGGATGCGGCTCAGTGGGAAAGCCCTGAGTACCAGGGTATAATATCCATCAATGTCTACCCCATCTGAAGCATTAAAACAGAGCCTTGAAAAATATAGTTAACAATATTTTAAACAGGCATGGTGGCGAATGCCTATAATCCTACTACTTGGGAGGCTGAGGCAGGAGGATCACTATTCAAGGCCAGCCCAGGTTACACAGAGTTCAAAGTCAGCCTGAACTACAAAGTAAGAAACCCTGTCTCAAAAGAACAACAACAACAAAAACATTTGTTAAAATGTTAAAAAAATATTTGTTAAAGTATTACTTTGCGTATCAGAAACCCTGTACTCTTAAGCAGTGTTTACTTGGCAGGGTCAGGCACACCAAATGACTGAATCTAGCTCCGAAAGTCTACTCATCACAGAGAACACACATTAAAGAGGACATCCGATGGACCACAGCATTCACCTCCAATCTGTGTGATATCTCAGCAAGTTTGGTTATTGCAGGCTCCTTGTACACAAATTCCTGTTCATCCAAATCCCCGAACTTGGTTCCATAAAAACCAACTCGAAAATAGGTGCCGAACATCCGCTTACCATCCTAGGTTTAGGAAAATGAAGAAACTTTATTACAAAGTCTTTTTGTTTTTCACATTATGCTTAGATGGGTATAGCGTAAAAATCTTTAAAACATTGTAAAAAGTTTTTGTTCAAAATTATATTTTTATCTTTCAAATGAAAGTTAAAAACAAAGTAAATAGTGTTTTTTTTTTCATGATTTCTAAAAAACATTATGCAATTAGGGTTTTCACCAAAAGACTGAATCACAAATGACATCTTTTTCAGACTGGGTATAAAGTGTAACACTGGTCTAAGTATATAAAAGTGAGATAAACCCCTTTTCTTATATTAAGAAAAGATGCTTGGTATAACACAAACTGTCTTAACTGTCCTACTATTGGAACACATTAAAGTTAACTTTAAAAACAACACTAATACATCTTCAAATTAGCATTAGCTTTTCCATAACTTCTTACATATATTAGAATAAGATTATAAAAGAACAGCACCTGGCCTACATCAGTAAAATGTTAAGATATTCCAGATGTATTAACTAAAAAAAAATTTGTAATTAATATTCCTGTGTTGATAAAAATATTTACATGTGGAAGAAAAAGGCAATAGAAAAGAGAAACATATAGGAATAAAAGATACTTTAAAAAATTCTGAGATAAGATTATTCTAAAGACCTAACCCCTACTACATGCTTTAACTACACACTGATCTCAGAATTAAGTCCCCTAACACTCACACAAGCATGTCTGAAGAATATTCTTTTAATAAAGATAAATACATAGAAGTTTTCTCCATGCAATTTTTACAGTTCAGACCCAAAGCTGTTTCAGAAGGACTTGGCAACTCCTGTATACATAACCACACATAAGTATTTAAATTCTTTTGAATTCTCTTTAAGCCTCACTTGCTTTATATTTATTCTTCCTATGTAGGAAAAAACCAAAGGGTATATAAATTACAGGTATTTAAGTAAAATAGGAAACTCTGATCCTTATACCAAAGGGAAAATATTAAGCGTCCAAAAGTAGAGTTTTAAAGAAAAATGTTTCGTGCTAAAGAAGTTTAGAAACTTGAAGTTTCTAATTTAAAAACATTCTTCATTGTTATTTCAAAATGTAATTGCCTTCTACAGTAAACAAAATCTTTCTAGCTGGATTAAATGAATTTAACCAAAATTCTGATTAAAACCATTAGTACGCCAATGCAATAAGGGAACAATACTAATGAAGGAAAGGGGGCCCTGCATGGGAATAAAACAGCATCTGAAAAATTAATAATCTGTGATTGTTATTTTTAAAAAGATCTCTCACACAATGTGTGTGTGTGTGTGTGTGTGTGTGTGTGTGTGTGTGTGTGTGTGTATGTATGTATGTATGTATGTATCCCTACGTTTAAATGCCATTTTTCTAGCTGCATCACTCGAGGCCTGTTCCAATACTTTCCCAGTGAGTATTTAAACACTGGGAGATGGCAATTAGGACCTGCTTCCCTTAGCCAGCTTTCCAAGTCTATTCCGCCTGCACGACAGGAAGTCTTGTCCTATGTGCAACGTACTTAGAGGGGCCTCATAGAAGCAGATGGAACTGGGAGTGTGATGTGAACCCCAAAGCGTCAGGGACTCACTGAGTCCTGGACTTTGACAGTGGATTTTATCAATGCAGACTAAAACCAAACTACCTCTCCCTGTGTACCTTCTCACAATTACATGCAATTCAAGGAAAACAACTGCTGAGTCTTTCCTATGTTAGCTATTGTTTATCGTCAGTAACAGGAAGATAAAAATAAGACTAGCTCCTCAAGAATAAAAAAGTATTCATGTGCGTGCATGTGCGTGCGTGCGTGTGTGTGTGTGTGTGTGTGTGTGTGTATGGTGCAAAGGGATCCATGCTATCACGGAAAGTGGCATCAAGAAAGGAAGACTTGGGCCAGGGATTTAGCTCAATGGTGCCGCACCTGCCTCTCAAGCACAAGGTCCCAAGGTGATCCCTGGTAAAAATAAAAAAAAACAAAAACAAACAAAAAGGAAGAGTCATCTTGTTGAAGCCAAGTGACAACTGTAGTATTGCAATGCTAGTCAAAGATGGGATTCTTCATTCCAAAGAACTGGCCAAATGGAAGCTGCAGGGAGGAGGGGATGCTCCGGCAGAGAGCGGGAGAAAAAGGCAGTTTACACAGAAATACAGAATGTGTTAAGAGAATTGTCCATCCGCTCCAACAGTTACTGAGTGCCTATTATGTGTCAGCAAAGTGTCGCAGACAGTTGTGAGAAATCGGTGAGCAAGGTGATGAGGGAAGCAGCCAGGGCAGGACTCAGCCAGAAGGCAGCAGCCTAGCAGAGAGGGTGGAGGCGTGGGGTGCTTCACATAGTCGAAGGCCCCTGCAGAGGACAAGGCTAGGCAAAGGTCCTGGCGCCAGAGCCCGCCTCCGTGTGCAAGGAACAGGAGAGTGGACCCCAGGGCTGGAGCAGAGGCCAGAAGGGGACAGAGGAGCAACCACAAGGAGCCAAGGAATGTGAGAAGAGTGTGTGTGTACTGGAGCGGGCAAGGAAGGGGACTGCAGGGCATGAGGCTTAGAAAAGAAAAAGGGCCGAGAGTCTCCCACACCAACCCTACCCAGTGAACAAGGGCAGTCATACAGCTGTGCCTCGGGAAGACGTCCACAGGGACGAGTGGAGAGAGAGTCACTGTGCACATTTCAATCTCAACTTGGAGCAACCCCCATTTCTTGTGCGATCTAGGGGATTTAACTGTGACTAAGCCAACCCCAGGGTCTATAGTCTCTCTGGAGACTGTACTATACCTCTACTAGAGAGGTATGCCCTTTAAACAGGTTACAATCTTTTTAAAAATGGAGACAATGTCATGTCACTATGTTGTTAACATTTGGAGACTGCTTTTTGTGAAAAATGTAAACTTGTAATAGTGTACTTCAGAATACCACCTGATCACTATTTGACAAAGGACAAAATGTATCTTTTGAAAATATGTATGTACACACAAACTACAAAATATTAAAAACTTTTCATATAGGAATTAAATATTCCTGTTCTGAAAATAATTTAAAATTTATTGTAAGGAAGAGATTGTTTATTTCCTATTATTTCAAGAAAAATAAAAGGGCTCTGGGAAAAGTTAAGAAAAAAGTGAACACTAAACAAGTAGAGGTGATAATAGCCACAGGACTCCTGAAGGGCTCACAGTGTGTTATTCTGTGTGGTAGAGATTGTTCCAAACTGCTAAATACTAAGTTTCAGAGTTGCCCTTTAAAGGCACGCATATGCTCTTACATTCTCACTCCCTAAAAGTTTTGCTACCTCAAACAATTTGTATGGAACCAAGGGTCATAACGCAAATGAAACATATAGCCAATATAAAAGCCCAGAGGGCTTTTCCTGTAAGTCCAAGCATTACTAATTCAAAGAACCTTTCTACAACATATAAATAATCCTTTCTGACTCTCAATCCAGGCAGAGTTCTTAGAGGATACTAAGAAATTGGATAGGAAACATGATTTTAGAAAAAAATGGAATTACTGAAGTTTTCACAGAGTCAAAAAGAAAAATATTCACAAGATAGGAACTTACCACAATAGACAATAGTAAAAGTAGGGAGTAGGGTCAGCAACCAGGGGCAAGAGAGAAGAGAAAACAGAAAGCATTTTAATTAGGGAAATTTCAAAACAATTAAGCAGCAAATGGCAGCAAACACATTTTAAAAATGCAAGCATCCATTTAAGTTTTACAAGGGAAAAGCAAAAACAAACGTGCAACAAATTTTGAAGCTACAAAGCTAAAGGTCCAGTAAAAGGTAGTGACAGGAGTATAAACAAGAAAATAAAGTCTGTGTGACTTTTACCATGCAATCAACATGATGAAAGAATGGTATTAATGTCATAACCAGTGAAAATTATACCTTTCAGGGGTCGATTTAGCATCAAGTAGCTAGTAATAAACTGCTCAGAGGTTTTAAGTCTTTCTAATTTTCATTATGCCTAATTCTCAATGAATTCTACTGCACATCAGAATATCTACATGGAACTTTCTCTCACAGTAACCAGGGTAAGTCTGTACACATATCATCTTAGGTACTGCTGAGGTCATACATAGTCACACTAGAAATTTAAGGTAGATATATAAGGTCCTGCTTTCATTTAAAGAAAAGTAAAAGGTAGGCACTATTTCAGAAATGGAAGAAAACTTAGTTGGAACATTTATTCCTATGATTCTCTGTTTGGGTAAACAAATAAGGATTTCATTGCAGAACCAACCCAGAACTCTAAGCTATTTAGTCAACATAAACTTGACTACAAATGTCAGGTAAAGCACACAACTTTATATGTACCCCTCACCTTAAATAACTCTGATTCACTAGTACGTACCTTAACTTCATTAAGATAAATCAGTGTATAATTCTCTCCCTTATAGAAAGATATAAACCAATGCTTACTAATTCTTCCTGTCAATTCTCAGGTAAAATTTGCTTCATACTAACTCTTCACAAGCCCAATTACTATACAGCCGAAGCACCAGTAGCCTCCACGATGTATTAATGAATCAAACACTGACAGAATGAGATCAAATTAAATTTCAATGTCCCTCAATCTCTTTATCCTTCCCCCGCAAAATTTAAAGGGCAAAACTGAATTTCTTTCCTCAGTAGGACTTACGCTCAATGCAAAGAGACTCAAGATCAAGTTAACATAGTTTTCTAACAATTCTAAGACACAATTTTTTGTTTGCATTTTAATATCTCTGTAGTTCGCCTTTACCTTTCAACTAATTTGTATATAGATTTTTTTCTCTTAAAATATAAATTAATAGTATTTCTGATAAGTGATTGTATCTTAGATCAGATAGAACAGTCTTTTCTATTCATACCTCTGAGCAATAACACATAAATCGACCTCTGTAAAATGAAGTGAAACAATATTGTTAAAAATAGGAATCCGTGTGTAAATGCTGATGAAAGAAATGCTTCAAAGGATAAAAACAAACTAAAGTGATGACAAAGAGCTCATTCACCAAAGAACCTCATTAGTGTAACATAAGGGTTTCCATGCACTGCCTACAACCTCTGAATAATAAATTTCTTAAAATAACTTACAGTTATTTTAACAAAATTTCTTTGGTTAATGAATTCAGTTGATAGCAGATAGCAACAGAACACCCACAGCTAGCACATGTGGGCAAAGCATTGGCATAACAGATCTGATCAAATCAATCTATTAGTGTCTTTAACTAACTAAAGCATTACCTACCTCCCAGCCAGTACTCTGTATAATAAAAAGTAAAAAAGGGCAAGTCATAAAAAAAAAAATGTTTAAAAGGAACAACAATGAAAAAAAAAAGGCCAAAGGAAGTTAAATAGTGTAAGGCACCACACCATAAATCCTTCTCCAGGAACAGAAGATGACAAGGTATTTAAAATAGCACATTCTTTCAGTTAATATCTATAATCATTTAATAAACTATTTCAAAACCTAGAAGCTAAAATTTTGCCTTTTAAAACCTTTAGTTTTTCTTAGGTGAAAAAATTATTTTTCAAGTGAAAGTACAAACTTTGGGGAAATAACTAGCTGTTGTTTTACTTATGTGTCTAGATTAGATCTCTAAGGTAAGCTGCACTTTACTGAAATATCCAGATTAAACTGAAACATAAATGGCAATTTTGTTCACGTGACATTAACACTAGCTTTTAGATCTTCCAGACCTGACTGCGTAAGTTGTGGTTTACAGCTCTGGAAGTTGCTTTCATAGTGTATGGACAACTAACTAAAAGAGCCTCCTGTTAGATCATGAAACCTAATCAACCTTCTGTTTAGTGATTGACTGAAACTTGAATACTGCAGGAGATGGCAATACAGTCTTATGTCAACAGGATCAGCAGCCCTCTTTCACTTTCAGATTATATTCACCTATAACAGACCAGCCCATAGGGGAAGAGAGATGAGCCCAAGTCGAAAGACAAGCAAATAAGACTAGTAGTAATACACAAGTGCATCATCACTATTCCCCTTGTTCTTGGAGGACATGGCAGCAGTAACAGCATGGGTTTACAAGGCAGGGAAGAGAAAAGTGGAAGAGGGAAGGAGGCTCAAGAAGATACTTCAAGAGTCAGCGTCAATGAAAACAGCTGCTAGTAGTCTACTTCATTTTAAAACCAAGTTTAATTTGCTTCTAATTTGGGTGATAACATGTGGGTTATATAACCATACAGCTATAATTATATTATAAAAGATACTGATTTTATTATTTTCACTATTACTTTCATATTACAACTGTATCAATGACAACTGAATGCAACTAGGAAGATTACAGTTCAGTTGCAGTCACTAACGTAAATGTAAAATCTTTTTGGCAGCAAAGGGATAGGTATCAATTTTAAAATCAAATTCAGTTACAAACTCTCTATGAAACAGAACAAACCACAGTTTTAAAACTTGCTAGTTAATAATTAAAAATCTTATGGAAAATTCATAATGATCATCATTTGCTTTAGGGAAATTCACTTTTTATTAATAAGAATTGCGTTAGCCATGAACCATCATTTTGATTACTCTTTTCAAACTTGATTGAAAAGATCATTTCATGGTTTGACATAAGTATATTTCATAGTTTGACAAAAGTACAAAGCAACACTAAGGCTTTTAGACAGTTTTTTCTGCTTATACTACAGATATAAATTAGAAAAATTACCTGATGGACAATTTTGCTGAATGCTTCTTGAAGTTTGCCATGAATTGTGGATAGTTTCTTTGCATCCCGATTAGCTTCATGAATGGGAATAAGTACTTTGTAAACTTCATTAACTGCTTCATACATGCCAGCCTATGAAAATAATGTTTATAAGATACTGCTTTCTATTATATCAATAAGAAAGTAAAATAATTACAATTTATAAATTCACAATTTTCTACTAAAACAGCACCACTGAAGTTTTTCCAATTAAGATATAAATTCAAGCCTTTACAAAAGATGCTCACAGTAGCTGTCACACCCTCTGGATGTGGGCAGGTAGCACACAGGTGCCTACTTACACTTCCATATGATCTGGGTGGACTTTCTGCTCTAGCCACCACACTGACTTCACTAAGGTAAACGTGGTTACGTACGCATACACTTACTGAAGCGCATGCACTCTGCAGAAGCTAATTCTGAGCAGAGGAGTAAAAAGTTCAATTATGATAATGGTCATAGATACTGAATTTTATAATCAGATGACCTGTGGCCTCCTGGGAAACTAAAGTCGTTTACTTTTCCACCATAGTTAGTTGGCATCTCCTATAGAAAAATCTTCAAATATTTTGATCTTTAACAAAATATGAGAAGGCTTTGAGCCAGCAATTTTCTTCTACGGGGATAGCGGACCAGTGGCTGATCTGGCTATAACCAGGGTGAGGGGCAAGATGTGTTTATACTGGGCTCCAACCTTTATCCTCGACAGTGGAGTGGCACTGGAGAGAGGAGAGAGATTTTACAAAGTCATTGAGTTCTCATTGCTTCAGCATTTGCCCAAGGAAACAAACACCGGTCCTTGTATTTCCCAGTTAACTCACAGGAATATACTTAAGTAGTAACATAGCTGAAATATTTTTAGCATAACTTAAATGTCATATTTATTATTTTAATTAAAATAAGACTAAAAATAATATAATTCATAATTTTATAACATGTAATTACACGTATAGTGTTGATTAAAAGGGAAATTATATACAAGCAAGTAACACAGGCCACTGTCCCCTGATCTAAACGCACTACTGCGAATTATTAAAATTACACACATGCCACTGTTTCTAAAAATATTCTACCTAGAGCAAAAGGTTTTCCTCTGTGAGTTTCCCCCATATGGAGAATGGAACTGCGATGGTCAAGGTCCCTTAAGATATTTTAAAGAGATTTAATATTTTAAGTTGTGAAAAATACTCTTAAGAATCTCAGAATCATTGTATTTAAATGAGCTAGTTCTAAATGCCAATAATGATGAAGGCAGTGACGACAGCCAATATACTAGTACTTGGAGACAGGCACTGTGGCAAGTACTTTACATAGATTAACTGATTTAAACCAAACAACCACCACAAGGCAGGTACATTATTAGATATACCTAACAGGAAAGAAAAGGGAGGCACCAAGAGACTGAGTAATTTGTACCTGAAGTAACACAGCTAATAAGCAGCTGGGCCAGGATTTGAACTCTGGCAGTATGCCTTCTAAATCTATGTCCTCAGCCAAGACCTTGGTGGTGGGGGAGCTCATCACTGTGCTTTACTTCAGCTTCCCTCCTAACCTATCATGGACCTCAGTGTTTCCTACAGCTGTGCTGGAATGCTGGAAGAAAGCTAGAAGATAGAATGCTGGAACACTAAGCAGAAAAGGCAGAGAAAAGAGGTGGTGCTATCAGCCCAGTTCAAGGAGTAAACAAGGGTAGCTACTTTTTCCCCCTCCAATAAACACCACATTGAGGCTCTACCTGACTGCTCAGTTCTTCACACACTCATGGGGAAGAGGACTGGCAATGGGAGGGCAGTCATGCAAGGAGTCAGGACACGGTTCCTAACGCTCCTCATGTGGAGGCCCCAGGCCTCCACGTAAAGGTCACCATGCACCCATGGGTACCACGGTGCTTGGGAAGAAAGAACAATCTCCCAGCAGTCCAGCTCTCGGTATAGAGCCATGTTAGTCTACCCAAACAGAACTTAAATTGCCCAGAGAAGTTTTATTTTATTTGGCTCTATTTTTTACCTTAGAGCAGTGATGATGAACCTTTTAGAGCTTTCAATGATGCAATCAGCCTGCTGCAGAATGTGTGTCATAGGTCTGTTACCACCGCCTTAAAGGCTTTAGAAAATATTTTTTGGTGTAAGTTTTGTGAACCAAAAATATCTATATATGTACTGCTTCATATGAAAAACACTTGGGTACAATGACAGTATTAAGATAAAAAGGAGTAAGCAATGGTGAATCTAGAAAAGAAAATTTGCTCCTCAACACTGTAAAAGTACATGGAGGAAATGATCTCCAGGCAAAGCAGGTCATAAGGTAGAGAGAATCAATATGCACATCACTGATAATTTAGAGGTTACAAAACTATGGAAAGAGAAAGAACAAGAGTCATCTACCATAGAGAAAGAAGCAGCTGCTTGCTCCAGCAATCCCACAAGTCCTGACTCAGTAAAGTATTTTCCAGAGCAGATACCTTCTTCATCTGGAGATACCACATCATCTGACACTGCAGATTCTTCTAAAACATTAGATGAAATATTCTAGGGGGAGAAATGAAAACAGTTTGCAAATTGGAATTTCTAGCATGAAAAATGTACATGAAGCAAGAACTGAAGGTGAAATCTAACTTTTAGCTTAGATCTTAAAAAAAAAGATGGGCCAGGGATTTAGCTCAGTGGTGCCACTGCCTGCCTCACAAGTGCAAGGTCCTGAGTTCAATCCCCAGAACCAAAAACAAAACAAAACCAAAAACCAAAAAAACAAAAAAGGAGAGGCTGGGGGTAACTAGTGGTGGAGCATTTGCCACGTGTGTGCAAGGCCCTGGGTTC
This sequence comes from Fukomys damarensis, assembly GCF_012274545.1. NCBI lineage: Eukaryota > Metazoa > Chordata > Mammalia > Rodentia > Bathyergidae > Fukomys > Fukomys damarensis. Next base: position 1,539,191 of record NW_022900945.1, read on the forward strand.
CATATTCAGCACTGGGGGGGAAGAGGGGGCTGAATCTCTAACAACTTCTATATTTTGATGACATCGAAATGGTAATATCATTTCTAGATAATTGTTCCTGCCATAAAAAGTTATGAGACAGAAAATTTGGCCTAAGTAAGAGTGATAAATGACATACACTTTTCCCCCTTCCCTTACTTTCTTTCTTTCCCTGAGATAGGGTCTCACTATCTAGTTCAGGCTAGACTTGAACTCACACCGATCCTCCTGCCTCCTGCCTCAGCCTCCTGAGTTCTGGGATCACAGATGTGTGCCCCCACACCCAGCTGATGACATAAACTTCTAAGGAGATTTACATAGTCTTTCTTTTCAATTTAGTTGATCTCAAAACTCTATATGGGAAATTAGGTACAAAAGTATCTCTTGGCTGGCCTAATAAACACTGAATAAATGAAAAAAAAATGGCAGGTATAATAAAAGCAGTCTTATCTAGTGAGATTGAGATCAACCAAAATTTCTAAAAAAAGAAACAGCTCACATATACCTTAAATATTTTATTTTAACCTAAATATGTACAAGTGGATATATACTAATTTGATAGTTTTTGAAGTAGGTTGAAGGTCTTTTCTTTAAAGTAGAGTAAAACTTGATTTTGGAGGATTCTCAAACTATGCTAGATTTTTAGGAGATTTTTCCTCAATTTTTTTGTCTTGTCCAAAATTAATTCAATAGTAACTGTTTTCTTTTCTTTCTTTTTTTTTTTTTTTTTTTTTGGGGGTTTACCTTGGGACCTTGCC
>NW_022900945.1:1540591-1577730 GCF_012274545.1 Fukomys damarensis
TTTTTTTTTTTTTTTGTACTGGGGATTGACCTCGGGACCTTGCACTTATGAGGGCGGTGGCACCACTGAGCTAAATCCCCAGCCCTCAATAGCAACTGTTTTGAAGAGTCACCTTTACTGAATCTATGCAAAACATCCACCTTAGTTTCAAGAAACAGTACCTTTCTTTCTGCATTCTGACACTGTCACAAGCCATAATATTTAATTAAATTTTATAATATTCCAAACCCGCCTTAACAGGTTGCTAAGAAAAGTAAGCCTACCCAACTCTTGCTACATAAAGACTTCAATGGATGTCAGAGGTTTGTACCCTATAGAGAATACACTGCCATCAGTCAGTCAGGGAACGCAGGGTGTCAGTTTATCTGGTGTGTTAAGTAAAAGCTAAGTGAGCCTTTCAACTGAATTCTGGTTCCCAGTATTTTGATAGTAGTACATCTTCAAAGATGCTGATGCCCATGAGATTACCAAGTGGTAAAGGCAGAGAAGAAAAATGTATAACATTGCTAATACAGAAATAAAAAACTGAAAACACTCGCAAAAAGTATTAAAATGCGGCAATGGCTACCAGGGATTTAGCTCATTGGTTCCACACCTGACTCGCAAGCATAAGGACCTGAGTTCGATCCTAGGTACAAAAACAAAACAAAACAAAAGACCCCCTAAAATGCACTAGTGGCAATTAATGACTTAAGTCTCAGTGCATTTTTTCCTCCAAACACTACAGTGAGTGGCCCCGGCAGAGTCCCACCTGAAATGTCACACATCCCACAGGCAGGTATTTGCGGTCCTCCAGCATGCTCAGATACTCTGCCACAAGGGCTGCCGAGTGGACCAGGCACTGTGCGGCCTCAGCGTGATTGCTTCGCTCCGAGTGCTTGCCAGCCATGTTCTGCAACCAGGTCAGCCGCAGGTCTGGAGAGGTCTGGTAACCCTTGGCGATTCTAACCAGAACAGAGAGACTTCTCGGTTAGCATGTGCTTCCCAAGTAGGAGTCTAGACAGCTTGCTCAGAGTTCATCTGGACCGGCTTCTGTTCCTGCACACTGTCTACTAAGACAAGCTCTTCAACAGCGTGAAAATGGCAACATGTGCGCTCTGAGAAGTCACTGTGGGCATGGCCTACACTGCATCAGTCAGGGTAGGGGCACAAAGAGACACGCTTATTACAGACTGGCCACCAAGGAAACAAGGCAGAGGTCTGGGGGTTATGTTCATTCCGGAAATACAGAGAAGTTCTATACTCATGGGAAAAAATAAGACATCAATGCAGTCTGTGTAACTGTCTTATGTGTACAACGAACTGCAAAACTGAAGATGGTCCTATGGCAAAGAGAAATTCTGAAATTTTACTGCGCCATCTATTAGGATACAGCAGGAATTAGATTTCTCAAAATTTGTCCTGAGAAATACTATGTTTAAAATTGGGATGATTAATGCTACAGTAAAACATTCATATATTGTACCTTTTTCATAAATGACTGATGCTTATATTTAAGATATGGATATCAGGACTTCTAGGAAGACTGGGACACAGGACAGAAGGTGTTAAATATGTCTTATGATTATCTTTTGCAAAAGGAAAGGGCACCAAGAGGTGGAGGGAGAGGGGAAGAAGGGAAGAGAGGGGATAAAAAAAGAATTAAGATGTGTTATGTGCATTACCAACTCCTCAATGAATGTATTCATTATGTACTGCAAACACATACAAAGAAAAAATAAAATAAAAATCCTTGTTTTTGATAATCAATTAATATACTGAACCATGATGCCCAGGGAAGATCTGAAAAAGCAGCCTGGGAAAAGTGCTTTTTGTTCTGTTGGAGACAGGATCTCTCTACACATCTCAAGCTTGCTTTGAACTTGCTGTATAGTAAGTCTGGTCTCAAACTCACAGTTCTGCCTCAAACTACTCAGTGACTATTCAATCTATTAATCTATTTTTTTAAAAATCACTTTAATTTTTGTATATTTATTTTTTCATCTAGTGTGAAAACCATTATACAAAGTATAAGTGAATCAAACAAACGCCACCTGTACATCAGATCGATCAACATTTCCGGGTCCTCCTGGTGCTCCTTCATTTTCACAGTATCAGAAAGGATCATATGGAGATTGAAAACCAGATCTTGGACCTGCAGCACAATACTGTCATTCATTTTCACTAAAATACGCTGGGGGACTGTCAGGCAAGCACTTAAAGATCTCAAAACAAAGCATAATACTGATACAGTTCTAGAGAAGGTAACTATGCTGGGATATGGTAAGTGAAGGTTAGTAAACTATATAAATTCCTTTTCAGTTCTTTTGTCTGGAAACAAACAGAGCTATAACGTAGAAATAAACCCTTGTAGGGATACAGAAACATAAGATTAAAAAAGGAAAACTTTCTACTGTTTCTGATTTTACTGAAAGATAATTTGTAGAAACTTAATTTCTAAAGGCAAATACTGTTTAATAAGTGAGACTGTTTCATCATAAAACTGTCTACAGTGCCAAGTCTACTTCCATTTACAAAAGAACAGAATTAATCACCAAAGAACTATTCCAAAAGGAAGGGTAGCTTAAAAGTCTCCTCTGAGGTACAAGATACACAAAAGATCCTCTAGCAAAAAACACTTAGTCTAGAAGAGTACTCATTTCACAAGCCTGTTTCAGTTAACAGCCTGGACATGAGCTGACCTGATCAGGAAATGTCGTCTCCCTCAACTCCAGATCTTCTTCGGCATACGTCAGTATCGTCTTTAGAGAACGTCTTAAAAATTCTTCATTAAAATTTTGAGATGTGCCCACCAAGGAGGACAGTGACATTGTTACTTGCATCTTAACTCTGGCAAAGTTCTGTTAACAGAGAAATTATCAGGTCAGTATTCAATACAGGCGAGCCTCAGGTAAAAAGTGCTCCTTTCCACACTAAAACAACAACAATATTACGTAAAAAAATATCTGGGCAAAATATTTTCTTAAAGTAATGAAACATGTATGTTGAAATGTTATTTTATAAAGCGACATAACACTCAGAATTCTGCTATAATATTCTACAAAACAGTGTTCTCAAAAAAGCCATGTGTTTGAACTGAATGAGATATTGTGCCTTTTTGTTTGCTTGTTTTTTTTTTTTTGAGTCAGGGTCTTGTTATGTAATTTAAGGTAAAATCTTTTATGACGATGGCACTCACAGTTCATAACTTATATTCTTCCCTTTTTGGCGTAAGTTCATTTCTGTTGTACCAATTCTACATTATTATTGAACCACTCAAGAGATTATTTATTGATGATAACCTATAAATCGCCAAATCCAAGATACTTTTTTTTTTACAGTGCTCTATCCTGTCCGGCACGTTTCCATATGGAAGCATACTGTCAACTTTCTCTCGGTCACGTCTTTCCTCATCTCCAGTGGTACCACTTTACACTGGTTTTCGTATTCTTCATTCATTCCTTTTCCATCTACTTTATTAATTGCTTGTCCTTTTTGAATGCTACTATTCTCAAAATTCTGTCTAAAACCTATCTTTAAACATTGGAAATGCGCTACACAGCCTCACCGATTCCCTTCCCTTCCACTAACACGTTTTTGTCTTCAGGTTGTATTTCCCTCTGGAGCTGCAGACTACTACATTTTACCAGGCAGCTCCATCTGGAGATTTTGTGAGCACTGCAAGGCCTACACGTTTAGCACACTTTCCTTCCCAAAGATTACCCCCAAATGGAGGGTCGTCCCATACTCACGCTTCCTATTGTAACTCCGACCCATGCCAACCACCTGCTGATCTGGTCCACTCTGCCCTTTCTCCACTCCCAATGCCACTGCTTTGGTTTATACCCTCACCATCGCTCAGGTGGGTTACTGGAGCAGTTCCCTAGTTTACCTCCTTTTCCCTTTTATGCTTCCAGTCCAGCTTCTAAGTAGCACCAGGGATTTTTTTGTTGTTGTTGTTTTTTGTAAAAAGCACATGTAAAGAATCACTCTTCTCAACAACAACAAAAAAAATAAAATAAAAGAATCACTCTTCTCCTTGGTACACTCTAGTTGTTCCCTAAGCTTAGTATTAAGGATAAAATTCAAATATTCAACTCAATAAATATGTCAAACTATCAGGGGGTATCATAAGAGCACAGGTTTCTGAAATCACAACTTGATCTCTATTGCTGTCTTCCACCACAACATCAAGAAGGGCTAGAGAGTTTTGTGTTCACCGTTTCCTCCACCTATCTTTACACCTTTCCAATCGTGCACGTCATCTTCACCTCCAACACTCGAGCCACTTCTCCATGTGCCAGGTAACTCTTCCCCTAGTTCAATCTCCCGCTCTTCCTGAAATCCCATCTCTGATCACAACTCCTTCTGTGTGCACTTACACTACACTCTGCTTTTCCCTCATGTTGCTAACACATTCAACACCTGCTCAGTGAGACTTACTGCTTGTTCTTTTACTTAGTTTATAAAATCCACACAGAACCACCTGAAACAAGTTCGTCTATGGTTAGATGAGCACTGCTTATTTGTATCCTTCTCCATCAGATGTTAAGTTCCTTGAAAAACTAGACTATTCCTTCATCTATGGTTGGGCAACACAGGACACAATTCAACACTTCAGTATCTGTTGAACTGTGGTGGACTGACTAATGGTCAACTTGAACTGAGTCAGTGTGGTCTGGGCGTGAAGGGTCCACCTGAAGACTGCTTCTAATAGCCATAAAAAGGGAACTAGGGGAAGATCTTAGCCTATCGATTTCCTAGAAGCTTGCCACAGATGGTTTTCCTGATGCAAACTAGGCTGTTTTCGTTGGAGGAGGAGCTTGGGGCCTCAATGTTGCTGGGAACAGCTGCTGTTTTCATCAAGGGAGCTGCTCTGATCTTTACCGTTAGCATCACTTCTGGGCTCCAATGTGGGTCCCTCATCTTGCACAAATCCTTCATCTCATTTGTGTAGATTTTCTGGCTTCTACCATTGGCCTTTGGGCCTTCTGAAAACATGCAGATCCTCAATACAAACAAGCTATGAGACACTGCCGTGGGCTCTAGGCCAGCGGCTGGACTCCAGGAGGACACTGCCTTGGACTCTAAGCCTTTAGCTGGCCTTGTGTGGGAAACTGCTGGGATCTAAGTCCTCAGAGAAATCCTTTGAGATTCTAGGGTGCAGTTAATCTACTGCACTCCTTCGTATTTGATTCTCTGGGCAGTTATCATAAAATAACTGTATAAGTTATGTGTCCTGTATTTAATGTATTCCCTTGGCCAATCCTGCTGACTACAACAACATGAACATATAAACCACAAAGATCACTGCCACTTTTAAGTGACCCATTCCTTTATAGAGGCATTACCTGATACTAATCTAACTGCCTTTCCCCTCCATTGTAGAGCTTTCCTAAAACCAGAGAAAAAAATGTACCCAAGAAAACTCTAAATGTTTCAAATTGTAGAGATTTTATTTTTAAAACTAAACAAAATCTACAAACTAGATAGAATGTTATATTCTGGGTGAAGGGGAGACCCGGCACCAAGGAAAAGTAGAGCAGTCCGAAATAGTAATTTTCCACTTCACTTGAAATTTCAGGCAAAAATAAAAAATGAATACGGAAAAAACCCCACATATTTCATCTTCATCAAAATGAGGATAATGGTGTAATTCATGGATTATCAAAATGCAAAAAGCTTTCGAACATAGGAAGTGGTTCCACAAGGAAGTGAAAGGCAAGGTAAGGCAAGGAAGTGAAAGCAAATAGTGAGGTATCCTAGGGCACAGATTTTGAACAAATGAAAAACACAACTCTCCTTTAAATAAAAAACTTGCTTTGAAATGATGAAACTGTCTTCAGAACAATTTAGGTAAAAATGTGGCATGAGCAGACAAAAATGGGCCAATTAGAAAGTTTAGAAGCTAAACAAAACGTGTGTAACAGTAAAATCCCAGAAAAAACAGATGGTTAAAGGAACTTCTTATAAGTCTTAGGCTAACTGAACTTATTCTATGTTGGGTAATAAAATGGTGATAAAGATAAGCACACTCATGTGTCCACTAATAACAGAAATTTCAGAAATGTTTTTAGGTGATTCTGCCAAAGTGTGACCATCACAGAGACTTCTGGCACAAACCAAGAAGGCTATGTGTCACGGGAAGACACAATCTTACAGGATCACTGGTATAAGGTGGTCTATCACTAGCCAAAACATTGGTATGTGATACATGACTGGACTTAATAGAAGGAAGCTGTCACAAAGCAAATGAAAATTCTAATGAAATATTTTACCTAAGTTACAAAAATTATGAAGACACTTGGCTTCAGGAAAATAAAAAAACAAGGCAGAAATGTATGAACTCAAGGAAAGATGCTAAGAATGAGAAGTCTGTAGCATAAACTAGGAGAGTATGAACTGGCACAAGAAAATTTTTCATTAAAAAATAGAAATAAAGATGAAATTTTAAAAGAACTAACAAGGAAAAGACAAAATGGTAGGTAGAAAGTAAAGCCAAAAAGAGCCAACATATGTATAACTGGTAGAGGAAATCCCAAACACTGGAATAAAATAAATATACAATTTTATACTGGAGAACATTTTCTGAAATAAGTGAACTGAAAGCAAACATTCTGTGCCCAAGGAAATTAACAAAACTCAAGTCAATGCTGTATTTTAGAAAAGGCATTTAATTTAAATAGAAATCATGAATTTCTTGAGCAGCTGGAAAAAAAAATCAAGTACACCTCTTTTTTCTCCTACTAAATGTTCTTTACCTAGTAAGTTTCCTGATCTTTCTTAACCTTTTTATTAACAAAAGTCTGAGATAAAAATTTCACATACCTTTATTCGTCTACAAGTATAGTCAATTTTGCAAAATTATGGGAACTATATAGTATTCCCAAGAATTTCCTGAGGACAAATTTAGTTAAATAAGGATGATGAAAACAAAAACCCAAAAATGTTTTATAAGAAGGACTAAGCAGGAAGAGAAAAGTGGGAAGAAGGAAGAAGATGAAGGAAAACACAATTTTATTTGCCAAAGAAATAAATCAACATTGTTTGAAGCTGACAAAGTATTACATCTTCAACAACACAAATACAAGCAGGAGAAAAGATTTTATTAAAATACTGTGGTAGGAAGAATGACAGGAGGGAAGACAGAATGAAGAAAAGCAGCAAGTTTATCACTATTCACTACAACATCGTTTGGGCCTGCCTACCTTTAGCCTTTATAAATACTTTTTCCTTTTTTTTTGGTACGGGAGATCAAACTCAGGTCCTTGTGCTTGCATGGCAGGTGGCAGAACCACTGAGCTAAATCCCTCGCCCTATAAATACTTTTTTTTCTAACCACTTCCCCTGTAAAAATTTAATACCAGGGATGTAGTGTATATTTATGCACTCTTTGCATATTTGGATTGATATATAAAAAGACTACATATAAAGTTTTCTCTCTTTAATGTAAAGTCAAGGATGATCAAATAAAATTTTAATTAAAAAACTGAAAACTATATATTTAACATCATAGCCTTGCTTGCTGGTTAACGTTTAATACCATCTTTTGGTTTAAATAATATAAATTAGCCATTTTTATAAATACAAGAACAATATAATCAAAATTTAAAATCTGAAACAGGTATTTGTTCAAAGTAAAAAGAAATTATTTCTTAAAAATCATTTCGCTGAACTTAACTTTCAGCCTACACTCTTCCAGAGGCGCCCTCTGGCCTTCCCCTCACTCTGCTTCCTCAGCGCCGTGGATGAGACGGCTCACGCTCACATGCCATGATGTTCCTGCCTTGGGGCTGCCAACCACGGACAAAACCTCCAAAACCATCAGCCAAAATAAACTTTTCCTTCTTTAACTTGCATATATCAGGTATTTTGTCTTGGCAACAGAAAAGCTGACTAATACAAAGATTACATTTTTTAAAGCCCAGGTCACACACAAAAGCACTGAGAATAAATGAACAGGCAAAAGTAAATGAAGCAAGTTCAAATTAAAAAGAAAGCAGAGGTCAAGATCTTAAAACCACACAAGGTGGAATTTGGGCCAAAAAAGGTCAAAGTGCTGAATGAAACCAAGAATGCTCTGTAATTCAGAAGAAGATACAATAGTTATCAACTAGGAGCCACAGTAGTAAAAAAGCAAACATGCGTACAGATTTTAATCAACCCCTAATAGTCCACTAAGTGGACCAAACACCAAACAAGGGCAGAGAAAAGCAGAATACCATGATAAATAAGGTCTATTTGTTTGGTAGATGTTTATCTCAATATTCTGAAAACAGAAATGCTTCTTCATTTTAGGTGCCGTAGCAAGTTGACAAAATGGACTATGTGCTTGGACATATAAGTACAAGTGCACACACCAACAGCCCATGACGAAGAGAGAGTGTAGCCACATACTGTAATTATAACTAAAGCTACATCAAAATGTGGAAACAAAAAGGCTAGAAAGAAAATACAAACTGAAATTACAATTACCATATATTAGAACAAGCCAGAGACATCAAGAGCAGCACTTAACAGAAAAGTAATGATCTTAAATATGTAAGTAAAAACAACAGAATTAAAAACGTGGCTGTCACTGTGATAAAAACAGCATGGTACTGGCAAAGAAATAGGCCTGAGGATCAGTGGAACAGACTGGAAGACACAAAAACAAACCCAGATGTAGTCAGCTACCTCATCTTTGACAAAGGAGCTGACCATCCTCAGTGGAGGAAAGATAGCCTCTTCAATAAATGGTGCTGGAAAAACTGGACGTCAACCTGCCACAAATTAAAATTAGACCCTTATCTTTCACCATGCACTAAATTAAAATCCAAATGGATTAAAGATCTAAATATTAAAACAGAAACATTAAACTTGCTGAAAGGTAAGTTAGGCAGAACTCTGGAAGACATTGGTATAGGAAAAGACTTTATGAACAAATCCTCAGTAGCACGGGAACTAGCAGATAGAATCAACAACTGGGATCTCATCTTACTAAAAAGCTTCTGTACTTCAAAAGAAACCATCAGCAGAACTAAGAGACAATCTACAATGTGGGAAAAAATTTTTACCAGCTGTTCCTCAGACAAAGGACTATTATCAAGGATATATAAAGAATGCAAAACAATCAGCCCCCCCAAATATAAAGACCCAATTCAAAAATGGGCATCCGAAATGAACAGACTATTCTCAGACAAAGAAGTAAAAGCAGCAAGTAAATATATATGAGAAAATGTTCCACATCACTGATCATTCGAGAGATGCAGATGAAAACAACACTGAGATTCCACCTCACCCCACAAAAAATGGCTGCTATCAAGAAATCATACAATAACAAATGTTGGCGGGGTTGTGGGGAGAAAGGAACCCTCCTCCATTGTTGGTGGGAGTGCAGACTAGTGCAACCACTATGGAAATCAATATGGAGATACCTCAAAGAGCTTGGACTGGAGGTTCCATTTGACCCAGCCATCCCTCTGCTGGGTATCTTTCCAAGAGAACTAAAAGAATCATATCACAGAGAAGTATGTGCACCCATGTTTATAGCGGCACAGTTTGTAATAGCTAAATCTTGGAAGCAGCCCATTTGCCCATCCGTTGGAAACTGGATAAAGAAGATGTCGTTTTTCTATAAAATGGAATATTACTCAGCCATAAAGAATGAGAAAATAGATTTATTCACAGGAAAATGGATACATATTGAAGATATACTCCTAAGTAAAATAAATAAGTCACACATGTGTAAATACCGAATAGTTTCCCTGGTGTGAATAATCTGCAATAAAACATAAGATCCTAATAAGATTACTGTCATTTAGAAATGAGATGAAAGGAGCTAAAGGTGTAGGGAAGGTGGGATGGGTAGGGGGAGGGTAATAAGGGAAAAGAAAAATATGAGATAATGAAAAGGTGAAAATAAAGTGTTTGTAGATGGGGATGGGAGGAGGGGGTGAAGGGAGGGCAGGGGTAAGGGGAAAAAATGAGAATCAAGACTTGTCATGTAGATGTACAAGATCCCAACAATGAATGTAACTGTACTGTATCCCTAAAATGTACCAATAAACTCAATTAAAGGTGAAAAAAAAAAAAAGTGGCTGAAAAAGTGAGGTAAAATACAACACATGAATGTAATATCTAACAAAAAAGTTAAATAGAAAAAAAAAGAAAAAATTTAAAAGGCTGTGACATGTAATCATAAAATATTAATACATTTAAAAATTTTTATTACTTTCTTTTTACTTGGTGATAATTAAAATTTAAAACTGTTCAACATTTATCTATTTAAGTCTGTATTACTATGTATGTTAGCTATGTACATTATATTATAACACACAAACATTGTATTTCTTTTTCTACAGGAAGCAAAATTAGAGATTTGGACTTATCGTAAAATAATGACAGAATGACCAATATCAAGACAATATGACACTGACTCAAAACATACAGGAATGGGCCAGGGATTTAGCTCAGTGGCACTGCTCCTGCCTTGCAGGTACAAGCTCCTGAGTTCGATCCCCAGTACCAAAAACAAACAAATAAACAAAAAAGGTTTTGTGTGTGTGTGTGTGTGTGTGTGTGTGTACACATATGTAGGGAAGCTCCAAAGAAATATCACATCTATGTGACAAAGTTGTCTTCACTCTGTCTCGGGTACTCACGTTGCCAATCTCAAAGTTCTGCCGCATGAGCAGGTACAGGGAGGCACTGGCGTGGGAGCGGATGATGCCAATGCTGCTGCTGCAGAGTCGGAGCAGACGGAGGCACAGGTCAGCGCACTGCTCAGTCTCCTCTTCAAATAGGAGCTCCGGGAACTAGGACGATGGCACAGAGACACCCGCCTGAGGTTACAGGGTAACAGTTCGGTCTAGGGGACGACATGAGCTGAGGACGCAGGTCAGTGGCAGCCAGGTGCAGACTCCAGCGACACCATTCCCGCTCAGCAGTGTGACTGAGACAGTGCATCTCCAAGTGGGATGGAGGCTTTCATCAGATTATGTGCAAAAGCAGCACGATGGCCAACATATGAGCATTCTCTACTTTTATTACTACAAAATAGTAGAGAAGTACTTTCACTGGTCAAATTTCATTAACATCTCTGTATTTCATCTTCTAGGGTGACCAGGATGAAGTATGCACTTTCAAAGTTTAAGAATATGCCTACCATTATTTCCAGGAAAAATGCAGGAACTACATATTTGAAGCAGTGGAACAAAAAGAAGTATCTTCCATTCACCATAGGATAAATTAGTTTCCCTGTACTGAACTACCTGTATATTAAGTTCTTGATAAACCGAGTTTAACAGTGAGAAACAGAGCAAGGTGAAGAGAAATTCTGAACAACAGTAATTGTGATGTGGAGAAGGGCCCCTATGTTTAAGATCAGATAATTGTTAATGGTGGTCAAAATAACAGAAACTCCTAAGGGCAGGCAGCAGCAGAGAGCCTAAACAGAATCAAGAGTCTCTTGTACTTTAACCACACCTGTGTGAACCAATGAAGGTGTCTATTACGGCTGTGTCTAAATGTCCCCAGAGAGCCTCGTGCAGTCACAGGTGGGGTTTTTTCAGAGGTGGCTGGATCCAGAGTGTGTGACTGATTCATGGTGCAATGCAATGCGTGAATACTAAATCAGTTCACTGATTGGTTTGGCACCGACCTAATCCTAGTAGCCTGGATGCAACATGAAGACAGAAAGTGGCTTGTCTTGTCCCCAGTTGCTCTGCTAACTTCTGCCCACCATGAACTATTTCTCCTCTGTGGTGCTCCTCTGCCACACCACCCTGCCTTGGAGCCACCTGATTATGGACTGAAACCTCTACACACTGTGAGCCAAATAAACTTTTGCCTTTAACTTGGGTGTTGGGTATTTAGTCTCTTTGGGTGTTGGGTATTTTGTTACAACTAAGACAGTGTCCAATGACTCTGGCTGGTGCTGACAAGAGAAGCCAGCCGCAGCGCAGACACAGAGTGACTCACCTTGGAGACCAGGGCCCTCTGCGTGGCGAAGCAGTGCTGCAGGTACAGGGCGCTCTGGTTGCAGGCCATGCTGTGAAGCAGCACCTTCAGCACCCCGCCAAGGATGCTCTCTTTGGATTCTGTCACAGAAACTGTCTGTGATTTAAAAATACACAAGTGTAATAGAGATGGACCTGCAACCTAGTTAGGGAGGTAAAATATGTATAAAAAACACATTTTTTTAAAGGTAAGACAGTAATCTGAGCTAGGGGGACTCAAGCAGAAGTAGCCAAGAAGAAGTTGGATAAAACAAAGGAAAAGATTAGATAGAATTTAGACTTTTAAAAAGGAGAGGCACAGATACAGCAGCGAGAAAGCATCAAGTGTGCTCTAGATCAGCAGTGGAGCACCTATGGCATGCGTGCCACAGCGGGCTATTTGTGTCACTCAAAGCTCTAAAAGGTTCACCAGCCCTGCCCTGGGAAATTTACAAACATCTGGGACCAACCTGAGGCTGGTGTAGAAAACAAGCAGAGCTGAGGCTGAACACGAGTGTGGTGCAGTGGCAGGGAAGCTGGTTCTGCACTCGCAACCACACTCTGTCCTTCAAAAACAGAAATCCCGGGGGTGGCTCTGACAGAGCAATGTGAGCAGAAGGGAGGGTCACCCTTCCAAGGCGCACCCTTAGACACGCTCACGCTCCGCAGCAGCTCTTCCCTTCTGAGGTGCAAACGCACATGGGACTCCTGACGCTTGAACAAGCAGCTTAAACTAGGTGTCTTGGCTTATGGGACCAGGGTTTCCAGGGCCACTACAGTTGCAGCCCTATTTTAACTTTTAATTTTAGAGGCAGAATTTTGCTAAATCACTAAGTGCCTAAGCTAGGCTTAAATCTGTGATCCTCCTGCCTTAGCCTCCCAGGGTGCCAGGATTACAGGCCTATGCCAAGATCCCAGTTTTACTATCTGTCTTCATAAGGAGCCTTCTAAGTCTGACATTTCCTATCTTTGTCCTCAAACAATCAAGAAAAACTGAAGTCTAAAAAGTGTCACCAAGAAGCTGAAGCACGACCTGTGGGAAGGCAGAGAATGGAGCAGAGTGGGAGACCTAAGGGAGACGCACGTGAGACAGGAGAGGGGACCCAGTGGAACCTGGATGACTGACTCTGATGACAGAGAGGCCCTGGTAACTGATTTCAGTCCAGCTCTTTCTGCTAACATCCCCGTCGCTGACTACGCTGCAAGACGGGAGTACTGATAATTTCAATACAATGAATTTCTGACAGGGCCAATGAGTTAGTATTTGTACAGTGCTTAAGACAGTGTTGGACACAGGAAAAACTAAATAAGCGTTAAGTGTTCTTTTTTTTTTTAAGACAGGGTCTAGCAGGGTCTCCTGCCACAGATGTGCCACCACAGCCGGCTCAGCTGTCATTATTATTATTAACAGGTTAATACTGCCTACAGTGCTACTAGAACCAAGGAAGATAATTATATATAAAAAGCCTGAAGATGAACACAGTGGTGGATGCCCAGCAGCTTAGGAGGCAAAAGGATCACAGGGCCATGTCTAAATAATAAATAAACAGGGATGGGGATGCAGCTCAGTGTGAAGGCCTTGGGTTCAATCCCCAATACTATCCTCCCCCAAAAACAAAACAAACCAAAACCTAAAATATTGTTGCAATATATAGATATGAAATAAACCTAGCATCTCTCTTTCGTATCTATGGTTCTGCATTCATGCTGACACGGGACAGGACGGACAACTGTAGAAACACACGGGGCCCTTGGAGATGCAAGACTAGCCCCTAAAGGAAAGAGACAAAGAGATAACAGTTGAAGCTGTGGGGAAAGGCAGAATTTAAAATTACAGAATCATAGACTTCCGGGAACTAACCCTTTAGGAACTACTGATATTACACGGCTCAATAAGTACTTTCCTCTCAATCCCAACTTACCCAGGCTGGACTTTAAATTCTCCTTGTTCTCTTACCTGGACAACAATCTCTAGTGTATCTAAGATGATTAGGTTTGCTTCAGTAGCCAGATTCCCATCGATTAATGCTTCATGTTCAATCTCTGCTCTTGATCTAATATGAAACAGAGTAAGGAATCATGTTTCTCTCTTTCCTGCTGGATCATGTCTACAGTGCATGATGACAACATTCTGCAGGGGAGGTGGTGCACGTCCGTGACACATCTCAATTCTTTCCTTGTGCCTTCCTCTCCCTCCATCTAATCATATTTACCGTTTTAAGAGCCGTAATTTAAAAAAGACAAAGATGCACAAAAAATGAAAACCTTGAGATCACTCCCAGTATTTGCCTGAACAAAACAGATCAGAGTGGGCTGGGGTTGTAGCTCAGTGGCACTGCACCTAACTGGCAAGCATAAGGCCATGAGTTCAACTCAGTACCAAAAAAATTAAAAAGTTAAAACAAACAAGACCAGAGAAAGGAAACCAGGCAGTGTTGCCCACACTGAGACAGTATGGCTCCCCTCACGCTGTGCTGACCGCAGTGACAGCTCTGTCTCCACAAGAGCACCGTGCACCCAGTGCCGGTGCTGTGCCTGAGCTTTGGACATGCAGTCTTTTTCTGGCCGGCACCGACACGATGGGGCACTATGCATGCTTACACCTTCACGGAAAGCAGTATTTACAGGGTTAGGTTCCAAAGATTTTCAGTATATTTATTTGGGAGAAAATATATCTTTTTCTAAGGTTTCATCTAATTTCCCCTTCTTTTTTTTTTTTTTTTTTTTATTTTTTGGTGGTACTGGGAACCCAGGGCCTTTGCACTGAGCTATAATTCCAGCTCTTTGAGACAGTCTTGCTAAGTGGATATAAGTTGCCTAGCCTGTGCTTGAAATTCCAACCCCGCTATCTCAGCCTCTCAGGGTGAGTCTGAGGCAAATATGGATGAGTCAGTCATCTGTTCTCACAGGTTCTGGGACAGGCAAGCTCCCAAGGTCTAACTTGTAAATTAGATATTGCCAAGAGAAGATGTTCAGCCCTCAACTCAACTCGAGGTTCAGGCCTGGCGCACATGCTGTGGACCCTTGCAGTGAGGAGGGCAGGCCCATGGGGGTGGGCGCATGCTTGTTGGCAGCAGCGGGGCCATCAGTGCCTACTGGCCAGAATCATGGCTTGTCTTTCTGCTATTTTATTTCATGCTCCAGGAGGGCAAAGATTAGTTTTCTAATTTTCTGTAACACTTAAAATATTTCAGTGTGAATAGTTCAGTGAGAGACATAAAATATGTTTAGAAGACAGTGGTTAAATGTGTTTTCCAAGGGAATTTGTTGGATAAATTAGGTTTGCAAATATGTGAGACATGTTGCTTTACTATGCCACATGAAAAGTTTTTCTTTCACATATTTTAACCTAAAATACATACAACTATATATATTTTTTTGGGGGGGCGGGTGGAGACAGGGTCTCACTGTGCAGTTCAGGCTGGCTTCTAATTCACTGTGCAGGCCAGGCTGGTCTCAAACTCGCAGCAATCCTCCTACCTCAGCCTTCCAAGTGCTAAAACTACTGGTGTGTGCCTACATATCTGGCTAAATATAAATATTTTATCTTTCTGGCAGTGCTGGGGCTAGATCTCAGGACTTGTGCATGCTAGGCAAATGCTCTCCAATCTCAGACCTAAACATTCTATCTCCTAAGATCTGAATGTGTAATAAATATAAAATAAAACTACAGGTTTCCTGTTGCATTTTGAAGTCAAACAAGCTCATAAGAAACATAAAGTCGGTTCTATTACTTGTCAAGCTTCTCTGTGTTCTGACGCCAGTGAGTCATGTCCTTTCTCCATCTCAGGTTTTCTTGACTTCCAAAGGCACTGCCAGATGGGCTCCTCTCTGTCAAGCAAATTTCAAAATCAATTCTAAAACATCATTTCATTTAGACGATGCACATGCGTATTTGCAAACATACATGTCATTAATTTTACAGTCATTTTATCCTCTGCACAAGTGAGAAAAACCTAACAATGTTGGTTTTTATTTATATTTTCAGTCATTACAGAAAAAAAATGTATTTACTATATGGGACATTTCTTGAAAAAAAAAACAAAACAAAAAAAACACCCTTTTAAAGAAGCAAAGGCTCTAACACAGACTTTCCGGTGAGGCCGTGCATACTCTGGCCTCTGCAATTTTCCCTACCACCCCCACACGTTCTTGGACCATAGCTCCTTTCCACAGCACTCAAGACAGCAAGAACACAAGCTACTTAAAAACAGAAATGATGTGTATTTTGTGCAGCACTTTACGCCCAGGCCAATAAACCTTCTGCCATACAATGACTGCTCAAAAAGCTTTTGTTCACTAAATGAACAAAATAGAAAGAACTCTTAAAGGAATTACTTCCTTTGTCTACATAACAAGGAAAAGAGGAACAAAAAGGATTTCTTTTAAGAAGTTTCTAGGTTTGGGTGTAGACAGACTGGTATGGGCTTCTTTAAGGAAGGGCAGCGAAATGTCTCAGCCACTGAGAACTGTGGATGAACAAAGATATATACACATTTCAACAAGGGAGTCAGTCAGGTGCCAAGCTTTCAACTAGAAAACTAATGCTCCTTTTTGAGAAAAGAAATGAGATGTCAAATTTGTTGGGAGGATGAAAGAATAATTACAGTAAAAATTCAGCATTCAAAGGGAAATAAAAAACACAGAGTAACACAGTCACTTGTCACAATAAAGGGTCTGTCCCTGTATTCCATTTTCTTTCCCTTTTCATTTTTTCCTTTTTATTTTGAATATTTTGGAGAATTTTATGAAAGCAAACAAAACCTCATACTTCTATTAAGATATTTAGCATAAATGTTTTACCCTATTTTTCTATCTTTGCTTTTTTCTCTAGAAAGTTATTTCTCATTTCTTGAGTTAAAAATGCCTCATGACCAAACGTCTATAAGAAGTATAAAGACTTGATTTTTTCTAAGACAAAAATAATTTCAAATTTTACATTCAAGCAAGGGTGGCTGTCCAAAAGCCCACAGGTTTGAAAGGTAACATATATACATGACACCATTTACATTACAATAGTTAACAGCTCCATTTCCTCTAGAAATATGCCTCAGAAACTGTGGTGGTGTGAGATGAAGACACTGAACTAGAAGCCCAGAGATTTTGAGCCTTTCCTCCAGTCTGTGAGCTTAGGCATTTCTACTTTCTTAATCTAAAAGAAATATAATTATTCATTAAGTTTTGATGATTAAATGACTTAAGTCAAAGTTAATTTTCATACTCTTTTTAGAAAGTTATATATAACTTGCTAGCATGGGCAGCTTGGCAACTTAAAGAGACCCTGTCTTGTTCTGCCGCAAGCACAAGGTCTCAAGCTTGACCCCTGGTACCGCACCCCCAAAAGAGACCCCATCTCATAAACAGGAGGGTGGACTGGAGAGGTGGCCTTCTGAGCCTTTGTGAGCGCCCTGGGCTCAGTCCCCAGCACCACACACAGGAGTCATGTGTGAATGTTTGCGTGATTATTTTTCAATTACAGTTTTCTGATAGGCCATTAGCACAGTTATCATTTATTTAAGTACTGTGTACAGGCTGTGTGTATTTGAAATAATGAAATAAGACAGTCTTTGCCTATAAAGGAATTAATACCATTTTTCACTCTAGTTATATACAGTTTACTATGTACCTCTGAGTTTTCTTTTCATTTATATATTATGTATAATCCTTTTAAAAATTATGAATGTCGAATCCAGGTACAATGTACAAGTATCAGTTGGAGCCCCCGTTTTCATTTCTTTTGGACACAGAAACAGAATTGCTAGATCACACAGTATTTTTATTTCGGAGTGGAAAGTGCTGGGAATGGAACTCTGCACCTCATGCATGCCAGGCACAAGCTAGGCACACTCTGCTACTGAGCTACACCTCCAGCTGCACATATTCGTGCATTGCTTGACTGAGTGATCTTGCTAAGTTGACTGGCTGACCCTGAATATAGTTATTCTCCTGGTTCAGCCTCCAGAGTAGATGTGATCACAGGGTGCACCTAACCTAAATGTTTACTGACAGATGACTGAGCCATGCCCTGATACTAAGCAACTCGTAGTCACAATACTTGTGTGTCACTTTAGAATTTGCACATTTTCACATACAAGGAGTGATAAAAATATACAGTAAATCCCTAAATATTAAAAATTTATCACAGTAAAAGACACATTATCATTAACCCCACTCAAAATCTTCATCCTTACTTCAAACACACTCATCCCTTCATCACTGCTACTTTCTACAGCAATTCTGGAAGTCTTCTTTCCTGAGTCATTACAGGTGTGATAAAAACTATGGTTAGTGGCTGCCAGGTGCTATCCAAAGGAAAGCCAGCATGCAAAAACATGAGAGTGACCTCATTCATCCGCCCTATTCATAAAATCTGTCATCATGCAACTACCGGTTTTTCCCAAGTCAAATTGACAAGGAAAGGTAAACGTGCTGAATTGATTCAGGACATCAAGGCAGCCACAACAGCAAAACTAAACCCAGGAAAAAAGGCTTCCAGACCTGCTTCAGAAAGTGGTAAGAGCAATGGGATAAGTGTGTCCAAAGCCATGGGGGTGGGATCTTGAGAGGGATTAATGGCAAAGTATCTTTTACTGTGATGCTTTTTAAAAATTTCAACCTTCACTATTTTTCAATCATGCCATATACATGACCACTACAAAGTTGACAATATCAGCTAATCACACTGTCCCCTAAAGTCTCAAAACATTCACAAGCAGACAAGGAAGCAGAAGTTGGGAGAATAGGGACTTCGGTGGCTAATGGGAGCAGACCTGGGATCAGAAGCAGGCCTCAGCGCTACTGAGCCCAGCCTGCTCCCTCAGTGAGCCGGCTCTTCCCCACACAGAGCTGATAGGCAGCATTTCCGTCTGATTCACTGTAGACCAGAATGCTGTCAAGGGGAAAAGGAGATTCTATGCAGATGGGCCCCAAGGAAGACTATGGAGCGGTGAGGACAGGTCAGTGCAAGTCACAGCTGCGACACACAGGCCCCTGGGCGGAGCTGGTGATAGGGAAGCTACCCACGTGTCTGGCTGGGTAGGGCATCTGGGAAATCTCTATACTTTATGCTCCACTTTGCTGTGAATCTAAAACTGTTCCCCAAAAAGTCTATTTTAAAAAAGGAGTGGGAAGCGAGGCTATTAATAACCACAGGCAACAGGCATAATAAAGTGAGACTCCTGGGAAGTTCACCCAATGAAAATCAGAATCGCAACTTGTATTTCGGCAGAGAAATTAATTATTCAAGTTAATTCAAAATGACATTTAAAAGTAAAATAGAATTGTCCTGCAGGACTTGTAACCATGACGATCTTAGCATACAATCCAAGGAGATGAAGGTGGTCCTCAGCAGAGGGCAGGCCTGTGCACGTACCCAGCTGGCCGCGGCTGCGGCGCACCATTTCCTGCCTGGCACCTATGCTCCCGAGAATGGCTTCTTCCAGTTTTGCTCTCATGTCTTTTGACTTCTTAAAGGTCAAACTGTTCATTCTTTCAAATACTTTTTTCCCCTAAAATTGAAGCATTACAAGAGGCACTGAGAACATTTTCTTCTTCCTTTTCCACATTATTTCTCATTTCTCTGCAATGGTATCGTGGCCACTTACTTTGTACTCAAAACAAGATACACAGAGATAGAGAAGATCCAGTAGGCGGTTTAGCTGTAAGACCGAGAGATCTGTGAACCATTTTTGCAGAACTGTCTCATCTGCATTCTTGAGAACCCAAAGTAGACAGATCAAGAGGCTCCGACTTGATTCTGCTGAAAAGGTAGTATGCTGTCTGCCACTCTGAAAAGAGAAAGCCGCAGAAGGAGACCAACTGATTATTTCTTGTTTTGTTGGTTGGCAAGTGTTTTCTTCTAAAGACAATAAAATGAAAATCGTTTAAGATGTTTTTAAAAGACCTATTTGCTTTAGATAACATTTGTATCAAACAACCATACAGAACCTTAGAGTTAAGGCTTGAAGTTCAAAGAGATTTTTCTGACAGGAAAAGCTTGTTTTAATCTATGGCAAGATTACCAGCAGATAATAAATAAATAAACGCTCATATGGAACATAATAAATATTGAAAAGAATGTACATGGAATATCAGACATAATGAAAATAAAGGAAAACAGCAGCTCAGAATAGGAGGAGAGTAGAAACAGAAAACTAGAAGAAAACAGCATTCCTCAGGCTTATCTCCAAGCTCAGACACAACGGAGAAAGTCTTAGGTCACAGAAATGCTATGTTCAGGCTTCAGTCTGTGGAATAGCAACTAAAAATTAGAATGTGTTTACAGAACCACCAGCTGGACATGGAACTGCCCCGGTCATCATAAGAGCGCTTTCCGCGCATGCGTAACTTAGCTCCGCAGCAGTGTTACCAAGCAGGCTGCATCGTTTCAGAGTTACGGACAAGAACACAGAATGAGAGCAGCAGCAGTAATGAGGACGATGAAGACAGAGTAAAATCGGAACCATGCTAGACAGTTACTACTTTTTCTTTTTTTTTATTGAGTTTATTGGTACATTCTAGGTACACGATACAGTTACATTCATTACTGGGGTGACTACTTTTTCTTAATTCTCAGTCTTATGATATGATATAAACTATTATTACTTCTGGTTTACAAGTAAGGAAACTGAAGGCTAGTGATAAAGTAGCACGCTCTAAGTCACACCCTAATAGCTGCTGGGGTTTTAGTCCAGGTTATCCAAACTCAAAAGTCTGTGCTCCTCACACATGTCTAAATAATAATGAGAAACCAGAAAAGACAAGCACGCTCGACACCGAGGATGCTCTTGAATGGACTCCCCAGTCTTCGCCCTGTCCTGGATGATGGTAACAGCAGTGGCTGGTGCTTACACAATGCTTGCTCTGGGTGAGGTGGTGCTCTAAACACTCTGTGCACATTAATTTATTTATCCCACCCAACGGCAAGGAAACTGAGCCAGCAGAAGTGGCTCGTAGTAAATGGCAGGACCGGGATTCAAACGCAGAATGTGGCTCCAGAGACCAAGATCTTCAGCACTCTGCCTACTTCCACTCAAGTGACATGCGCAGAGAAGTGCACGCCTAACTACTGTGATATGCCCGCCTCCTCTGACCTGGGCACGGGCAACTTTGACCCTCACTCCTCGTAAGGGAAATGTTCCTTTGTTTTAAATATAGGCAATTTCTATAGCTAAAAGGCACTTTTTATATCAGGTATGCATAAATACACTGAATTTTCAAATACCCATCACTTAGAAATACAATGGAAAATTATTCTGAAACTGACAAACAGGCCTACACACACACACACACACACACACACACACACACTTCTTATACTCCACAGAAACTGTCACAACTACAGTGATGCATTTGGAAGAAAGTTGAACAAACAGGAAAAAAGCTCCATTGTGAAAAGATGTCGGGTTTTCTCCAAAATTTTCCATAGAATCAATGCAATTCAAATAAAAATTCTAGTCAGGGATTTATTGGAAGTTTGATAAACTGATTTTTAAAACTTAATGGCAAAACAAAGGGCCAAGAATGTCCCAGACACTCTTAAGGAAGAACCAGGCGGCATGCTATGCTACCAGATAGCAACATTACTAAAAAGCTAGAATGATGAGGACAGCATGACTGTGGTGCATGGGCAGACAGTTTAGTGGGACAGAAGACAGCCCCAAAACACACTCAGCGTATCTGGAAACGAGATCTGTGATGGGCTGACGCTGTGGCTCAGTGGTAAGAGAGGGAGCTGTTAATGAATGGTGGTGAGGTAAATGATTTCCAACAGAAAAAAATAGGTAGATTCCTGCTTGGTACCACTCTACTAAAACTAAATTCCAGACAAAAATACAATATAAGGACTATTTTATGATTCAGAGATCGGAGACAGTATCTTAGACACCATAAAGCACAGAAAGACGATCACATCTGCCTGTATTAAAACAGAGAACATGCACTTGTTCCCACGAATAAACCGGAAAGGCACACCATCCATTAGTGTCTGCCACACTGAAAGCCAACCCAAGGTCAACTTCCAGAGCAGTCTTTCTCACCCAGGGTTCCGCGGAGAATGAAGCCCAACAAGAAATGAGTCAACGGACCGTTTCTTATTCTCCCAAGGATGGAGATAAATTTATCACCCACAATATCTGTCAGTGGTTAATTCTGAGTTGTATGTAAAAAACAACTCTTTCACAGAAGTCTAACCAGAAGTGGAGGAGGAAGTGGCAGAGCTCTCCGTCTGCCAGGCTGGATGTATAGCTCGGCCTCAGCACTGACAGCCACAGCTTTAGCTTTTAGTTAGTGGCCTGCAGACTGCCAGGGTGTCTCACTCTGCTCTTTCCCATCTGACAAACCTCACCTTCAGAAGCCTTCTCTTCTCACCTCACTTGTCACTCACTTCTGCACCAACTCCTGAAATTCTCCCACGACCTCTGGAACACATGTCAGTCATCAAAAATAAGCAAACAGCTGGGCGTGGTGGCGCACGTCTGTAATCCCAACACTCAGGAGGCTGAGGCAGGAGGATCGCTGTGAGTTCGAGACCAACCTGGGCTACATAGTAAGTTTCAGTTCAGTCTCAAAAAAAAAAAGCAAACCAACCAGAACCTGTGCACAGTACCTTCTCCGAACAGTCCTCTGATCCTGTTCTAGCTGAGAACCTGACTGTGGCCTGGAGGTAGGGCCAGAGAAAGCACCTTGCTTCTCCCTGAGCCCTTCAGCACGCTTCCCCCTGGACAGCACCTCAGTAAAACACATCCCCTGCTCACACATCACTGTTGTCACACACAAGTCCAGAGACAACTAGCCTTTCTTTCACTCTGCAGCTTTCAGCAGACTTTTAGTAATTTCAAGTCTACTTTTTGTGGAAGCCTTTAATGATTTCAATGCTCATATATTTGATTCTCTAGCCTGGTTTTTAGTTCCTAAACAGCTCTTCCAATTACTAGAAATACCACCTGGTACACACACTGACCCCTGCAGCCAAACCCATGTATACCAGCACGGCCCATTCCTCCAATCTCAGACCCCTCCTCTCACAGCAGCACTGCAGCCTTCCACCTCACTGCTTCTTATAAATCTCTCCCACAGTGCACAGCGCCAAGCATTAGCAAGAATATGAAAGAACAAACATTTCCCCATTGTCAGACACACCCAACGTGGTTACCAGTGAAAAGTGAACACCTGAATATCCTCTGGCCCAGAAATTACATCGCTAGCTGTATATCCTAGTTAAATTCTTCCAGAGTGACGTACAAGAATATTTATGACATTTTGTTGTAAGAACCAAGAAATGCAAACACCACAAACACGTAACATATACTACTTTCCTATAATGGGTTGCTCTGATATCATCTGTAATGCAGTGGTGCAAGTTAACGTGAGTCCCTCTTATAAACATATGATGACCAAAAATGTTAAGCCACAGACCCATTCACGATATAGTCATAAAAAGATCAAAAGTACACGAAGATGAACTAAGTTGGTCTGTAATACTGCTGGGGGCTCAGGGTCTCCCAAAGCTCTTTGTTGGAAGCCTGGTCCCAGTGGGCAGCCTTACAGAGCATGTGGGGCCTTTAAGAGGCAGGGCCCACCAGGAGGTCTGACCTGCTCTTCCTCTGCACACACTTTCCCGGAGGCCATCCCAGAGGGACTCAGCCCAGGGCCTAGCACCTCACTGTGGAGCGCCTGACCTCCCACTTTTAGGATCCAAAACTGGAAGCTAAATTAGCTCTTTCCTTTAAAGCTTCACTTACACTATAACAGAATATGAAATAATAAAGAAACTACATAAACTGGGCATGGTAGTGCTACCTGCAATCCCAGTACTCTGGGAGGCTGAAGGAGGAAGATCACAAATCCCAATTCAAGGCCAACCTGGACAACCTAGTAAAGACCATGTCTCAAAGGGGTGGGGGATGTAACTCAGTATAAAGGTCCTGAGTTCAATTCCTAATTAGAACAAAAGGAAAACAAAGAAAAAGAAACTATACACAAATGGCCAAACTGTAAGAAAAGTAAGGAGGGACTTCTGTTTGGGTAATGTTGAAGTAGGTAATTCAAGTTTTTATTTTAATTAAAAGAAACAATAAAACCTAGAAAATTGAAAATAAAGAACAGTCAAATTAAGAACTCCTTGTTTTGAATCAGGTATAGCTAAGGGCACAATCAGATCAAAGAAGACAGATTAAAAGAAACAATCTACCTGAAGCGCTTGTTAACAAAGACATGGGTTATCCAGCCAGGCGTGGTGGCACTTGCTCATAATCCCAGCTACTCAGGAGGGCCGAGGCAGGACTGCAAGTTGAAGGCCAGCCTGGGAAACCTAGCAAGAGTTTGTCTCAAAGTTTAAAAACCAAAATGAATTAAGCTCAGTGGTAGAGCACATGTAGTTCCATCCTCAGGACTGTTGCAAAAATAAACAAACAAACAAACCAAAAATAAATAAATAAATGAGGAAGGAAGGATGGACGGATGACAAATTTGTAGAAGAAAGAGATGTAGAGGACGTAATAAAAAGGACTGGTATATGTTTAGCTGGAATACAAAAAGAGGGGAGAGAATGGAGAAAAGGGTATTTTGGGGCAGGTAAGAGCTCACAACTTCATAGTACTAAGATAAACGCATAGATTTAAAATATAAAACAATAAATATAAATACTAGACTCAGGAGTGAAACTACAGAAAACCAATCCTAGTGCACTAAAGCAAAGAAAAAAGATTATCTTCAAAGAAACAAAGATTAGATCACAGCTGACTTTTCAAAGAGCTGTAAGAGAAATGAAAACACAGTGGGAATATGTCCTCAGCTTGAAAAAGAACCCAGAAAACTCAGACTCTAAAAGTATCTGAAAGACTGAAGCCAAAGAGAAGCATTTCTATTAAGCCCTAGGAGAGTTAACCTCAGGCAAATTCGTAGTACAGAAAATTCTAAGGACATGTTTCATAAAGGAGAAAAACAAAGAGCAAAAATTGTGAACACAGAGGCAAATTTAAATAACTGGTTATGTAAGACAAAGTAAAAATAATAACATCAATAATTACTTGCAGGGTTTAGTAGTACATACAAGTAAAAATGCTTGTGAATCATATGTAAATTGGGAGAGATAAAAGCAACTTGTTATAAAATCTTACCATTAACCAGCATGAAAGCAAAGATATTATTAGCATTAGATTTGATAATTTAAAAAAGCATATTTGGGTTTTCTAATGTAATCACAAAAAGAATAGAAAGAAACTGTACAATTTTCAAACTAGTACAAAGAACAAGCAGAATGAGGAAAGAATAGAATCTTCATTCTATATGTAATCTATATAGAATCTATATCTATATATATAATTCTATATATAATCTATATATAGATTATATATATCTATAATTCTATATATAATCAAAAAGTTAATAAGACAAAATGAAACAGTGAGACAATATAAAGTTGAATATAAAAGGTAAAGTACATTAAAATTAATTATACTAAATATGAATAAGTTAAAAACTGAAGTAAAAGGAAAAGACAACACGGCTAGATTTTAAAACATAAGACAAATTCTAACTATATACTGTTTATACAAGACACACCTAAAACAGGAATATAAATATATTAGAGGTGAAAAGATGAAAAAGTCGTATTACATGTTACTAGGCAAAAGAAACCTACAGTGGCTAACCTAATTTTTAAAATAGCACCATAGTTCATATGTTGATAAATGACACAACCCACCAAAAATATATAACAATTTAAGACATGTTAGAAAAAGAACATTAATGTAAACCCAAAGAAAAAAGATCACAGCACATATATACAATACATATCTTAGAATCAGGACACAAAAGGGTACCGACTCTGATAGAATGACATGGAGAAAAGACAGAACCCCATTTGTAGTGGGAATATAGTAAGAAAAAGTAGGCAAAATTTAGAGAAGGCCAAGATGATTTAAATAAGAATAAAGGACACATCTAGCACAGCATAACTAAACATAAAAATGTCCATCTCATTGATAAATGAGATTTTTCTGCATAAAAGACAAAAAGCCAGGTGCTAAGAATTAAACAACTGGAATCAGAGGTAAATTCTCTTATCATCCAATTATGCTAAAATCAGAATAAAAAAGTCAGAAATGTTTATGACTAGAAATTTTAAAAGAAAAGCAACTTCTTAAATACCCAAAAAGTCTAACATAAAATCATAATGTACTTTAAAGATATTTTGAACTAAATAATGAAAATACAACACAAAAACTATGGCATACAACTAAAACAATAATTAAAGAAAAAGTTAAAGATTTAAACCATACATCAAACTGTGGTATTTAAAGAATTAAGGCACAATGTACAGGCTTAAAATACCTAACAAAAAAAGGGTGAAAACTGACTTAAGCATCAATCTCAAGAAGTTAGAAAAAGATCATTAATGTAAAACCAAAGAAACAAGAATAAAATAAATAATAAACATTTAAAAAGTGAGGATCAATAGCACCCCAATTGGTATTTTATAAAGATACATTTCTAATTTCTGAAGAGAAAATTAAGAGAAGGAACGGTACAAAGGCTTGCCAGAAGTGATAAAGTTTATATCTACTATGGATAATACAGACATTAAGTTTGAATAAATATGCCATAAATATGAATAAATTTCTTCTAGAAAAACATTTATAAAAAAAGTTTAAGAAGAAATAGAAAACATAGTCTTACAGCCTCAGGAGAAATTAAACCAATAAAGTGAGTCAGCCTTGTGTGGGGCCATGCTAATCTTTTCTGTGTTGTTCCAATTTGACTGTATGTGCTTTTGAAATGAGCACAACAATTTTAAAACTTTCAAAGAAATCAAAACCAAAAAAGTTCAGGCACAGATGGCTTCACCCACAAGTTCTCCAAATATTTCAGGAAGAAATAATTCTAATCTTGAACAAGTACTGGAAAAAAAAACCCAGAATATAAGATGAAACTTATTTGAATTCGCTCTTAAATTTGATTGATTCTCAAACCTTAGAACATCATGAGATGGAAAAGTTATAGGCAATTTTAATTATGAACATAAATAACAAAACAAAATATTAGCAAACCAAATACATCAATACACAATCATAAAAAAGCTGAATTTAATTCAGGATTTCAAGGTTGCTTGAAGAACAGAAAATCAACTTAACCTTAAAAAAAAAAAGATTAAAAAGCAAAATAATATGTCCATATCAGTGAATAAAAGAAAAGTCTTTAATAAAAGTCAACAAGTATTCCTGATTAAAAAACAAAATCTGCTGGGTGTGGTGGTGCACACCTGTAGTACCAGCGGCTCAAGAGCTTGGGGTGGAAGGATCACAAGTTCAAGCCCAGGTTGGGCAACTTAGTGAGACCCTGCCTCAAAATAAAAAATAAAAATGGCGGGAATTTAGCTCAGTGCTCCCTGGGCCCAATCCTGATTCTCACAAAAACAAAACAGAAGAAAATAAAACAGCACCTCTTAGCTAGGCATGTAGTTTAGTGGAGAGCACTTGTCTAGCATGCATGAGGCACTGGTTTGACACCCGGTACTGCAAGGAAAACAGTAAAAAACAACAGTCTTCATAAACTAGGAAAAAGAAACGTATTTCCATAATATGAGGTGTTTTATTTAATTGATTTTGTTATTCGATGAAACTCTACAAGCTGTGCTGGAGAGGCTGTGGGGGCAAAAGGAGCCCTTCTACACTGTTGCTGAGAATTAAGCTAGCACAATCACTATAGAAATCTGTGTGGAGATTAAAGACATCATATTACAGTGACACAAACACTGAGAACTGAGAACTGAGGGGGCAGACTGGGAACTGCAAAGGTATCTGCAATGTTTTATTTCTCAGACTGGGCAGCGGGTACACTGCTGTTTTGTTTATAGCAACACAATCTTGGAAGTGGCTTATATGCCCATCAACAGATGAATGGATAAAGAAAATGTGGTCTTTATACACAATGAAGTGCTACTCTGCCATGAAGAAAGATAAACTTGAGTCATTTGTGAGGAATGTACACACGTTGAGACCATGATGTTAAGTGAAGTAATTTAGACACACAAACTTAAATATCACATGAGAAACACAAAGTAAAAATAAAAAGCAAAATAAAAGATAATAAGAAGTAAGGAGAGAGAACTTTCTCAAATGGGAAAGGGATCAAGAGATGGAAGGGAGGGGAGGAAGGGCAGGGAATAAAAAGAAGAAAGATATGTTACCTATATGTACTAGCTCCACACAAAGAATGTAAACACTGTGTATTGCAAACACAGACTAATAAAAATACAGTTTAAAAAATCCAAAAATCTCTGCAGAAATACAGAAGAGCCAAAAAGTAGGCAACAATCTTTTAAAAAATGTATAAGGATTTAATGTGCATGACAGACGGTGCAGGGGCAGTACATCAGAGCAGTAAAAAATGCTCTTAATAAATGGTGTTGAGATAATTTGGTATAATACACAAAATAAATGATTCTGGATACCCCAAATTACACTGAACACACACATACACACACACACACACACAAATCACTTGTAAGTAGATCTTAGAATTACATGCAAAAGGAAGAACAAAAAAAGCATTTAAAAAATAACAGCAAACTATCTTCAAAATTTTGAAGAGGGAAAAATTTCTTAAGGTACACAACATAATTTGACAAATTTTAAGCACTTTAAAATTAGGTAGTTTAACCACCAAATTCAACACCAAGTATGTATGAAAAAGCCAGCCACAGACCACTACTTGAATCCCAATCATCAATGGCCTTACCCAGAACAAACTTATGCAAATCACTAGACAGAGGTAGACAAAACAATGGAAAACAGAAAAACTTTACATACTTCTAAAAAGAAAATCTAAATGTCAACATACATACGGAAAAAATAAACCTCATAGGGACCTGGGATGTAGCTCAGTGGTTCCTCCACCTGCCTCGCAAGCACAAGGACCCAAGTAGGATCCCCAGCACCAAAAATAAATAAGTAAACAAACAGACAAACCTTGTAAGCCACTGGGAAAAAGAAAACTGAGATACAACTGTAAATTATTAGATTGCCAAAAATTAAAAGTCTCACAATTTTAAGTACTCAAGAACACGGCAAAGAATGGGAACTGTCATACTGCAGGTACAAGTACAGAGTGAGATAAAGCTTTGGAAAATAGGTGGGCATAATCTGGTATAGATGAAGATATATGTATTTTGTCCATCAATTCCATTTCTAGGAAATACGCTAAATACAAACATGTGCACACAGGACAGATATGAAACAAAATGCATTAATAGCAACCAAGTATCAAAAGTTACTTATACATTTACCACACAATGAATTAATCAAATATCTATAGTCAAACAATGAAGTATCAGACATAAATGAACATCAGTAAATTGTAGCTATTTATGACACCGATGAACATTAAAAACATAATGTAAAACCAAACTCTGCAATTTAGGGATAAAAACATAACCTATAAATGAAGTGAAGTAATGATTTCCTTTGTCAGGAGCAGGGCAGCCCCTTGGGACTGAGGCTGAGCAAGAGTGGGCTGAGGGTTTGTGGTGAGCAGCTGAGGCCCTCACTCATCCAGAGGTCATTACAAAGGTACTCATTTTCTGTGCTTTAGAAATGTGTTCACTTTTGTTCACGTACTTTTTCATAGGTAATATATTTCACGTAAGTTTTTTTTTTTTGGTATGGGGAGATCGAACTCAGGACCTCACACTTGCCAGACAGGCACTGTGCCACTGAGCTAAATCTCTAGCCCAAGAAAGATTTTTTAAAATGAAAAGGGTAATAAAATTGGGTATAGTGGTAATTTTGAGGGGAGAGAGGACAGAACTGAGAGGGGAAGACTGGGAACTGCAAAGCTATTTGCAATGTTTTATTTCTTAGACTGGGAAGCAGGTACACTGCTGTTTTCTTCTATTTTTAAGTTTTGACCATGTATCTCACATATTTTTATATGCAAAACGGTACCAAAAGCACAACTCAGAAGAAAAACCAACAAGCTGTAATTAATTAAATTTAAAAACTTTTAGGCCTGGGGATTTAGCTCAGTGGTTCTGCCGCCTGCCTTGCAAGTGAAAGGATCCAAGTTTGATCCCCGGTACCAAAAAATAAATAACTAAGTAAAATAAAAATTTTTGCACCTTCATATATCTGATTGCACCAATTCAACCAAAATCTCTGAAAAGAATTTAGCCTTTTATTGTTGCATAGAAAATGATTTGTGAAAGTGGGAAGGGTACGGGAAAGGAAATAAGGGAAAAGAAAAATAACATGAGAAAATGAATAAATGGAAATAAAGTGTTTGTAAAAGGGAAGGGAGGAGAGGCTGAAGGAAGGGAAGGGATAAGGGGAAAAAATGAGGAAGAAGACCTGTCATGTAAAGGTACAAGATCCAATGATGAATATAACTGCACTGTATACCTAAAATGCACCAATAAACTCAATGAGAAAAGAAAAAGAAAAAAGAAAAAGAAAATAATTAGCGAATTGGATTGATGTAGTGACTTGTCTACAAATGCCTCACTCTGTGCTGACTCCTAGTTTCAGGGTTAAGAATCATGTTTGGAAAGGTGCAGGTGGGCCTGTCATGCTGCAAATTCCATGACTTTTATGGCAGCAGCAACCACAACTTATCCTTCAGAAGGCAGCTGCATAGAGCTGATAAGATAGAACATTAAACATCTTATCAATTTTAATAAATTTCTTTGTTTTTTTTCTTTTTTTGTTTTTTTGAGACAGGGTCTCACTATGTAGTTGAGACTGACCTGGAACTCACTATGTAGCCTAGGCTGGTCTCGAACTCACAGCGATCCTCCTGCCTCAGCCTCCGCAGTGCTGGGATTACAGGTGTGCGCCACCACGCCCAGCAATTTCTTTGTTTTTCTGACACAGTCTTATAATGTAGCCCAGAGTGGCCTCAAACTCACAATCCTAGTGCCTAACTCTCCAGAGTGCTGAGATTACAGGCGTGTGCCACCACACCTGACTCATAAAGGGAGAATGTATTTGCAAATTACATATCTGATAAGGGTTTTATATCAGAATACTTTGAAGAACTAGATTTCAATTCCATGACAAGACAAATAACATAATTTAAAAATAACAAAGGATTGGAATAGACTTTTCTCCTAAGAATACAGAAAGACGTGCCAATGAGCCATGAAAAGATGCTTAACAAGCAAAATCAGATCCTTAGGGAAATGCAAATCAAAATAGCGGCACTAAACATGACTACAACCAGGAAGACAGTGAACAAGGGTTGGTAAGGATAGGGAGACTAGGAACTCATGTTCATTGCGTGAGCGAATGAAAACTGGTGCAGCCACACTGGGAAGAAATCAAATTCAAAAATTTCTTAAAATGTTAAACAGAGATGTCATGTGACCAGCAAATTTACTTGTAGATTGTCGGAAACCAGAGGAGAACCGAGGACTGACTGGCCTCTTCGGCGAGCACCAAGGAGAAGGCAGCATTCATGGGTGACTGCATATCGCAGGTGCCAGGAAAAAGCTCCGACAGCTGAGGCTAAGTTGTTCCAATGGACATGGGAGAGCAGAGGACTCTTGTGTTACTTTGATCGCTCGTGTGCACGTTTGGGTGAGTAAAGGTGAGCGAGCAGACAGCAGGGCTCCTCTAGAGCAAGAAGCCCCGGCTGCCGCACACTGACTGACTACGTATCGCTTTGCCACTTGTCCTGTTCACCCCCGTCAGGCACAACACAGCAGCGGGTCTACGTCTCTCAGCAAGGCCGGCACGTGGGTCGGCTACAGGCGTAGGGCTCAGCTACATAGGTATCTAGCAGAGTTGAAAACAGGTGCATACGGGATTTAGACATAAATGTTCCCTGGGCATTATTCCTACAGCCACAAAGTGGAAACAATCCAAATGTTGGTCATCTGACAAACGGATAAAGTTTTGGTGAGTCAAGTTAATGGAATAGTAGCACTACTGCAAGCTACAACAGGGATGGGTGAACTTCAAAGACACTCTGCTTGGTGAAAGAAGCCAGACATAGAAGATCACATGGTGTCATTTCATATCCATGAAACGTCGAGAATAGACAACACCGTAAGTAGGTTAGTCAAGTCTAATGTTGGGGTTGGGAAGACATGGGGAATGGCTAGACATAAAGGTTCTTTTCAGAATGATGAAAATATTCTTAAATCAGCTTGCAGTAATGGCTATGCAACTATACTAAAAACCAGTATGCTATATACTTAAAATAGATGAATTTAAAATTACAAAACTATTCAGCTATCAAGCCAAGCACAGTAGCTTCCATAAAATGTTAGTGTATTTTTCTAAAACAGGGTTACTTAGAACACGTA
This sequence comes from Fukomys damarensis, assembly GCF_012274545.1. Lineage (NCBI taxonomy): Eukaryota > Metazoa > Chordata > Mammalia > Rodentia > Bathyergidae > Fukomys > Fukomys damarensis. Next base: position 1,572,854 of record NW_022900945.1, read on the forward strand.
GAACATGAACTTGCTCTACTGACAGTCTGTCTGCTTCCTTTCTTTCCTATCTTTGTCCCCCTTCAAGGGACAAAAAGTGCAAGGACACAGCATCAGTTTGTAAAACATGAACAGTATAACCCTTCACAAAGTAAGAAATACTCTCAATTGGGCCAGGAATTTGGCTCAGTGGTGCCGCTGCCTGCTTTGCAAGCATAAGGTCCCAAGATTGAGTCCCTGTACCAAAATAAATAATTAATCAAATTTTTAAAAACCTCTCAATTGCTAAGTTGAGAATATTTCTTCAGGCTGATAATGTATAAAATTAATTTAAAAAATTAAATAGGGGCATTTTCAATATTCTATGTAACATAATGCAGGGCTGTATCCCATAACACCTTGAGGTGATAGCTTTTAAAACAACTGTACAAGAGAGGCAATTTTCTGGGAATTTTTGTTTCCATACAACAAATAAAGCTCAGAGCACCTTTGCATCAGCTAATAGTTATTTAAGGACAATTCCCTGTAAATATTTGTCTTTCCAGAAAAAAGTCTGTAGGAGGATTGTTTTACCGTGGCTGTGAGGAGGAAACTGCCAGGTCTTGTCAGCTGAGGCACTGAGGTCCCTGCGATTGCCATGGCAACCGTCTGGCTAATCATGTTTCCACTCTCACTTTCACAGTCCTCAGTGGTGGTGCAAAGCGGTCTTCCACGTTGATTGTGAGTTTCTGAAGGGACAAGAAGGAACAAAATTGGTTAGCTCAACTAACAGTTCTTGAGCACCCAAGTTCTCTTCCTATCCCTCATCATTCTTTAAAATAAAAACAGCACGTACAGCCAGCCCTTGAACAATCCTGAGTTGGGGGCAAGGCCCGCAGTTGGGAAATCCAGGTGAAACTCTGCCTCCCCAACAGCTTGCCTACACATAGCTCGCTCCTGACTGGAGCCTCACCAGTAACAGCAATGGCTGTGTAACATGTACATTGTATGTGGCCTATATTACAGGGAAAACGAACCAGGAAAGACCACCTTTCACTACAACACATAACCAACCAACCAGAGGAACCACTCCTTCCTGCCGAGGTGACTGGTGTCACACAGCACTCACAACTTGAACTCTTTGTAATGGCAACAAGAGGTGGCTACAAAATTACTGCAGTAGTACAGTAATTACAAACATTAATTCCATGCAGTTATGACTTAATGCTGCATTTTTTTCATCTATCCATCTATCCTATGGTACTGATGGTCTAACTCAGGGGCACTCTAAAATGAGCTATATGCCCAACCAGTTCTGTAAAATTCTTTTTTGAGACAGGAACTCAGAGTTCCCCAGGCTGGACTCAAACCTGAAATCCTCCTGTTCCAGCCTCCCCACTGGTGGGATTAGTTAATACTGTATCTTTCTGTTTGTCTACAGTTCACACATGTAGATGGCACCAGTCTGTGTGATGTACAGTCTGTGTGCATAAATTTGATACATTTAACTTTTATAATAGATTTCTGATTATTTTAGAAAGTAAATGATAAAATAAACTATTACCCATATGTATGTCATATACTCACAAGATTCCTGAGTTTTCCTCACATAGACCCTTCTAGCTTATGTTTTTTTTTTTTTTTTTTGTCAAATGGTTGTAAATCTAAAAAAAAGCCTATAAATGGACCTGAATGGTTCAAACTTGCTTAGTTTAAGGCCCAAGTGTAATATTTATCAGTAGAATTACTTCTTCTAAATGTTTCAAACGTTAACTCATTTCTACAGTAATAATTTGTACTTTGCAGAGATCTTTAATGTAATATAGATATAACATTTCCACCTTCAGGTAAAGACACCCATGTTAGCAGTCAAAATCCTGCAATGACTATACTCACCTAAACTTGCCCATCAGCTCCTTCAAGGCCCATGGTTACCTCTGCAGCACTGGCACCTGCCAAAGCGCTTAATGCATGGCAGGGACGCCGGAAATATGCTTAATTTGATTGAACTGAAGTACTTTAATGGGTTAATAACTAGTTTAAATTCTTTCATTTGCCTTACTGAAAACATTTTAGCAACCTAAATTCTAGATTTAAGTAAATTCTAAACATTTGAAGCAAAAGGAATAAAATTTTGTGAGTTCCAGTTTTTTGTTGTTGTTTTTTTGATTTTTTTGGTACTGGGGATCGAACTCAGGACCTTGCGCTTGAGAGGCAGTCGGAGGTACCACTGAGTTAAATACCTGGCCCTGTGAGTTCCAGTTTTTAAGAAGTAACATAACTTTAATTTATTAACCTAGTATTGGCAATTATGCGTAATTCTTGATATTTGGGTGAATCTGAATCTCAACTATATACAAATATAACTGACAATGAAGGTAGTAAATACCTGTCACATTTTGTTTTTTTTTTTTAAAGATGCATAATTAAATTAATAAAAGAACATACAGGAATCTTGTACCAAAGTCCCTCACACAGTCAAAAAGTTTTTCAGAAATATGATTAAATATTTACAATTAACTTTATCAGTGTCCATGTCCTTATGTTTTTTTTCCTAAAATACAATCTTTACCCTTGAGATACTTTTAACACCCACAGACAATGAGCTTTAAAGCCTGCCCCATTACACTAAGTACCTGTGAAGTCATATAGCTGAGGTACAGTTTCCATGATGATGCCAATCAGAGGCAGATACAACATGGCCACGCGAGCTTTGATCTGAGGGTCAGAGTACCTTGGGTCAGAGTCGTGACTAGACAGTAAATTGTGCACCATATTGATGACTTTCTTATGCAATCCAAACAGTCTATTTAAAAAGAAGAGATGAAGAAAAAGTAGTAAGGTCACAGAGATTAGTTAGTATCTTTAAAATAAACAGTAAGTCATGGTATTTAATTTTGTGCAATTTCTTAACTGTGCCATTTATCTGCACACATTCCTAGAAAATGTTTCTCATTTTAAATAAAGTGATTAAAAATATAAAAGTGTATATATCTACATGGGTTTGATTACAGAAACTAATAAAGTATTCTCTAAATAATGAAAAAAAGAATAAGATAAGACTATAAGAGCAAGAAGCAATTTTAAATATGTTCGGGGACCATTTTCATCTCCACAGAATTTTCTTTCCGTTTTAGTTTTATTTTAGGGTTCCCTATTTTTAATATTCATACAGAGATTTCTTTAACTGAAATACCGAATAGTTTCTTTGGTGCGAAAACTATAATAGTACACAGAATCCTAATGAGATAATTCATAATGTGAAATAGGAAGTAAAGGGCTAAAGGTGTAGGGAAAGTGGGAAGGGTGGGGGAAAGGTAATAAGGGAGAGGAAAAAAATATGAGAAACTGAAAAAATGGAAATAAAGTGTTTATAAATGGGGAGGGGAGGAGGGGGTGAAGGGAGGGCAGGGATAAGGGGAAAAAAATGAGAATCAAGACCTATTATGTAAAGGTACAGAATCCCAATGATGAATGTAACTGTATTGTATACCTAGACTGTACCAATAAACTCAATTTAAAAAAAAAAGAATTTAGGAAAAAGGAATTACTATACAAATTCACCTACATGTAAAAGGGAACATTTCGACATTAACTCATTAGTGCATCTGAGTATTAAAGAACTTCAGAAAACCTATAGTAACATTTTTTTTAAAAAGTAAATTGTAAATAGCTTTAACTTTATCTCACCAAATCAGATCACTTCACATTTACCAAAATAAATTATTTCCTTCTCTGAAAGAAAACCCTTCTACCTGATGTATCTTATAGTCCATAGGCTGACATCTTGCACATACATCTCATGTGGACCCCTGGGGTTTTTCTAGCTCCCAGTCCCCCTCTCAGTTTCAACTGGTCTGATGAATATACTAGCAGGGGTCTCACCTCCACACACTCTTGTCGCTGTTCTTAGCCTGAAGACACGTGGATTATGTAAACCATTCTAATTAAAAATTCATCCACTCCAGTGTCACTGTCCCTAAGCTGCACCCTGAAGAAGTTTCAGATTTCACTCTTTTCCTGATAATCAATCTCAATAGAAGTTCTTATCTCCAACTTCTTCTCTTAGGAAGGAAAGAGCATTCTGAATTTGCTCTGGCCAAGTATTTTAACAGATGCCCACCTCTATCCTTCCATCTTTCCTTTTTGTCTCAGAAAAGCAGCTTCGCTATATGGTCGACAGCTTCAACACCTCCCCTCCCTGAGTTCTGCCATCTTTGCTCAGTGGTTCTGGTGCCTGCCTCGCAAGCACAAGGACCTGAGTTTGATCCCCGGTACCATAAATAAATACAAATAACCAAAACCATCCTAACATATCTAGTAAAAATATGACAGTATATACTCACATGATTGAGCTAGATCAGTTGTTAAATAAAGAGAATATGTTTAGACAAATTGTTTTCAGAGTGACATTTCCCCAAGAGTGGACTCCAGTGTTTTTGTTTTGTTTTTTTTTCAGATGACCTCATACTCACTTGTCAAGCGTTGAAGGGTGGGAGGCCTAGACGTTTACCTGTGGATCTGCACTCTATCAGTCTGCACACACCCCACCCAACCCTCCATGACACCCATGCAACACTCCTCACACCCTTATAGTTCTGCAGAATGCAGGGAGAAAACCACTTCTTTAAAGCATATTCCAAACATAGGAGGTTGCCATTTTTTAAAACGTGCAGTGTTTCATTTGCAGAATACTAGGCCTTTTCAAATTTACGTCCCTAACATATTACTAAGAACTTTACAAACCTCTTTTATCCCCTAAATAAGTCAGAGAACACCTGTAAAACCTGCATAAGGGTATCTCTTTTTGTTTTCTTGAGATTTTATATGAAGTTATACTGCATTATAAACTTCAATTTTACCCAAATGAATTACTGTTATATGGATTTTTTTTTTTTTTTTTTTTTTTTTTTTAATAA
>NW_022900945.1:1577790-1591110 GCF_012274545.1 Fukomys damarensis
TTTTTTTTTTTTTTTTTTTTTTTTTAAATGAGACAGGGTCTTGCTACATTGCCCTTACAGCCCTAGACTTCACAATCCTCCTATATCAGCCTTCCAAGTAGCTGAGACTACAAGCAACTGTTACCATGCCGGCCTCTCACACAGACTTCTGAAAGAAACTATCAAGGTGGACACTGCCCCTGGATGCTCAACCCAACACTATCAATCCATTTCTGCAAATTCAGATCATAAGACAACTTCCATTTTTTCCTTACAACATGGGATTCTAAAAATCTTCCAAAAGCGTACATAATACAAGAAGTTTGCAAAACCAAAGGATTATTTGTTTCTAGCTTGATTTTTTAAATAAAATGTTACATTAGTAGGGCAGCAACAATAAGTTTCCCTCACAAGGAATAAAACAGAAAACTAATTTATTTTTCTTAACTAAAAAGTGCCTACTAAAGTTCAGAGCCTACCTACTAATATGCACAATTTATTTCACATAGTATTAAGAAAATGTTACTAAATAAACCATGATATACCACCAATTTTAAGACAAATCTCAAATTCAGAGATGACAAAATACGAAAAAGTCTTAAAATTGATGAAATATATAAATAATATATATAAGGAACTTAACGAAAAGAGAAGTGGAAAAGAAGAGGGAAGTAGTAATCTTCTGATTTTTAAGATGTGTACATGGAATGCTTTTGTTCCATTGTCAAAAATAAAACTGATATTCTACAAAGAAAATCTGGTTCCCTCACCCGTCAGCATCAGGGTCTAAAATAACAGCCAGCTCTGTCAGCACCAGACCAGCCAGGTAGTGCTGCTGACGGAAAGGCACGGAAAGCTCAAACATATTCGCAATCTTCTGGTCCTGCGCGTTTGTGGAGAACCCGGAACTCTGTGGAAACACGAGGGGGAAGAGAACTGTAACAGCTGCACACAAAGACACCCTACATTTAGGAAACTACAGCAAACGGAATGTGAGCATGAATGCGAGTCAGATAGACTTTACGCAGGACAATTTATCCTGTATCATTACTACTGGAAGCATCAGAGAAAGTAAGTGCTCTTATTTTTGGCACAGAAGACTGATAAAATTATTTATTAATTTGATTATTTTTTACTGAAATGGATGTAATAGAAAATTTAAGAATCCTTTTCCTTGTACTGAAAATTTTCCATTTGTTTTGCTCCTTTAGTCTCTTAGCCACCCAACATTTCAATATCATTCTATCAAGGGAAAAAAGGTAACTAAATCCAAATGTTACAGTATACATATCCCGGAGAACAAGAGTAACATTCATAGCCATGGATACTGGTTTCTAGAGGAATTTCAAATGGCAGTACAATCATTTGTCAGAGTATATACTATTTCTGGAATTAGTACCATGTTGTGGTCTATTCGCTGAGTTTATTTAAAACGGGACTACTGCATGGGGCTTCCGCTGCCTGCTTGCTATTACAAGGTTCCAAGTTTGATCCCCAGCAACAAAAAAACAAAACAAAATAAAAAACAAACAAACAAAAACTCAACTACTGCAAACACTATCCCTCAAGATATTCAGTATCACACTCAGTACCCAAGAGGACTTTCACAGAAAAACAGATTTCAGATTTCTCTGGGGGGTAATCACTTTCTTAATAAGCACATAAAATTCCTTTTGACTTCTCATAGAAGAGGATGTTTTTTGTGACCAACTAAAATCTCAAAATTATGCACTTAGATGAAAAAGGAGACAACCATACAACCATTCTGTGAGAATTTCCTGGCTGAAGGCGATGCTAAGAAGTTAAAACATAAACAAACGTGTTTCTTTAAAGGCTATAGGAACTGTATCTATGATTAATTTGTCTGTGACTAGGTAGCCACACCTTTGGAAAAAGAAAGTGAAAACTCAGCCTCATCCATTATAGGAAGGGCATGCTGGCCAGGTATGTTGTAACATGATGGTCAAAATGTTTTGCAAAGATAAAATGAAAAGCTGTGAGTGCTCTCCAATGCTTTCCAGTAAATTTTTCCTTTTATCAAGCCTATGAGATTGATTTAGCCTAGAGGCTTCCATCCAGGAATTAAATACCTTGAAAACAGAATTAAGAAGTGCTTAATATCAACTTTGACTTTAGACATTAAGAAATTAATGAGGCAGTTTTTTTACCTTAGGGATAAGATAGCAGAAAGAATGTTTCATTGGAAAGGTCGAAAATTCTGGCTTCTGATACTAACAGTAAAGACCCATTAAACCAAACCCATCTGAGACAACAAATGTGCTAATTATAATAATAACCCTTTTTCATCCTTAGAGAAACTACCAGCTAACTGCTTGAGTGCTACCCACGGAAAGCTATAAACATTCACCTAGTTTCCTTTGTGGTTTCTGAACACAAGAGCAGAAGGCAGGGCTGGGAGGCCTGTACTGAATTATGCTTTACTCCTCTGCCTTTCATAAGCACTGACTTCTAACAATCACCATGTATCCCCAGTAACCTCAGTGTCTACCTCAAGAGAACTCAATTTGTGTAAACATCCAAATAAGTGAATTTACTCTTATGTGCACAAATCTGTGACAGGAGTATGAAACAGTGGTTAAGAACTCAAGCTCTAGACACAACAAAGCCTTAGTTTAGAGCCTGGCTCTTCCAATTTTTACTCAGTGATGCCTATGGTTCTAATGGATTTTTGAGAGGGTGTGAGTGTGTATGTGGTCTGTAAAATAGTAGAACGTAACTCCTAGAGGTGTTCTAAGATTAAATGAGTTAATTTTTCTAAAACCACTTGGAACCAACCTATCAATAACAATTAGTTATAACGTTTCCCCACTATCTGACATCCTTCTTCACACACATGGATTTTAACAATACGCACTCATACGCTCATATATTGTGCAAACCTGAGATGTTGCAGAAGAAACTGAAGGTGATGGAGATGCTGGGGGAGTGAGCAAGCTGCAGGGGAGGTTTAATGTAACATAATGTTCATGGCTGCAGATTATTCGCAGAAAATCCAATCGCAAGGACACCAGGACACTTGGATTTGGCAGTGAATAAAGCTTTGAAGATACCTGGTAAGTATTGCATAAATGAAAAAACACCAATTCAATATATACCTTAACAGTAATAGAAGAATGACAGATTGAAGATTTAAAGAATAGCACTCAGTGGGCCGTTTAGGGCTTTGTAATTTAAACAGTAGTATCAGCTTTTTCAGGGTTAGTACCAAAACAGAAAAATTGGAGCTACAAGATAGACAGTATATATCCATTTGACTAACTTAAAAATCCCATTTTTGTATTTCTAATGTAAGATTAATATTTCGACTTGTGAAAATATACTTTATGAGGAAAAAACATATCATCAAAACAACAAATCACTTCTTAAAAAGAAATTATCTGTTCTTCTAAGAGTTTGTGTTGACCTGTATTTACAACTGCCTATCTTTATTTTCCCAGACCCATAGTAATCTACTTGATGAAACATAACACAAACTGACAGAACAGCTTTGGTATAACCACAGGGTTCACCTCAGTGTCTGGCAAGTATAGCAATCAATACTTCAAGAATTAAGATAGGGTAAGATCTGGTAGCAGCAGTACGTGAAATTTTGGGGGGGGGATTAAAACTTAAGTGTTTTGTAAATATTTGCAACTGGGTTAGTACCTATGCATAATTAGCTTCTCTGTTAAAAGAGGGAAACTTTAATAAAGGCACTAATAGACACTGCCTTCAAAATTTTACATATTATATTGCCATATAGAACTGTTGACTGGTAGTTACCAAAAACTAATCTATGCTTTATAAGCACTGTCTCTTATGCCCCTCAATGCCACCACTAGGATTCAATCTCCTAAATCATTCCAGAATGAAGCTGGGCATGGCAGCACACACCTGTAATCCCACTTGAGGTAGGAGGATCACAAGCGACTTACGGAGACCTTGTCTCAAAGTTAAAAAATAAAAAAGGGCTGGGGAGTAGCTCAGTGCAAGGGCCTTGGATTCAATCACCAGTACCTCCAAAAACCAAACAAATAAATAATCCTGGGATGGGACCCAGAAATATGAGTATGTTTAAATCTCCTTTAAAAGGTAATTCTAGAAGTTAATACTACTCATTACGCAAGTGACTCATCAATAACTAATGTGTTCCAAAAAGCAGGCTTCATTCATCAATTTATAAAAATTTTAAAACAGAATCAGCTATTTGTGAAAAAGGTCTAGGATGCTTTTAGTTTAATAAAGGCAAGATAGTGAATAACATTTTGGACTTTAGTAAACACCTGTCCACGACTCCAAACTCTACAATGTTAAGAGCTGCATTAGGGGGAATGCATAGCAAAATCCAGCTATTTTAAACATCACAGAAGGCAAAAAGCATGGCTAACGATATACTCAGTCTAAATGTGGCACTTGACAGTATCCGGAAGTTGCTTCCCATCACTACTGACGTGGTTGTCTGTTCCAAGAATGGGAAGGAAAGAGTCATGACAGCCACTACAACTCAAAGAAAAGCCTGCTACTGATAGGTAACTGCTTGCCCCAGTCCTGGTGTCCTAATAAAACCAATGCTACTTACTTCTGCCTCAGTAAAAGCAATACATTCTGTTTTTTTATTTTTATTTTTATTTTTTTGGTACCAGAGATCGAACTCGGGACCTTGCACTGGTGAGGCAGGCAGCAGAACCACTGAGCTAAATCCCCAGCCCTGTTTTTTGATCTTTACATCAGTGTACTTATATGCTCTTGAAGCTCCAGCCTCTGAAAAGAGCAAACATAGTATTTAAATTATTCATTACTACTAATTATATATTACCTGTTTATAGCAGGACTTTATAAGGCTAAAGACAAATCCTCTGTCCATAACAGACAACAGATCATTGAGGAAGAATGCAAGGCTTGTATTGAGTCTCTCAACCATTTCTATGTCCTAGGAGATAGAAATAAAGCAAAATCAAGTAAGAATGTGATAGTTTAATTTCAGCTTAAAAGAGAAACAAACGAAGAGAGTTACTGTTACCTTCTGAAATCGAGACACTACATCACTAGCAATCGTGCTGACAAGAGCAGCAATGTCATCCATAAAACGTTCTGGAAAACGACTTTTCCTCGGAGCATCCAGTTTATCATTAAAGTATAAATGGTGCACCATGCTCTTTACCTGAAAAAACATACTAATCTTTAGTTTCATTTCTTGTTATTTTAATTTACAGTTATAAGACTCTAGCACTTAGGCACTTTTCAAGTACTTTGAAGAATTCCCTACGGTAGGTTGTGTTTATGAAGGAAACATCAAACACAATACAACTTAATCACTACATCACCTTCATAAAACTATTCAGGCAAAAAAATTTAGTGTATGGCAACAGAAAAAGATCTCCTAAGACTCCTTAACTTTGTGCATCTCCCACCGTAAGCTCCAAAAGGATAGAAACCTCTTTACTGCAGTACCTGCAGAATCTACTGCAGGGGGCAGAGAACAGGAGCACAGCAGACACTTAATGAGCAAACAGTAGTGAGAAGCCCACAGAGGCCTACATTTATGGAGTGGTTTTAGGTAGATTATTACAATACTGGTAGTAACAACGAATTCTAAAGTTGAAGCTCAAGTTCCAGAGTTGGCACAAAGCTCAGCCAAGTCTCCAGTTATCTTTTGACTCATACGAGGTATTTAAGAAAGCTGAACACACATGTAAGACGTTTTAAACAGTCAAATTTACATCTATTATCTCACAACAAAAACATACAAATTGCAAACTTGTTTATATTCTAGGGGTAAAATGAGTTTTCTATTGCTTTTATATGGTCTATGATCTTCTTTTTCTGTAGAGGAACAAGTTTCTAGAAGAAATGTTTTCTTATCCCCGGTACAGGTAATGGCAATCAATGCTGAGAATGACCCTCTGTATGCTCTGGAAGCTTCTTTTATTTATTTCTTTCCGTAACTCCCCGCCAAACACGCACATACTGGAGACTGAGCCTAAGGCTTCTCACTTACCAGTGAGGTGCAAACAATGCCACCCGTTTTATTTTGCACCAGGGATCAAACTTGGGACCTTGTGTTTGCGAGGCAGGTGGTAGAACCACTGAGCTAAATCCCTGGCTCACCCCTTTTATTTTTATTTTGAGACAGGCTCTCCCTAAATTGCCTGGGCTGGGCTCACAAGGAGCTATGAGTATAGGAATGAGCCATTAGTCCTGGTTATTTCTTTTTTGGAGAAAACGTTTCAGTAATTTGACCGTCTAGAGCTAAGGAAAAAATGTAGAGGAAGATCCCTAGTGTCAGGGTACCTGAGCTTGTACCACAGTTCTGCTGCCTGTAAGCCATGCCTCCCTAGGCAAATACTCACACTCTGTGCCCTGGTCAGCTGCTAGCGTACTGTACTCACGTGTTAAATATTTGTTCCATCATGTATGTGTTCATGCATACATGTATCTACATATTTTATATAATAGAAATACATTTATAAAATATTAGTTTACTGATTTTTTTGGGGGGTACCAGGGATGGAACTTGGGTCCTTGCGCTTGCAAGGCAGGCGGCAGAACCACTGAGCTAAATACTCCACCCTAGTTCTCTGATTTTTTTTTTAATGTCATTTATTGAATTAATAAAAAATTATTTCAATTTTACCTTAATTATGCTTAGTGTCCACAATATTTATTTAAAAACATAATACCCGTAATTTTGCCTTGGAGCTGCAATGTAAGACCACAGGTATGCAATAGAAAGATACTTCTAATAGAAAATAAGGTTACACAAAATTGTTAATTGACAGAAAAACTACTGAAGAATGTGTTTGGTTTGCTCACCATTAATTCAAAAAAGAACCAGGCCTGCTGCAAGGCTGACTCCCGAACGCTGCCACTGCAAACGACCCACTGCAGAGCCAACTCCTCGTGAAAAAGCTACCAGAGCAAAGTAGAGTCATTATCAATGTCAGACCTGCGGTTGTCAGAAGCCAAATACATTGCAAAAGCAAATGCAAACAAAGGTGTAATGAGAATAAGCAAAATAAGGCCCATGAGCCGCTGCTGATGCGGTGGTGACACCCATTAACGAAACGACCATTTTCAGTGCATGTGGCACGCCTGGGGACCTCATATGTCATCTTGAAGTAGTAAAATGTAACTTTAACAGGCCATAGAGGAAACAATCTCCTAAATTGTACTTGCAAACAGAAACCAGACTGAAAACTAACAGGAAGATCTCGTGTGTGCTTAAATACATATTGTAACATACACCAAAACACTCATGAACTTTGCTGGTACAATTTAGGAAATACTGTTAAAAAAACTTTAAATTTTTCTATAAGCCATTCATATTCAAGTATTTAAATCTTTAACAATAGCAGAAAATTCTGAAAAGTCAGAAAATTTCTGCTATATAATGGATATGAGTACCAAGCATTTGCGAAGTAGTATATATTAATACAAAGGACTAACAAAACTGCGTAGGTAAGCAAATCAATATATCTTACTAAAAGTGATAATTTTTCTAACTCATCTTCCTTTCCCTGGAGATTTAAAACACAAATCAGAAGCAGTTACAGAAACAGAATTAAGAGGTGATACATCTTTGGTACTAAAATTTGATGATCACATTTAAATTCACTAAACTCTAAAATCAGTAAATCCCAAAGATATGAACATTATCTTACTTTAAAAAGCTTACATTGGAGTGTAGACCCTAAAAGGCACGGATGAGCAGCAGTGCCTTCTCAGATGTTCCTGTAAACTCAACACAATTATTCTAGTATCTTCTATTGGTTATGTAAAGAAATCTTCTAAGTATTCAGTGGATGGAATTACTTTCCCCTTTGTACTGTCTTCATATGAATCTACCTTTTTAGTTGGTAAGCGTCCCGTTAATGTTTGTAAGAAACTTGACGTCTCTGTGTGCGAAGACATACGATTACAACTTCGATCCATGGCCTATGGAGTGAAGATGAATGAACGACGAGAGAACATTAACATTGCCGGGGTGACTCTGCAGTGCAAGGGCTGTACAGTCTTAAAACAGACTTTTACTGTGGCTTCAACACCCATCTATTTCATTGCTTATCTCATGGACACTACGTGAAGCTGCTTTAATAACAACACAGTAGAAGTAGCAAAATGGCTTCTATATGTTTTTAGTCTTTAAAAAGGCCTATTTTAATGATTGCAATATTTAGAGTGCTGCAAAGAATGAAACGTTTCTGTGTGATGTATAAACATGCACATATCTAGTAAAATATTTTAAAAGTAGAAATATACTTCTCAACTGATCTCTGAAAAAAAATCAAGAATTTTGTATTTAATAAAGAAAATTAGAATAATTTCTTTCAAGCTTTCACTATTGTCAAAAATTGCTGTTTAAGACTGTCATATACTTCTTCATATATAAACTATCTAAATATCAAAGAATTCAAAATTTCCTTTAAGAATGAGTATTTTTCTCTAGAACTAACACAGATGAGAAATATATTTTGAGATACCATGCAGTATTAGCTATCAAGCAACTAGCCTTAAGTAAGCAAAACCTAACTCAACTAAATTATAACAAATTTCATACTTTGCAACACAGTATAAATTAAAAAGGATTTTTCTCTATGGCATTTAATCTGATAGCATGCAGATCATATACTGCTCCCATTGATTTCAACTTATTACTGGTCCATTTAATGATTTGAATAAAGGAAGGCAAGATAGCTAAAGGCAAATGATTTAATAGTTACACTGTAGACCAAAAGCAAACAGAAAACTGTTTTTCCACATACAAATTTTAACGATTTCTCCTAAAGAGGTGCAATTCCTAACGTAGAAGCTGTTATAAAAGCCATCATTTGCATAAGCAGCAGGTATTGAAATACTGATAGGATGTATAAAGAACAAGGAATAAGACAGGAAACAGAGAAGGAGAGCATTACTGGTGCAACTGGTAGTATTCATGCATAGTTAGAAAATGTGCTAATAAGTAAACAAAAATATACATGGCTTAATGATTAAAAAAGCAAGCCACTGAAATAAAAGTATGTACTAGAAAGTAAAGATCTAAAGGGAAATATCAGCAGCCAATAAAGAACCTCTAACATAAACGCCACCTGTGTTGATTCTGTACTTGGGCTGGGGTTGGATCCCCATGGGGCAGCTTTTGGACCGCCAGTGTTAACCCAGGAATTGGAGCGATCTAAACCCTAAGCATATAATAGAAAGCAGTTGGAAAGGAAAGAAATATTACATGTTGCATGCTATCAATTATTCTTAAAGAAACCCAAACTTTCCAGTGCAAATCTGTTTTTAATTAGTACTGTTAAAGAAACCTAAAATGTAGGCACCTATAAAGTATTAGTTCACATACATTATTTCATTATACAACATAAAAATAATAATAATCTTTTCATACAAAAAAATGACCAAGAACATTAACTATAGTATTTAAAGGTGGTTCCTCTTTATGTAACGGGATCACATTAAAGTACCAACAACTAAAGTGACCATGGTATTGCCCTCCTAAGCTCTCTAAGACAAGACATGTGAGCATCAGTTCATTTCTTCTGCACTGAACTGAGAAGAATTAAAGGACAAAATAGAAGCAAAACACTGCATTCTTTGCTCAAAAACTTTAATTTCATGCCATCTTTCATGAGCTGCAAGCTACTGTGCACAGTAATCCACAATTCTTTCTAATTCATTTTCTTTTAGGGGACAGGAAAAAATTTAATTATGAAAAATGATACCTAATATTTGCTTCTTCCTAATAATAGTGAATTTGGATTGTTTACTTTTATTGTGCTTATTATAATTAAACACAAGGGGCTACTATTTCAGTGAATACTTGGGCCATCTATACAGGAATTATATCTTCATCATCTCCATTAATGCAGTTTTTTAAATATGCTGCAACGTACGTGAGCAGAAGTGAATTACATCTGCTTTCTCTGAGAGGGCTTACTATGATGATCCCTGTTGAAAAGTAGTGAGTCCTAACCCTGACACATCATCACTTATGACACTTATGAAGCTTTCTAATATTCAGATTCTGGGTTCCACCCCCAAAATTCTGACTCAGCAAAGTGGGCAAAGGGTATGGGAATGTGTTAATTGGTACTGCAGCAATAGGTAAAGGACTTTGAGAGGATTATCAGAATAACAAAGATAACTCAGGACAAGCTAATTCAAAATATTAGGCATTTAGATGGACCCAAATCAGAAAGTACCAAAAAACAAGTAAAAGCAAGGAAAGAGCTGTAGCCAAAGGAACCAGCCCTGTCTTGACAGCAGAGTCCCAGGAAGTCTGAGGACAGCACAGCAAGTGGGCAGGCCCCTCTCAAAGGCCTGTCAATCCTGAGAGTGACACCAGCCAACAGGAATTCTTAAACACTTCTCCAGAAGTTCAAGACAAGAAGAAAAGAAAGAAAACTGCAACTGTTTAAAGCTTCTGCTTTAGGGGCAATATTTCCTCTGCTTTTACATTTTTTCCACCAATATGACAAGAAAATGAAACAATGGAATAATAAATACACATTTCTCCTTGTTTTGGACACTCAATGTCTACAATGGGAATTGAGGTTCAAATGCAGGCCGCTCCTGCCTACTAACTGTAAAATCTCAGGTAAAGTACTTTATCTCCTTTTCAGTTTCTTATGTCTAAACTAGGAATAACAACACTGTCATTCTCATATTACAAAGCTCAAATTAAATTGTTCAAGTAAATTAGTAAGTGCAATGAATACAATTAACTCCCAAAATAAGTTTTACAAAAGCTTTCCAAACATGTTTTAAAAAATATTTTTAGTAAATAATATCCAATTAGTAAAATTATGCAATCAATAGTCTTGTTAAATACAAGGAAAGAAACAAGTGAGAGGCCTAGATTATTTCCAAATTAAAAGATCAGAAAAAGAAGAACCCACAAAGGAAATTCAAAAAGTATAGCCAAGAGTGCAGACCTAGAAGCCAAGTAAACAGAATAAAGCAAAGAGAAAAAATAATTTGTCAAGAGATGCGGGTAGATAAAGTAAGACGAATTCTGCTAATTAGTTATTGGGATTAGCAATGCAGCACTGGTGACATTAATGAGGGTCATTCTGGTGGGAGATGGGAGGAATATTTAATTGAAGTAAAGACAATGGGAGCAAAAGAAATGAAGACAGCAAGTACAGAAAACACTTCTGAGGAAGTCTGTGTAAGGTAGAAAGAAATGACAAAGAAGGAGGCGGCAGAAATCCTACAGAGGAATTCTTTTTATATGAGAGAAATAACAGCATGCCCGTATGTGGATGGGAATTATTCAATATGTAGGAAGAAATCAGTAATGAAGCGATGGAAATATTGCTGGAGGATCCTGAGTAGAAAGAGGAGGTGGGAGTGTCTGTATCAGTCGAAGAAATGAATACTGCATGTGGAGAAGAGCATGAGGTAGTAAATAGCAGAGGGCATAAATGTGTGGTTAAGACGGTGTCCATGACAGTGTTCTGATGTTTTCAGATTTCTCATTGAAACAGGAAATTAAATATGGGGTAGTATTGGGAGGTTTGAGGTAACAAATTAAGGCATAAAGATATTTCCTGGAAGAATGAACAGCGAATGAGCACAGAATGTAAATGCATGATAGCATTAGGCGTTCTATTGAGGCTCACGGCCTCGGAATTTCCAGCGAGACCAGTCACCATGGTATTTCGCAAGCAATGCCAGTTGTGCAGGCACTGACATGGCATAGGCAGGTGACTGGGTCTTAACCATGGTTTCAAGTTTGAGACGAATATGGGAACTCAGGTTTGTGATAGAAAAAATTATAATGATTGACCATGGACATTAAACTGGCAAAGGAGGAAGAGAGAACATTAGAGAAATGCAGAAAGTCACAGTGTCAAAGGATGAGGGGCTGCAACGGAATAGAGAAATCGTTGGGATTGAGACAGGGTATTAGAGAGAAAAACAGAAGATAATGGTTAGAAAACACAATGCATGAAATTGATATTATAAAGGGTAGGGTCACTGGCATGACAACACATAGGGTGTGGTCATCCTGGGGAAAGGGTGGAAGACAAGATGACAAAAATAAAGTTTCTTGAACTGCTAGACCAATGAAATAAATGACTAGGTATTCATGAACTTCAGGTTCCTTACATTTTATAAAATAAAATTACATATCATTAAAATTAGAGCCATAGGAGCTGGGGATTTAGCTCAGTGGTTCGGTGGCCTGCCTTGCAAGTGCAAGGACCCGAGTTCGATCCCCGGTATCAAGAAAAAATAAAAAAATAAAAAATTAGGGCCAGGGATTTAGCTCAGTGGTTCGGTGGCCTGCCTTGCAAGTGCAAGGACCCGAGTTCGATCCCCGGTATCAAGAAAAAATAAAAAAATAAAAAATTAGGGCCAGGGATTTAGCTCAGTGGTTCGGTGGCCTGCCTTGCAAGTGCAAGGACCCGAGTTCGATCCCCGGTATCAAGAAAAAATAAAAAAATAAAAAATTAGGGCCAGGGATTTAGCTCAGTGGTTCCGCCACTTGTTTTGCAAGCTCAAGATCCTGAGTTCAATCCCCAGTGCCCTCCACCAAAAATCATGGGCATCATTTAAATTAGGGATTATGGGGCCGGAGACTTAGCTCAGTGGTTCTGCCACCTGCCTCACAAGCCCGAGGACTGAAATTCAATCCCGAGTATAAAAAAATAGGGATTATGACTAAATGATAACCCAATATGAAAGCATCTATCAAAATTCTTCTAATAAAAAAAAAACAAAAATCATTCTAATAAAAATCAGGACAAGGCTGAGCTGTTGTGAAACAAGTCCTCATCTTGTGAAGGCTTTCTCAGAAGTTATCTGAGATATTTAAAAGTCACTATGATGCCTTATGTAATTCCTTAAGCAGCACAAAAATAATCATTCTCATATATGTTGATCTCTGTTCAAAGTAGACCCTTGAGGAATATGCTCTTTGTAGTTCTTTTATAGTAAATTCTTTTACAATTCACAAATCAAGATCCATTCTATTGAAGACCTATATTTATTCTGATCAGAATAAGAACGAGAACAGAAACCTGAGTCCTTTTCATAAAGAGGGAAACATATTGGGGAAGGTGTTCTCCTGCATTTTCTGAACACTGGGTTATTCTGAAATTCTATGTATCTGCACCTCGCTCTTTGGAAGTTCTCAAGGAATGAAAGTTGTTTAATTACAGAAGCATGTATATAGATCCTTAAATTACTGAAATACAAGTTTTAATTTCTCAATTATATTTACTCTGAGAAATTACAAGTGGCCGGGTGTGGTGGCGCACGCCTGTAATCCCAGCACTGGGGAGGCTGAGGCAGGAGGATCACTGTGAGTTCGAGGCCAGCCTGGGCTACACA
>NW_022900945.1:1591202-1618267 GCF_012274545.1 Fukomys damarensis
AAAAAAAAAAACGAAAAAAGAAAAAGAAAAAGAAAAAGAAAAAGGAAAAGGAAAAGGAAAAGGAAAAGGAAAAGGAAAAGGAAAAGGAAAAAGAAAAAAAAGAAATTACAAGTTACTTAAAATGGTAAATACCTAACATTAACCCTTAACATGAGTTAGCATTCATTTATGTAAATGAGAAGCTTCTGATAGCTTTTCTGTAACTACATAAGCTACATATATTTGTGTAATTATATAAACCATTGAGTATTTTAGATGTTTTTTTGTCAATATTCAAGTAGTTCACCTAAGAAGCAAACAAACCTAGAACTTTAAAATTCTTTTGTAGATCAGGCTCCGAGATCAGGGACCTGGATCCTAGAATATGTGTATTAATTCTTTCTCATACCCAAATTTACAGATTAAAATGTCAAGGAAAAGGTGACTATGATGCTATATAAATGATATCTTCCTCTTTTCTAAAGCAAAATATAAATTTAAAGTAGTTTATCTAAAGCACAATATGGTGTTACTTGCTGGCTTTAGTCTTACTGTGCCTTTGTCCATCTTGCTTAAACTATGGGTTATTTTTGATACTTTATATATCTAAAGGTAAAAATTATTTGTTCCTTCAGTATTCTGGAGGGTAATAAATACTTTGAATAAAATATAGCTGGATCTTATACTAGATGACCCACTCCTTTTTCTGTCATTCTATTGGCCTGACAAGGCACAGGAAATGATCATGGTTGAGAAAGAATGAAAGACAAGATGACTAAATCGTGACTAAAAATAACCATTAACTATCACTAAGGAAACCATACTTTTCTAACCCTAGTGTACTTCACAGTTTCATGTGAAATGTAGCTCTATTACCAATTAAGGTTAATAACTTCTGTTGACATTTTTGGGAGAAGGTGGAATCATAACTCAATGAGGACTTGTATCTTATATTCACCAGTCAGTTTTAATTCTACAGAAAGTCAATCTAGATATTTTTCACATGATACAGTATCAGACATATAATAGTAAGTTACATGTAACTAGTTATCGCACACAAATTCTAAAATTTGGTACTTTTTTAGCAGCATACACAAACTAGTTTGTAACAGCAAGCATATTTAATAGAAACATTAAATAGTGTTTACTGATAAACAGAATAGAAGTTATTCCTAGCTCAATCAGAATAGAAATATCCAACTTACTGCTTATTAACTTAAGTATATTTCAAAATTAAGAATAAATTAAAATAACAGGGAATCTCACAGTTGTTGGTGTACCAAAACCCACTGACAGCTGCACGACATCAGTTTACCTTACTGCCAATGATAGCTCGCACTTCATCGTCTGGGGACGTGGGCGTCCCTGAGATGTCTGGGTTACTATTACTCAGGCTCCGCGAGCGGCTCAGGTTAAGGCTTGCAGGTCGCACAGCAGACCTCGCCATTGTGGCATAATGTACAGATCCTCCCAAGCCCCCAGGACCTGGAGATGCACAGAAAACAGAGCATCATTAAAGAAAGAAAACAAGTGAAAAACCCACTACCACTTCATAAGATTCCATAGAGATCATGAAATGCATTTGTTTCTAAATAAAAAATATTATAAAATTTTTAAAAATATCAACAGAAATCAAAACACTCAAGAATTATTGGTAGTTACACATTATATTATTTTTATTTTGCAGTAAATGAACCTAGACTGTCACATTGAGCTACATCCCCAGGTGGTTTCAAAATTGCAATTCTCTTGCCTCAGCCTCTCAGAATGCTGGAATTATAGGTGTAGACATTCTGTATTTAGCAGTTGATAAAGCCACAAGATATAAACAAAATTATTCTTTTCATGTTTATTACATACTAATTCCATAACAAAATTAACAGGAAACACACACACACACACACACACACACACACACATGAAAGACACAAACAGTTCCAGACGATGTCTCTTCCTTTCCTCAAATTTCTTGCTCTGGCCTTGATACACAGTTACCACTGGGATACCCAGGTTACCAATATCTCTTAAACCAGACCGTCTGTACTTGTTTTGGGTGTTGAATTTATTCGTTTTATTTAATACAGTCATTTATTTCATATATATTTTGTTTGTTTTATATGTGATCCATAAAAAATTGCGTATGGTATGTAAGTGTATCAATTATAACAAAATGGCACTCTTAGTACACACATACCAAAACTAAACATAATTCTAAAGTCCCAATTATATAAAAAAGCAAAGACGTCCCTTTCATCTGACTCAGCTATATAGTATTTATATACTACAAATATATAAGTATCCAGCAGTTATAGCCATAACTTCTTTGAAGTTTTCTTATTTACAGAAATCTTTCTGAATGTTCTATTTGCAAATGATACACACCTGTCAACTAATTAATGTACATACTCTTTGAGGTTAGCACATAAAAAAACCTGATTCCTGAAATGAGGATAAATGGAGGAGCACTACACTATCACACATTCAGATTTGCAAATCACAGTTTAAAAATCAAGACAGGATATTATGAATCAGAATATAAGAGGAAATTACTTTTTTTTTGTAAAATAAAAAAATACTAGGCCTACCGGAGCCCCTTGCAGTGGTTTTCAATCTCCTGCTCAGTGCTACCATGCAAGGTTTAAAGAAAAACTCAGACAGAATTAAGGAGACATAGAAATGGGGAGCCAGGGGAGCCAGGATAGTCAGTACTGAACAACCAGCAAAGACCCTGGTCCGTTTAAGCTGCTGCTATTTGTTTATTTGGTGTGGGGGGGGTACCAGGGATTGAACTCGGGTCCTTATGCTGCTGTTTATTGATGACATCATTGTCAGATTGGGTTAAAGGGACTACATGAGGGGACATGCAGTTGCTATGGACACATTACTGATATAGGCAAGGCTTGTAAAGGAAAAGACAAGCCATTCTTCATTTAGGAACAAAATTGACAAAACACAGGGTGTAGCTAGCAAATAGCCTTGTCCTTCTAGTTAAGAAGGTTTTAATTTTGGGAATGCAATCTGAGTAAGAATCACTCTGACCTCAGCATGGCATGTAGGCTTTGGTCGGACTCACTTCTCAAAACAAGCCAATTGTGGGGTTAACTCTTCACAGGCTGCTTTGGGCATGATCAATAAGGTGGCCCCCAATATAGGCCAAGATGTGTAGTCAGATTAGCAGTATGCCTGCTTTCCTTAACTAATTATTTGTCAGCCCTATCAGGCTTAACATTGCCAATATCTATAAAAGGGTAGTACCCTCACCAATGATGAAAGATGAAAAGTATGCAGAGATAATCACTAACTAAACAACTGAAGGACAGTTCAAAGATATCCCCATGACTATCACTACTAGGTCCAGTGTCAGACAGGACAGGTGACTACTTTAGGCTCCAATGCTCTGAGTTTGTCTAAAGAACAGTCTCTTATACAGTATTACCATAAGTTTTATAGGGTTACTAAGGGGACTACTGACACCCCAAAGCATTGAGTGACAAACAAGGTTCTATTTTTCTTAATAAGGTAAAATGCTTCTGGAGGCATAAAAAATTATTCCCAAGGTTCATTTCCAAGAATTAATTTAACTAACATCTCTAATTCAAATTGAAGAAAGCTGTACAAATAATGATGCTTTAAAATGAAACTTAGCCCTTCAACTCTTGCACCTGGCACAGTGAACGTCTTAGTGGGTATTCAACAAACGTTTGTTACTGAATGAATGCATCACACCAGGAACTATAATATTATCTCAGTCTCACAGTGCAGACTGAATTCACCAAAGACAGTTTACAGTAAAAAGAATCACACACCTGGTGAGGGTGAATTAGGATAAGTATTTGGTAGGCGAAAAACGTAATGGATATAAGATGCAAGAAGGCTGTTTCTGCCATGCTGGTCATGATTTCCTTCCAAGTTTTTGTGAAGTCGATTTATAATTGATGCCATAGCTTCAAAAGATACTTGACCTAAATTAACTTTTAAGAAGGAAGAAAATATGTTTGCTTTAACATTTTTTTAGTATTTAAGTTCCACAAAGGTCAAGGCTTTGTCATCCCCAAATGCTTTAGATATAGCAGCTACACATGGTAAGTGTATTGCTTTTAGGGACACCTTGTATTAGCTAAACCAAAAATACTTCTGTGAAGAAAATGAGAAAAAACACATTTTAATAATTTAACATGAAAATTCTATAGGTTTGATTAGTTAAAATCAAACACATCACCCAATAGATACCCATTATTTTGTAAAACAATACAAAGCACATAAGAGAAGATAAATCTATCTTGGGTGTCCCCTTTGAGAAGCAACTTCTCATTTACAGATGACTGGAAATCTAAACACACACGATGAGAACATATTACTGTTGTTTAAAATAATTAAAAACATCAACAAAAAAATAATTATCAGAAATACTATTATTATGAAAACAGAAATTAGTGAATTTCTACAAGGATTAGCAAGGAAAGCAGATTAAGAATGCTGATAGCACTTTAAACACCAGGATGATCACCACTACCTCTGCAGTCATCCAAGTCATACATCACAAGAATTCGGCAAAAACTGGGGAATTCTGACCATGCACTGAATAAACCGGTAAACCATACTCAGCTTGAGCCACAGGACCTCAGGGTCCATGATTTATTTAATCAAGACAGGAAAGTATGACTAGATAAAGAGCACAGCTGAGTTTCCCTGAAAGTGGTGTAATAGAATAAAATGGTCACTCAGGAAAGCAGCTTATTATACAGACGGCGTGGACTACAAGGAGGGACTGGAGACCGAAACCTGCCTGGGCTGTCTCAAGTCCCAATCACCAGGATCCACCTCGACACTGCGGTTCTGACCATTCCCTTCTTAGCAAGCCCTTCCTTCCATCGAACAGAAGAAATGTATAAAGCATTGAAGTTTTCAAGCTTTTCTACAAATTTATCAGAAACTGAAACTACTTTTATGTCTTTTCCAAAAGCAGCGCTGTCTGCACAAGTGATCCAGCCAGCCTCACGCCTGGCTCACAGATTTGCTCCATTAACTTAACCCTTTCTCACCTGCAGTGTATTTTCCTCCTCTCTCAACTCGTTTCCTCAGCATGTACCCATGTTCACATCTCTCCACGCTTATGCTTTACTCAAACCTTCTTTCTTTTCTAACTAAACTGAAACAAGTTCTGCCTCTAGTGAGCTGCACTGTTCTTATAAATCTCACTCGTGGTCTCTACTCCGCAGACAAGCAGCATAAAAAGGCCAGTCACTTGGGTCCGAATTTCAGCTCTGCTGTAGCAGCTGAGTGATGTTAGGGAACGCTTTTAAACATTATGTGCATCACTTTGTTCACTAAACAAATGGTCATAGTAAAGGCACCTACTGCACAGGGCTGTGGTGGGGGTCTCATCCATGTAAAGCACATGGCACTGCTCCCGGTACCTGACAAGTGCAACCCAAGTGTTTGCCTTAATTACTGTTATTTTACTTCTGCAATCCACAACAAAGAAAGGTACTGTAACTTATGAAGCAGACATCTTCATAATCTTTGAGTCCACCTTCTCTTCTGTATCTTACTGTTCCCTTTTATCAGGACCTCATCATTTTTGTATGAAACTCTGTATAACTCCTACTTTGTCTGCCTCCAGATTTTTTGACTTTCAAATCTCCACATACTGTAGCCATCTTTTTAAAGGCAAATATGGTCATGTTACTTCCCTAATTCAGACCATACCTTTCAAAGCCTACTTGATTTCCTACAGAGAAATAGTTCTCATCAGTTGAAGTGTGACAGAAGACCCTACTTGGTCTCCTGTCTTTGTTATCTCTATTACCAACCCTCCAAATTCCCAAGTCAAATGATCTCTCTGTGTGCTATGCACACGCAGTCTCAGCTACTGCAGTAACAGTTATATGCCAGATTCCTAATCGTCTTCAAATGCTCAAGAAGGTCTTCCATTTGGCTCAATAAAATCAAAAACAAAAACCTAATGGAACTTATTTTTCTTTGTGCCACCATTTAACATGAAATTTTAATAAAAGGTTAGCTCAAATTTCTTTCTAGCTTAACTTCTTTTCAGTATTTAGATAAAACTGTTGAGAGAAGTAGAGAACTAAGCCTTGGAAAAGGGTAGGAATGAGAAATACCTATCATTCCAGAACGACACAGAAGAAGAAAAGAATATACTGATTTTGAGCAAAAGAAGGAAAGAAAAGCTGTATTAAATGGAGAGCACATAGTGAAAACGTAGACTTTTCATTACATGTCCTGTAAACTGTAACATGACTTCCACTTTTACCTATGTTCTTAACTAGTCTATCAGATTTTAAAGTCAGGAATGCAGCCTTTCATAGTACCTATCAGCTTGTAGACAAACAAGGTACTTAATATATATTTAGTGAAAAAGTGAATTAATTTGTTTCTATTATGTGAGAAGTCTATATGACACAATTAAAAAAAGAAGTTTTCTGTCATTACAAACAAGTAAATAACATCTCCAACTTCCAAACTACACTATATACAGATAACAAATAGAAGAGCATGATTCTTCTTTACTTAGTTTCTTTACCAAAGTTAGAAATGCCAAATTATAAATAACATGATTCATTCCCAAGCACAAGTAAATTACCTATTTGGCCAGCAATGACAGGAGGTCTAACAACTAACAGGATCAGTTTATCAAGCAGAAGATGAAGAAATCGGACCACTGGCTCCAACTGAGATGAATTCAATGCTGAAATACTGCTCTTCAACTCATTTTCTAAATTATTTTCCATAATTCGCATGTCCCCAATTCGGACGGGGAACATGTGTTCATCCAGAGCATTGACCAGAGCAAAAAATTTATCGAGACAGGGATCCTAAGACAAAGAATAAATAAAAACATCAAGCATAACTACATAAATTTCCCAATCCTAAGGGGAATGGACTAATACTCATATTAACTAAAAATACAGTGCCAAAATATATGCATGTAGTGCATGTAGCTATAAACAATTTTCCCATTAACATCTACTTTCACTTCTTACTGTAAAGTAGCCACCTCAAATAGTACTGATCAGTCACAGAGGATCTTTTCTCTTTAGGTCTGAGTTTACCTTCTTGCTGGAGCTCAAGGACTGCGGCAGATACTCTAGCTACCTACTTGAGCCATTCCTTGCCCCTCAGCTCCAAGCCATCATCTTTGTCATGCTGCTGAACAGACTCTTCAAGCTACAGCTCTCATGGTTAGCAGGCTGGTGTCAGGCTCAGATAGCAGTGGGTACCGGAGGCCATGCGCCGGGCCTGCGACATTCAGAGACTTCATCTTCTTGGTTTCCTGGTGGTGCACCAGACGTGAATGCCGGGGCTCAGCGTGGAGGATGTGAGTGGCGCTATTCGCCACAGAAGGGGTGGCTCTTGGACGTCCCTAGCCAGGACTGTCCACCACTGCCCACCACGGGAAGAGCGCTATCCTCCCCATGGAGCTCTGCTCGTCAGCCTTCTAGGTCCTCCTCCAACTCCTACATTCCTTCCGGGAGACTCTCTGTAACTGTTACCTCTGCCGTCATCATAGAACTCTCTCACCCCATTTAGAGTGATCACCTTTAACCTAGTTATTGTCCTATGGTTTTGTTTGGGGTTTTTGGGTTGTGTGTGTATGCGTGCATGCATGTGTGGTGTTGGGGATCGAACCCAGGACTTCTCACATGCTATTATACAAGCACTGTGTCACTGAGCTATGCCCCTAGTCCCAGTTAAAAATTCATAATCTTAAATTTTCTCCATTCAAATTACTGGTAGATCTGCTTCCTGACTGTTATTATTTAACTTCCTTCTGTGCTACCAAAGAACTAGTGTTGTTCATGGCAGTGCTTTGCCAGGTCCCTGGGTAGAAGCTTACTCTCCCAAGCTCCTTTATACTTAGAAATGGCCATGTGCTACAGAGCTCTGACCAAGGAGACAGGAACAAAAGTCTGCTGGAACGTGGGGAGGTTTTGACTCACTTTGAAAGGGAGGCAAACTTTAAGAAAAGGGAGTAATGCAACACAGCTTCACATTAAACTTCTCATGTTGTTCTATGTGTATTATTTAAATGAATAAAAATTTTTCATTGAGCTCTTTATAATCAATAATTTCTAAGAATTATAAAAAGTATACAGCATCAATTGAAACATTTGTATTCAGCTGATATTCAATTGATCCTGGTGGGTTGGTTCCTTCTTCCTTCTTTCTTTTTTGGTGGTGACAGGGATTGAGCCCTGGGCCTTCACATTGGGGTACACACCCATCCCTTTTCTTTCTTTGAGACAGGGTCTCACTAGGTCCCTACACTGCTCAAGATGTGCTCAAACTTGCACACCTCTCGCCTCAGCCCCTAAGAGCGCTGGGATTACAGGTGTGCAATTGACCCTTTTAAAAAGTTTTAAAACAAAACCAATCTGTTTGACACTGTTGTAATATATCAAGTACATTACAAGAAAAAAGTATAAAACATTGTAAGAAGTATTTATTACTTTCAATGGGTCCTTTAAAAAAAGACTATTAATCCCGAGTTCAATCCCAGTACCAAAAAAAAAAAAGTTTCAGGGCCGGGGATTTAGCTCAGGGGTTCGGTGCCTTGCAAGCACAAGGACCTGAGTTCAATCCCCCATACCCAAGTAAAAAATAAAAAAAGACTATTAGTGTCTAAAGAATCAGTTTAACTTTGTTGGAAACTTTATAAACTTTTGAACTTTAGTCACCAGGACTGGAATGCCAGAATAATGTAACACACTTTCACTTCTTTTTACCCCTTACTACACAGCTTCTGAATCGGCTGTACAACTTATTTTGCCCCCAATCCTTCTTTACAACATAACACAACACATGAATTTGTCTCCACAAAAAAAAATTCAGGAGTAAACATCAAATATACTGACAACTCTAAAAAGAGAAAACTAGGAATAGGTAAAGATAAGCATAAATAATAGTCTACTTGCATATTTAAACAATGGAAAAGTGATATGAAGAATTCACCTATTAAAAGAACTATGTTTCAAGGATAATGAAAATGCCAATCCTCACCAACAGAATGATATGGAACACAGGAAGCACAGGACAGACACATCCGTAACATCAGAAAGCAAAGCCTCCACTTGAGTTCTCCTGTCACTGGTCTATGTGCGCACTAAACAAAATCTATGATCATAACGTCTTTCCAAACACAGGAAAAGGTTCCATGTTTTATTCTCCCCTGCCTCACTGTGCAGAAAGAGCTAACCCAGCAGTTATACGACTGCTGGCCTTTGTAAGGCCTGCTTACAAGTTCACTTCCAGCTTTAACGTCAGGCCAGCTCCACTAACGGGACGGCTCCCACATCAGAACCATCTGTGCAAAGGACATGTTTACACTGAACACCTGCCTTCCCTCAGGGAGATTCGAATCTTGGGACATGTTAGGAGAAAGTGCCCAAAGGACAAGCTTCTAGTAAAACCCTGGAATCTGTCTCTGCTGAGCTTCCCCGGCACAGGACACATCATACATGCTGTCTGAACCTGCACTTGGAAGCTTATACCTTGTATCCTCTGGACTTCACCGATGCACCTTTCTTTCTGTGGACCCTGCTTTCCAAGTCTTCACTAAACTAAATAATTTCCCTAAAAGTCCTCCAAGAAAACTGCTGAACCCAAGAGGGCTTTGGGAAACTCTACACAAAACCCTTCCCTTTATAGGGTCTGGGGAACCCCTGAATTCCAGCTTACTGACTGGCCTCTCACTCTACATTTTCCTTGAAAAATCATACATGCCAATTTAATTTCAGCTATTACATTTATTCTGTTACCTCCAATCTCAAACTCCAAACTCATTACAACTACACTAGGACATCTCTCTCTAATGTGCACAACAGAAGCACCAGGTTAAAAAATGACCTCCTGGAACTCTCTCCCTGCTCTCCCTCAGGATGCTCCCAAGATGACTTCTCCCAACTTTGTGGTTCAGGTTAGAAATTACCTTCTGCCTGGACTCTGAACTCTGACATTCAAGGTCCTTCATAATCTGTTACCAACCTAGCCTTCTCTCAGGGCTTCCTATTCACTTTCAGCTGTGCTCCCACCAGATTACCGGCCAGTCCTCAGACGCAGACGACTGGCAGTCAGCTCTGCCATCTCAGCAGATGAGCTGCCCACCCTACGTTCCTGCGCGACAAGCACCTACTCAGCAATGTGACATCTCAGTCCTAGCAGGACAACATTCTCCCTTGTAGTTGATTTATCCAATACAGTCAATGTATCCAACATGGTACTAAGTTTATTGTTTATAATTATTTTTCACTTTCCCTGACAGGGAACATCCCTAATCTCATGGAGGTTATACAGGGGAAAACCTAGTAACAAATGTGGGTGTACGGCACACACACAATGTGAGAGCAAAGGTGCAACAGACAGACAGACACACACAGACCCACAGACGCCCCCCCCCACATTTCAGGAGTAAGCGTGGGGCCAGCCACCAGAGTGACCGCCTTCTATGTATAAGTGAGTTACCAAGAAGCTAACTTTCTCAGGTGAGGAGACCCTCTACAGAAAAGAGAGGTAAAATGAAAGCCAAGAGAAAAGGCCTTCTTTCTGGAAAACCAGAGAAAAACTCAGAATAATATCTCTGAGAACTTGGCATGCTCCAGAAATAGAATGAAAGCCAGTGGTGGCGCCCGCCTATAATCGCAGCACTCGGGAGGCCGAGGCAGGAGGATCACTGTGAGTTCGAGACCAGCCTGGGCTACATAGTGAGTTCCAGGTCAGTCTCAACTACATAGTGAGACCCTGTCTCCAAAAACAAGGAAAACCAGAAACAGAATGAAGAATTTGCAGAAGAGTCCCAAAAACTCTTTATATTTGAAATATCAGAGTCTATGAGAAATAGTATTTGAATTGGATGATAGTTTTAAAACTAATTATTCTGCCACGTACCAGAAACTTAGAAGCACGATGTTGTTATGGGTTGTATCTAGATGTTCTTCCAAAGCCTCATGTAGGCAGGAGGAACTGTGAGTTCGAGACCAGCCTGGGCTACATAGTGAGTTCCAGGTCAGTCTCAACTACATAGTGAGACCCTGTCTCCAAAAACAAGGAAAACCAGAAACAGAATGAAGAATTTGCAGAAGAGTCCCAAAAACTCTTTATATTTGAAATATCAGAGTCTATGAGAAATAGTATTTGAATTGGATGATAGTTTTAAAACTAATTATTCTGCCACGTACCAGAAACTTAGAAGCACGATGTTGTTATGGGTTGTATCTAGATGTTCTTCCAAAGCCTCATGTGGTCATAGGTGGGGCTTTTTTAGAGGTGGCTGGACCTAGAGTGTGTGATGCTGGGATTAAGAGTTGTGTGAATACTAAAAATCAGTCCACTAATTAGCTTTGCACTGCCATAAACCAGGTAGCCTAGGTAGAATATAAAAGGGGCAGAAAAAAGCTAAGGCCCTTTACCTGCTTCCTCTCACCTGTCTGCTCGCTATGGACTGTTTCTCCTCTATGATGCCCCTCTGCCACACCACCATGCCTTGGAGCCAGGTGAATATGGACAGAAACCTCTACACACTGTGAGCCAAATGAACCTCTCCTCTTCTAACTGTGGGTGTTCGGAATTTCATCTCAGCAACAAGAAAAGCAACTAAGACATATGTCACTCAACTGTTCAAAATGAAACCAATGACACTTTATAAAGCAAAATATTTGCTTATGGTAATTGTTAATGGCATTTTGTGTATTCCTTTAAAAACACAACATATAGGGCTGGGGATTTAGCCCAGTAGTTGTGCCACCTGCCTCGCACACGCAAGGTCCTGAGTTTGATCCCAGGTAACAAAAAAACAAAAACAAACAAAAAAACCCCACAACTTATAAATCTATATCCTTTTAACTGACATATACTTCTGTAAGTGTGAAGCAGATAAGGAAACTGACATACACAAGATATTGTGTTCAATTCATTCAAGTAAAACCTGATCATAAAAATTATTACAACTTACTTGTGTATGGATAGATGAAACAGTAACAACTTCAACATTAAATACACCTTTGTGATTATCTACCCACTTCATGCCAGGTAGAGGAACCTGTAAGACAGTAAATATAATGATCACAAGAGTAAATTATGAATTTAGGGAATGAAAAACTAGAGTACCTCAGTGAGTAAAAAAATCTAAAAAATACATTTTTAATTACTATAATTTAAAATTTTTCATTTAATTACATAATAATTTCTACAACAGAATTAAAAGGCTCAAGAAGCAAAAAGAAAACACCACAAATTTCTATTTTCCCAGACATATCCCTTTTTACTCATTGCAAAACTTCCTCTATTCGTATTTTATCAAATTATTTTGAAACCTATTTTTACATATTTATTGTGAATCTCATTTCATATCAATAAATTCATATACCCAACACCATTTTAAAGCTTATAATATTCCATTTATTTATTTTAAACATTCCTAGTATGTTTTCATTGGGCTTTAAAACATTCACAAGCAGAGGATTCCTATTGTTCTAAGACTAGAAAACCTTTCTTTTTTTCTGATGTAAATTGCTAAAATGTCAATTGAAATTATTTCACAAAAATCTTTTTTAAGGGTCAGGGATTTAGCTCA
Source organism: Fukomys damarensis (assembly GCF_012274545.1). Lineage (NCBI taxonomy): Eukaryota > Metazoa > Chordata > Mammalia > Rodentia > Bathyergidae > Fukomys > Fukomys damarensis. Next base: position 1,603,771 of record NW_022900945.1, read on the forward strand.
GTGGCACCATGTCTGCCTTACAAACAAAAGGTCCTGAGTTCGATCCCTAGTACCAAAAAATAAATTTTCTTTAAAAGCAGTACCTAAATTCTCTCCATTCTTCCTACTAAATACAGCTAAAATCTCTGGAACATGATATTTAAAATGAACAAAGACTAAAAAGGCTGGGCCCTCAAGATGCAAGGAAGGACAAGGCAGTACATTCTGGGTTGTATTTCTGCTCTGCGTATCCAGGACTGGGTGCCAGAGATACCAGTAATCCAGAAATGCTGACAGAGGTGGGCAGACAAAGCCCCAAGCAGAGGCCGCCCTTAGCCAAAGCCAACACCCTTCACCAGTCCCACCGGGACAAGCCTGCCACACCCCACCAGACAGGCTGACGCAAAGCCTAAGCTGCCATCTTGTGTGGGACGACAGGGTGCCCCTCCTCCCAATCCAACCTGTACATGTGAGGAGGCATCAAGACAGGAGCCCACCCCACTTTTGGTGATAACCAGCCCCCCACCTCCGCCATCTATGGAGTTCAAGCAGGGGGCAGTGCAAAGGTGTTCAGGGAAGTTGGCAGAGTTTCAGCGGGGAGCCTGGAATTCCACTCATCCTATAAAGAGCCAGCCACACAACTCACCCCAGGGAGTGAAGCAGACAGAGCTGGCAATGAGGACCTTCAACTGCACCTCCATGCAGCATCTCCCTTTCCCACTGCTAAAGCAGAATACTTTAAAAAAACTTAGAGTCTCGTAACTTAACACCCAATGGCCTGGACATAATCAAAAACTATGCATCACATAAAGGCCAGGAAACTCTCAACTTAAATGAGAAAAGACAATCATCAGACACCAATACTAAGTCCAATAAAAAGATGACAGATGTTGGCTATGTCTGAATTTGTATACTGCTGCGCTCCTCTCCCACAGTACTGGGGCTTGAAACCAAGGCCTTTACACTAAGCTTCATCCCCAGCCCGTTTTTTCATAGTGTGACACAGGGTTTCAATAAGCCAATAACTTGCCCAAGCTGGGCTCACACTTAGGATTCTCCTGCCTCAGCCTCCCAGAGTGCTGAGATTACAGTATATGTATTGCTTTTTAATGTCATCATCAAAATATACAACTTGTAACTCAATTGAGTGGTTTATTTTATGTATTAGTCAATCATACTATACTGTAAGTCTATAATCAAATGAAATCATGGCCATTTAAAAAATATGAGCATATTTAGCATAGTAGCTAAAAGAAAACCTCTGGCTTATCTTTAGAAAACTGACTTTGTATATGCAGACCAATTAAGTAAAAGCAAATCCATACTTCCACAAGAGTTTTATTTCCACTTACATGTTCAATTTCAAAAAAGATACTAAAAATTTAAATGTATTTCTCTTCCTTCAGTCTTTTAGTAAAAGATGAAGTCTACTAAAAGAAATACTTTTTTAGTAAAGCTTCTTATGTTATAATAATAAAATTTTCTACACTATCTTTGAGTTTGCATTTCAGGTATTATTTTAGTTTTAAAATTAAATATTCATTTTAAAAAGGATAAGATCTTCTAAGTTTCATATACAGGAGAGTCTGACTTCATTATCTCCATACTTACAGACAGAAGCACTAGCAAGGCTTCATTTGCTACAGTGAGAGTCCTGCCTCACCCCACCTGGAAGACTGAGGCAGGGCAGATACTGACCTCTGGGGACAGCACAGAGTAGGCCTGGGGAGGCTTCTCCAGGGACACTGGCAAGCAAAACTGGCCAGTCTTCAGCCGTCCATTCTGTAGCATTGGGATCCACTTGGAAACGAAAAGGAAACAAGCTCAATTTAAATACATTTGTTATGAAAATAATGAAGTTCATTCTGTGAACTTGGTACATCCCAAATTTGTCTCTTATCACCAAACTATAAGGGATTTAAGTGTATAAATAATAATAATTAGAGGCTTTCATGTTTCTGCTAAGGAATCTTTTCCTGAAAACAGTATCATTCCTAGTCATGCAGTATCTAGTATAGAGGGTCCTTACTGTCTAAGAACAGTAAGTCAATCTTAAACATAAGCTTCAAAATAGCAGAAGATTTAATTAGCTGTGAGTCCTGAAAATAAAACTAGAGTACTATTTATTTTAGAAAAATTCATGTACAAGGGCAAGAGCCAAAATATGAGTCAAATGTTGATTTTTGTCTTTTGGGTAGAAGCACGATTTCTTTTTGTTTGTTTTGTTTTGTTTTGTTGAGACAGGGTCTCACTATGTAGTTGAGACTGACCTGGAACTCACTATGTAGCCCAGACTGGTCTCGAACTCTCAGTGATCCTCCTGCTTCAGCCTCCCGAATGCTGAGATTACAGGCGTGCACCGCCATGCCCGGCTGAAGCATGATTTCTGACAAAGGTGTGTGACAGATTATTGAAATGTCCTTCATCTTAATTATACCTCTGTAAATTTAACCATAATGATTTCTGAAAAATACTCAAACTGTTTGAATTTCTTTCCTAAGGGTTTTTTTAATTCATTTACAATCAAATCATTTTCTCCTTAAATCTTTATTTCTACTCACTGCTATAATTAGAACCAACACCTAAGTATTTGCTTAATTAGCTAATTAATGAGCATTTTCTTGTTCTGATGATTCTTCCTTATTAATGCAACTTTATAAGCTGTAGGGAATCAGAAAATATGCAAGTAGTAAGAAACACATCATAAATATTTTTAGGATCAAAGAACTAAATATTCAACAAATAAGACTTACTGTATATCCCACGGGGGTTTCAAGAGGAGTATTTTGTTTTTGTTGACAACTAACATGATAAAAAGTAAAAAGTAAGTGATGATGATCAGTTAAAGTAGCAGGGAGTTTAACCTTGATTTCTTCATGGAAATCAGGAGACCTTCATATGAAAAAATAAAAACAAAAATCAATAATCAGTAATTCATTCAAAATAAATAATTATTGCATTTGTATGCTTGAGTAATTTTAAAGTTATTTTTAGATTCACACTTCATTTTTCCTCTACTCCAAAATATTTTCCTTTATTCCCAATCTTCAAATAATTAAATCCTACTTTTAGATGAGAGAGCTGCCACTGTTTCCGAAAATTCTCATCCTGCTTCTATGAAGGGCTGAGTAGAACTACTATCTGAAAATTAGTACTCATCACCTTCAGACTGACACCTCCATTACACTGGACGCTGAGTGCAGGAAGAGACTACTGCAGGGCTTCATTTATGAAACAATTCTTGCACATATTACATAGGGAAAAATAATGAGTTGTACAAGTGCATATTTTAAAATCATCCTATAAAAACAATTTAATTTTGTAGTAGTTTTATATAGAACTAATCTATATCACCCTTTAATAAAAGAAGAAAAAGGTATCACTAAAGATACCTGACTAGTAAGATGGGCTCTCTGTGGAATGCCTTGTATTAATTATTACATTGTTAGCAAAATTTAAAATGTCACCAAAGCATGGACTAGCTTTTGACTGACTTACAGGGGAAAAAAAAAGATAAAATCAAGAATGACAACAAACTGCACTTGTGCCACAGGTTAGAAGTGCTCCCCAATATATGTGAATACAGTAAATGTCAGGATCTTCTGTCTCAATATCAGTATTTATTCAGAATGGCCCCAAAGGGCATTTTTATCTATTTATTTATTCTTTTGGTACTGGGGACTGAACTCAGGTCCTTGTGCTTGCGAGGCAGGCGGCAGAACCACTGAGCTAAATCCCCAGCCCTAAAGAGCATTTTTATAGGAAAACAGAGTTTTTACTCACGATACACACTTGAGAGGGACAGAACCCTGGCATTCCAACCTTCCACACTCAGGTGCTACTCTCAGAATTATATCCAATGAAAATGCAGCTAACCATGTGGCTCTCTTCACTGTGAAAGCTGGCACACCCATGAGACTTTCTTAGATACAAATCAGTCAAGTATCCTCCCCGCAAAAAAGCCTCAAAAACCTGTTAACAGGTATGGATTTGACTACAGAAATTCTAAATGGAACTAGACTTTAAGTAATACTAACAAGAAAGAAAGCTAACATTAGCAATCTGAGAACTTGGTAACTTCAGTGAGGAAAAAAAAAAATAAAATAAAGATGCTATGCAGCTTACAACTGATCTCACCAATCATCACTGAACTGTGAAAAAGCCGAAATCATCAGCAATGTCAGATGGTATCGTCATTCTGATTCCACTAATGCTGAGAGCAAATATAATAATAATGACCTACTCACAAAATTGAGAAGCTTTTAGAAATTACTACTTTCTTCATTAATATCTTTCCTGGTACTGTATACTTTGGTTCATTACTTCCTGAAACCACATTATGTGAAGGCTTGTGAAAAATTAAGTATCTATGAGAATTTCTCATTCAACAAGTAGGTTTAATTTCCTACCTTCAAGTTAAGCATTTTGTTAGTTTAGTGGTGATCTTAAAAATAAATGTACAAAAACAATTACCCTCAAAAAGTGTATAATTCAGTAGGAACATAAATAAGACACAAATATCAATAGCTATGCTATAAAACAGAGGTTGGCAAACTAGGATTCACAGGGAAAATCAAGTCCACTCTCAGGTTCTATTCAGCCTGAAAATTAAGAATGTTTCTTTCCATTTTTGAATAATGTGTTAATAGATGTGAAAATTATATATAATTCAAATTTCAGTGTTCATTCACAAGTACAGTTGTATTACAACACAGCCACCAACTTGCTTGTTTCTTTACTGCTTATGGCTGCTTCTGTGCTATAATGGCAAAGTTGAGAGGTTACCAGAGAAGGCCATGTGACCAGAGACTTAAAAGACATATTACCTAGTCCTTTGTAGAAAATGTTTGCCAACCCCTGATATAGAGCATACCGATGAAGTACTTCAAGAGCAGAGTTTATGGTTCCACTACCTGCTTCACAAGTGCAAGGTCCCAAGTTTGATCCCCAGTACCAAAAAAAAGGAGCAAAGTTTAAAACATTACTTCAAGTTTAAGCTCAGGAAACTATTATTTAGGAGGCAGTGTCTGTTATGGGCCTTAAAAAGTGAGAAGGAGTTCAACAAAAAAAGGAACCATTACCATAAAAGATCTAAGAAAGACCCAGCAATAGCATAGGATATGTTTGCTACTGAGGCCCAAAGAAAATCAAATCATCAAGACTTAAATGTTGATTGGATATTAGAGAACAGAAGAGAGAAAACAAAAACCTCTTAAATTTTGAACTAGAGTAACTAGAAAAATGGTGGTACCATTAATAAAAATAGAAAGGTGGACAGACAGAGTCAGAGAAAGAAACTAAGAAGTCAGCAAGGTACAAAATGAGTACATCCAGAGGCTGATGAAAATGCAGGTGTGGTGCATCAGAAGGAAAGCCAGGCCGAAACATAGAGCAGAAGAATTTTCACCTTATGTGACTCTGAGAGATACCTACCTGGTCATTCAGGAAGAGAATGCCCAGAGAGCTTCAGAGCAAAGCTGCAGTGTTTTTATGGAATACCTACACGTATGGGAAAAAGAACAAGTACGACCCCCCACCACCACAAAAATGTTCCAAGTAGTAGAAGAAAACTGAGATACAGCCATAAAAACAAAGGTGAGAAAGAAAGTCTTAAGGAAGGGCAAGGAAAATACATGTTATACAGCAGCACCAGGGAAATGTCTGTGTTTTTTAAGTGTAAGAAACAGGAGTTTCATTTTGAGGACAGATGAAGCTAATGAAACAGGACCATGAAGAGGAGGGACAACTGAGCCACATTTGGAAGCAGCAGGACACCACAGGCCCGCCGGCCTGCCGGGAGCAGAAGAGAAGAGATTCAGACCAAGCAGAGAGCAGGCTATCCTACATTCAAAACAAAAGGGGGGCAGATAAGTGTAGACAGGATCTGAGGTGAGGAGTTGTGAAATTAAGGCTCTCATTTGCATAACCATAAGTAATTTAAAGCAGGAATACAGAGTAAAGCAAACAGAAAAGAACCAAGAGCTGGAGGGAACTACTGCAGCTACTGTCACACTAAAGGGTGAATGACATCAAATGAATTAGAGTAGCCCCACCATATGATACAATAACATCAATTTGCAATAATACTGCTTGCTGCAATTCTATGATTTTTCTCTAACACTTAATAATCCCCAAAAAGTAAAGCAAAAATTAAACATTACCCAAGCAAGCAATGTTCCAAGGAAGTAAAGTTGAAAGTGACTAAATCAAAGGATACTGGAGGTTGAGAATACCACCAATTTAACTAACGGGCTTAAGCTTTGTAAAGACTTAAACAAAACTAAAAAGTATTGGGGAAAATAACAAGCTAAGATCAAAGGACCAGAGGTCATAGTGATAATAATACAGTAAAAGTGAAAGGATCAGAGAATTTGGTAGAAAAGATCTTTTATGTACAAAGTCTTATCATTTAGATGTCTTTGCCAAATCCCTCAGACGTTTGCTTTGCAAAGCATTTGGTAAAACACACTAATGTGAGTGCTAACAATGCCACTACTGAGACGTGAGTAACTTTGAAAGAAATATTTTAATTCAGTACCTGTTATGATATACTACGGCTGTATAGGCTTCCTTTGAAAACTCTGAACAGCTAGATTTACCAAAGATTACCTGTAACAAATAACAGCATGTTGAAACTTTGTTGCAATAAATGCTGGATGTTTCATATCTATGTAAGAATTTGTTTGATTTAATAACTGAGAAAAATGGGCAAAATCAGCCCAATGAAGAACAATGTGCCTATTGACGTTCATTAAAAGTTCAACTCCTTAACTATAGGTTTCTTTTCAATGATAAACCCATCTGACATTCCAACATTCAAAAAGTTTCTACTGTTTATATTTCTATCTACTGAGCAACAAGGTACATTTCTTTCCTTTTTCTTAAAGAAAGTGAAGAATTCATTTTATACTAGATGTGACATATAAACTGGAATTTATATAAGAAATATGATCCCGGAATGCTGGCATGAATCTTCTATATAAATTGATGGCTTCTCCACTAAAACAGCAGAGTCATTCTGAAAGTCAAAAATAAATTATTTATAAATGATATAAAATAATTCTATTTTTAGGTTTTTATGTATCCTTTGGTCCTAGTACATCCTGCACTCTAGTTTACAATGAAGGAGGAGATCTATTCTGTATTCTTATATATGTGTTTAAGAGGAAATCCACCATATTTTTTAAAAATGCAGTATTATCTCTGGGGAAAGTTTAGAAGTAAAATAATTCAGCCTTATTTATCTATCCACTGAATTCTGAGAGAAACATTGAGGCTAACTAGGGCACTGATTCCAAAATGGCTTAAAGATGCCAAGGTCACAGCCACAACTGCTACAAGGCAGACCTGAATGGAGTCCAGCTACAGATGGAACCCTTCTGTCTGGGCAGCCATCCTTACATACAGGAACAGGTGTGTGAATGGGTCAGCACACTTGCATCACACAACTGGCAAAACTACTAAAGCCTAATTCTTATAGAAAAAGTTTAGCTAGCACCATCCTTAAAAGTACACTGGCAATTATTTTTATTTTAAAGGTACACAGAAGTATAATAATTATGATTGCCCTACGTAAGCCTTATTTGATCAGTTCTATAACAACTTGTATGTTTTGACAAAACGTTCCTGTGCCTAAATTATGAAGTTTTCAATTTTATCGTACTGCATTATATAATCAAAAAATGATCAGGAGGGCTATGTGAATGGTCCTTATTTAAAAAGTAAGCAAACATATCAAGTCGCTGAGTCTACACTCTTTCAAACCAGCTACTCACATAAACATGAGCATTATATTTTCATATGATTAATAAGACATAATTGAAATGAATGCAGTACTTTTTTCTCTCTGAAAAGCTATCACTTTTTAAAAAATAACCTATTTGTGTAACATGAATGAAATAACATAGGAAGTCTTCCTTTTTCAACCACCTGACATGTAGTTTTAATCACCAACCTGGACCGAACATTAATTACAGGAGCAAACAAGTGCTATGACAGGCTTACAGCTACCAGTACATGGCGGTCCCTGCCCTCAAGGAGCTCACAGTCTAACAGATGAGGTGAAGACATAAAAGTTACAGAGGAATAAGGCCTGTGAAAACAGTGAGAAGATGCTATGGTGGCACTCAGAGATGGGTTACCTGCCCGTGTGGGTGAGGCAGCCCTGGAGCTCCACACAGGACCCATGCACATGCTGACACACAGGAGCTGGCTGAGCGAACAATGAAGATGTTCTTGTACTTATACTACATCTGTCCTCAGCTCAAATTCACATACAGGCTATCAGGGCATCTGTTTTCACTATCCAGTATCTTTTCATCAATTACAGTAGCAAATTCATTCCTTCAGCAGAAATAAAGAGCTAGGAAAGAGCATGCAATGCTAGTTTCAAACCTCAGAAATAAATTTTACATTCATTCCATAAATATCCAGCATCTATTATATGCAAGGATCAGAAATAGCTGCCACTGCTGTCAAGGAGACCTAAAGATGCTGATGAAACTGAGGCGACAGCGAAGAAGAAAATATTTTCTAGTGAGTGGAAAAGAATTTGATTAAAAGGCCAATGTGGACGGTTGAGTCAGACTGTCGCCAATGCGGGTTCTCAGAGAGTGACCATCTATAGCCCACAGCAGACTCCTCTTCCTTGTTACCAACTTCAGTTGAGCCAAACATCTCTTGGGAGGGAATTACATTCATGAGCGTCACACAAACCCTAAATGGCAATGTTGGCAGTCAAAGCCTCTGTCTACCATTTCTGACCTATGTTCCAGCCCTCTGGCTCCCTGCTCAGGGACACTCTGAGACCTCAGCTGCTCTCCTCCTCCCCAGCTCTCCAGACTCCCTGCTGTGAGCACTGCTCTGGCTTGTGCTTGAGTACAGAACACCTCTTCCATGCAGTGCCTGCTTCTGCTCTCAGTAGGGCCTTCTCTCTCTCCCTCCTCTGAACATCCACTCCTTCGGAACCCTCTACCAACCTTTTAATAATTAGCACATATTCTGGTTCTCCACACTGGCTGCAAAGTGTAATCCATTGATGACAGTTAAAAATACTGACACCTGGTTCGGGTCCCCAGATACTATGACTTAATTCAAATGAGATTCAGCCTGGATGTTGCTAGTTTTAAAAGGTCTCCAGATGAATCTACTACTCAGAGAAGACTGGCAGAGTTGCTCAACCGCGATGGAGAGCCCCACACTAAAATGCCCGTGGAACATTTCAAGGGGCAGCACAGCCTTGTTTGCCCTCATCAGCTCCCACCTCCCAGTCTCTCATGCTGAGGGGGTTGAAGAACAGACTCACACTTGCCAACGTAAAGTGACTGGTGCGCTGACAGTTCCCCAGGTGACACTGATCTGACCCTCTTCAGTAAGCTTCTTTAGATTTGTGTGTGCTTCTGTCACTTCCTCTACACTGCAAGTCTTACTCACTTTGTATCTCTAGGATATGCCAACTCTTCAATAAATGTTAGAATTTAAATGAATACACAAAGTTATAAGGTTAAGAATTTAATTTCCAGTTTAGAGCTGCCCATCAAGTGATACTTTTTAAAAAGCTGATTTAAACCAAACATAAAAACTAAGAAAAGGAAAGAACTTTTCTTACCGGCATGGCATTGCTTGGATCTTCTCCATACATAAACTGGACTTTCACTGTGATGTTCCTGGCGGAACCCTGACGATTGGCAAAATTAAGACTCTGAGGGTATATGTAGAGAAGATTTCTGCAAAGCAACAGTATAAATAGTGAATACTAAAATACTACATATCATTCACAAAACGCCATCAAAAGATGAAAAAATACCAATTATTATTATTTCCCAGGCACTGTACTAAGTAGTCTCATGTACCAATCCTTAGAGAAATCATTCACATACAGAGCAATCAAATAAATACATCCTGATTGAGGATCAGATTAATGTCTGGCTGAGTCAGGAGCGCCGCACCATCTCTCCTGAGAAAACTCCGAGGCCTATTAGGGCTGGAATAATCCGCCCCCTCGGGTGTATAGAGATCTGACCTTAGACAGATGAACTGCTCCTCTCAAAAACCTCTAAGGTCCTGACTCCATTGCCTCAGCCCCTAAAACATACAATCCAAAAACATGTGGCCTATAACGATGTGCCAAATATCCTGACTCCACCCCGGCTCCACCCCTGCCTTCCCCTAGCCAACAGCGAACCAATAGCACCCCCCCCCCCCGCTTTACCCTATATAAGTCCGCGCATTTCTGAATAATGAGGAAGCTTCCGGAAACCTCCCTCAAGTCAGCCTGGTGATTCCGCGTCTTGCCCACCCAGTCCCGGTCCCTGAACCTTGCTCTGTGAGCAAGCTCACGGACGAAAACAACACCTGATTTCGCAGATGAACTGAGAGCCAGAAATTAAGTGATTTCCACACACAACGTGGGGAATGATGAAGCTGAAATCAGAGCCTCGTCAGCCAGATTTCAAAATTCATTCCCTTCCCTCTACACAAGGCGTCTGGGAAATAAGTATGGAGGAAACGCTGCCAAGAAGTTGAGAGACAGTTCTACTATGGAATGGAGTACAGAAGTGTATAATATTCCACATTATTGTAATTTCACAGTACTGTCAATATTCCACATTATACTACTACAATTTAGTGTATCTAGGAGAAGCAGGTGGCTACTATGAGACAATCACAATGTACCCTATATTTATTTGACTTCTGCTGGAGCTCATGCCTGGGGACCTCACACTAATGTCAATAGTCCCTACTGCCAACACAAAGAAAAGAAATATAATTTAAGAAAAGTCACGAAAGGAGGAGATAAAAAAAAAAATGAGTTGATTTACCTGAACACTATGCTTGGAACTGATGAACAAGATTTCAAGTATAATAAAACCCTGCTAATCAACTTCAAAGACAACAGGTCTAAAAGAACTCAAAACAATCAGTCCCCCCAAATATAAAGACCCGATCCAAAAATGGGCATCCGAAATGAACAGACATTTCTCATACAAAGAAGTGAAAGCAGCAAGAAAATATATGAAAAAATGTTCCACATCACTGGTCATTCGAGAGATGCAGATGAAAACAACACTGAGATTCCACCTCACCCCACAAAGAATGGCTGCTATCAAGAAATCACACAATAACAAATGTTGGCGGGGTTGTGGGGAGAAAGGAACCCTCCTCCATTGTTGGTGGGAGTGCAGACTAGTGCAACCACTATGGAAATCAATATGGAGATACCTCAAAGAGCTTGGACTGGAGGTTCCATTTGACCCAGCCATCCCTCTGTTGGGTATCTTTCCAAGAGAACTAAAAGAATCATATCACAGAGAAGTATGTGCACCCATGTTTATAGCGGCACAGTTTGTAATAGCTAAATCTTGGAAACAACCTATTTGCCCATCCGTTGGAAACTGGATAAAGAAGATGTGGTTTTTCTATAAAATGGAATATTACTCAGCCATAAAGAGCGAGAGAATAGATTCATTCATAGGAAAATGGATACATATTGAAGATATACTCCTAAGTGAAATAAATAAGTCCCACATGTGTAAATACCAAATAGTTTCCCTGGTGTGAATATTCTGCAACAATGCATAAGATTCTAATAAGATTACTGACATTTAGAAATGGGAGGAAAGGAGCTAAAGGTGTAGGGAAGGTGTGATACGTAGGGGAAGAACAAAAAGGGAAAAGAAAAAAATGTGAGAGAATGAAAAGATGAAAATAAAGTGTTTGTAGATAGGGAGGGGAGGAGGGGGTGAAGGGAGGGCAGAGGTAAGGGGAAAAAAATGAGAATCAAGACTTGCCATGTAAAGGTACATGATCCCAACAATGAATGTAACTGTACTGTATCCCTAAATGTACCAATAAACTCAATAAAAAAAAAAAAAAAAAAAAAAAAGACAACAGGTCTAAATTTTCTGTAGTACAGTAGGGCAATCCAGACATTTTAAATTAACACACAATCTGATTCAAGAAACCAACCTGTAAGTGGAAGAGAACTATGCTACACACAAGTAAAAGTGGATGTGTCGAAAGTAATTAAAACATTTTTTATACTTCAGAATAATTACACATAAAGAAATATCGTGTACATCAGTATGGTGAACACACCCCATCTGAAAATCCCAAATCCAAATCTGAAACTTTTTGAGCTCTTGACATGATACCACAAGTCTGCCAGTTCAATGTACACAAACTTTGTTTCATGCACAAAATTGCTTAAAATGTTCTACAAAATTACCTTTAGGCTTTATATGTAAGTTATGCATAAAACATAAATGAATTTCATGTTTAGACTTTCATCCCTCAAGATATTTCATTCTGTACATGTAAATATTCTAAACCTGCCACTCTATTCAAACTGAAACATTTCTGGTCCCAAGCATTTCTGACAAAGGGTATCTGTACTGGATTGGTTAATAAAGTTAACATACACCAATAAGAAGGGGTACTAAGGAGTCCTGCAAATGACAATGTGCAGCAGTATTTACGGAATACGGAAAGGGACACTGACATGTCAGACAGAGGGCCAGTTCCCATGGAACAGGCTCCACGGGGACATTCCCTACACATCATCAGTTCTGCTGGGCAGGTGTGTACATGTGGATGAGGCAGGTAAAGGACAACAAGAGAAAGAATGGATAAAATTGTATTTCTAAATAATAATTACAATTGGGCTGGGGATTTAGCTCAATGGTGCCAATGCCTGCCTCGCAAGTGCAAGGTCCTGAGTTCGATCCCCAGTAGCAAAAATAAATAAATAATCACAATAGCGTTAGTTTCTTTTTCAGTTAATAGCAACAGCTTTAGATTTTTATACTTTTCTTCCTCATAAAGTTTATTGGTACATTTAAGGCAAACAATAGTTACATTTACATGATGTATCTTGGTTCTTATTTTTTTCCTTATTCTATACTGTTTTATTTTGCTTCAACTTTTTGCAGTGAAAACAAGATCTTTGCAATTAGAAAACCAAAAAGTAATTTCCATGTTGGAGAACAAGTGTCTTTGACAATTAGCATATTCCCTGGAAATAGCAAAGAAATGGAGACAGTCAATTGTACTTAAAATAGTTGAACAGCTCACTAATCAAAAGAACTAGAGCTCAAAGATGACTACGAGGAACCACTGCAATCATCAAAATTTGTACAAGAAATATTTATGGACTCACCAACAAATGTCACACATTATGTTGGGCATAAATAAGATATAATAAGATTAAGATGTCATTGCTTAGAATTGAGAAACATACTACCTAATGGGATGGAAATGGCCATAAACCATCATTTAAAAACAATGTAGTGTTACATAAGTGGTGTGCAGAAGTGATGGCAGAAAAATAAGAGGTATTCAACTGTGAAGTCTTCTCACCTCTAAGACTCCCTACCTTTTCTATCCTGACAATGTATTTGTTGAAAAAAGTATAGATTTCTGTATAGATTTTTTCTGTATAGGTTTCCGTATAGATTTTTCCAGAGCTTAGATTTTAATTGCAACCCTACACTGTCATTTTTAACATGGTCCTTGGAGTTTTCTGTAAATTTAGAGATTTATCTAGCGCCTTGGTTTTATTTAATTTTTTCAGTCAAGAACACTTCCACCAGGAAGACAATGTTTGATTGTTCCTTTCTAACCAACTAGTGGATAGCAATGATCAAACCCTAAATCAATTAACCCACTAACAGCTGCCAAAAGCTAACTCACTGACATTGTCTTTCCCCAACAGCTGGGACACCTCGAGCAAGGGCACTTTCCCTTGTCCACTATTTGCTTTCCAGCGAGCTACTCTAGACTTAATATTTGACTTTTCCAGATTTCAAAATAAGTTAGTATACTACAATCTTCTAAAGTACATCAATTGTCTTCTTTTTTTAAAGTATCATCTAGAAACTTACAGATCAAAATATTTGACAAGTTTCAATACACTGTAATTATCACACTTCTGGGTATTCAATTTGATCTCTGGCAAGCGAAAAAACTTCAAACTGGCTTTAGATTCAGCTATTGCAGTCTTTGATAACCTATTGCTCTTTGTGATGTTAAAATGTTCAGTGTTGTGCTTGGGCATTTTCTCCTCAGATCTCGAATCAGTCATTTCTCCAATGAGCTGTGGTTCTTGTGAGTAAGAAACATTTTCCCAAACCATAGTCTGAGCATTTTTTGTGGGTTAATCATTACCTTTAGGCCATCTAAGTACAAAAAGGTAAACGAATAGCGCTTCAGCAAGAAATACATCCCGAGTTCATACTGATTTTTCCAATTCAAATCAGGACTACAGGTATTTACTTCATCATTGCTATATTTGATCTATCATTTTTCCCACACTGAGAATCATTCTCCAAAAATCAACTCTGAAAGAACTAGAATTATGTCACTTAATTTTTGTGTTACTCCATGAGTGGTGTTTAAGAAACTCCAAGATTCTGTGCTCTGAGATGAGCCTGTTAAAAAAAGTGAAAAATCCAGGGGAAAACAAGAGAGTACAATGACACAGAAACTAAAGAAAGGAAAAAAAAAAAAAAAAAAAAAAGAA
>NW_022900945.1:1618440-1634400 GCF_012274545.1 Fukomys damarensis
AAAAAAAAAAAAAAAAAAAAGGAGATTCAGGAGTCGGTAGAATAAAATAAAATAAAATAAATTTATTTCTTAAAAGTACACATGTGAAGCAGAAAATGATAATGTAATAATTACAGGCTGAATATGGGAGTTTTTAAGTCTTTTAAAATTGGAAGAATTTAACCTTCATTAAATACCAGTGAGAAGAATCCAGGGGAGACTGCATTTAAGACTTCTTTAGAAGATTCGAGGGAACAGAACCCAAGTTATTTATATTTAATTTTCTGTCTCAGCCTTTGTTTCATCTGTAATTCCTTGCTGTAACAAACACAGAGTCCGCACAGCATGCTACACAGAGACCTTCACTTCACAGAACCCATGGTCTAGAGAGGCAATGAGACAGAAAAATAACTACACTGTAGTTGGGGAAGCTCTGAACAAAACACTCTGGAGCTGATCTGAGGAGATACGGGATCAAAGATCCACCCACAAAAATCAATGAGAAAATTACAAGATTACACAGACACATAAAACACACAGAAAAGCAAAATATACCATACACCACCCCACAATCTGATTACAGTGTATAATCATCTTGCTCATTTATGTATTTTTTTAAAAATAAATGTCTTCTCTGACAGAGCCCAAACTCTATAAGGGCACGAGCTCATTTGTCTTTTTGTTATAATCCCGATGTTTAAAATAGTATCGCACATTTACTGAATGGATGAATGAATTGTAGAGAGCGCATGTAACAGTTTAATGATGTAACATTTCTAGAAATCTAGATTTCCAGGTTAAATGGGAAGTGACAACATTATCATAAATTGTTTGATTTCTGTAGCAAGTAATATTATTTTAAATTCAACTTGATCTGAAGGACATTTGTATGCAATTGATAGATTATTTTCCATCATTTTCCATCTAACAACTCCACTAACAAATTCCTAAACAAACCTAATAAATCTTTACTTTTGCATTTTAAATACTCCCCTGAAGTATTTCAAGTGAGCAAGAATAAGACAATGAAAAACGTGAAGATAGCTGACTAGCCATTTAGAGAAAAGAGATGAACTCCTATTTCACACCCTGAAGTAAGTTGGGAGACTAATCAAAGGCTTACAAAATAAAAGCACAGAAGTACTAGAAGAGCTTTAGAGACCAGGCATCCCTACAGCTGAGAAGGGTGCTTCTAAGCATAAGCCACAGAAATTATAAAAGACATACATTTGATTTTTTTTATTAAGTTCATTGGTACTTTTAGGTATAAACTACAGTTACACTCACCACTGGGACCTTGTACCTTTACATGGTGGATCACTGGTTCTTACTTTTCCCCATTCCCCTGCCCTCCCTCCTCCCTCCCTTCACCCTCTCCACCCTTCCCTATTTGCAAAGACTTTACTTCCATTTTTTCCTTTTCTCGTATTTTTCTTTTTCCTTCTTTCCTTTCCTCTCCTCTTCCCACTTCCCCTACTCCTTTAGCCTTTTTCTTCCTATTTCACATTATCAATTATACAATTTGAACCTTATTTACACCTTTAGTTTTTCACATCAGAGAAACGATTCAGTATTTATACATGTGTCCTATTTATTTCACATGTGCATCCATTTAGCTATAAATGTCTCTCTACTTTCTCATTCTTTATGGTTGAGTACTCTCCATTTTATAGAAAAACCACATCTTCTTTATCTAGTCTCCAGTAATGTGGGCAATTGGGCTGTTTCCAAGATTTAGCTATTACAAACCGTGCTGCTATAAACATGGGTGCGCATATATCACTGTAGTATGACTCTTTTAATTATTTTTGGAAGATATCTAGTAGAATACCTGGGTCAAATGGAACCTCTAATCCTAATTGTTTGAGGTATGTTCGTATTGATATCCAGTGGTTGCACCAGTCTGCCCTCCCACCAACAATGGAGAAGGGTTCCTTTCTCCACACAATCCACCAGCATTTGTTACTGGTTAATTTGTTGATAGCAGCCATTCTTTGTGGGGTGAGGTGAAATCATGCTGTTGTTTTATCTGCATCTCTTGAATGACCAGTGATGTTGAACATTTTTTCATATATTTATTTGCTGCTTTTACTTGTTTGTCTGAAAAATGTCTGTTCATTTCAGATGCCCAGTTTTGAATTCGTCTTTATATTTTATGGGAGGTCTGATTTTTTTTTTTTGAGTTATTTATAATATTCTAGATAGTAGACCTTTGTCTGAGGAACAGCTGGTAAAAACTTTTTCCCACATTGTAGGTTGTCTCTTGGTGGTTTCTCTTGCAGTGCAGAAGCTTTTTAATAAGATGAGATTGCAGTTGATTCTTCGTGCTAGTTCCCATGCTGCTGAGGATTTGTTCATAGTCTTTTCCTCTGCCAATGTCGAGAGTTCTACCTAACTTATCTTCCAACGACTTTAGTGTTAAAGACATATGTTTAAAACATCTCTATGGGAAATTATACCATAAATATAAGCAGAAGAAAAATGACAAGTCAGAAAAACACTATTCGTTAATCATGCTGTTGTTTTATGCATCTCTTGAATGACCAGTGATGTTGAACATTTTTTCATATATTTATTTGCTGCTTTTACTTGTTTGTCTGAAAAATGTCTGTTCATTTCAGATGCCCAGTTTTGAATTCGTCTTTATATTTTATGGGAGGTCTGATTTTTTTTTTTTGAGTTATTTATAATATTCTAGATAGTAGACCTTTGTCTGAGGAACAGCTGGTAAAAACTTTTTCCCACATTGTAGGTTGTCTCTTGGTGGTTTCTCTTGCAGTGCAGAAGCTTTTTAATAAGATGAGATTGCAGTTGATTCTTCGTGCCCAGTTTTGAATTCGTCTTTATATTTTATGGGAGGTCTGATTTTTTTTTTTTGAGTTATTTATAATATTCTAGATAGTAGACCTTTGTCTGAGGAACAGCTGGTAAAAACTTTTTCCCACATTGTAGGTTGTCTCTTGGTGGTTTCTCTTGCAGTGCAGAAGCTTTTTAATAAGATGAGATTGCAGTTGATTCTTCGTGCTAGTTCCCATGCTGCTGAGGATTTGTTCATAGTCTTTTCCTCTGCCAATGTCGAGAGTTCTACCTAACTTATCTTCCAACGACTTTAGTGTTAAAGACATATGTTTAAAACATCTCTATGGGAAATTATACCATAAATATAAGCAGAAGAAAAATGACAAGTCAGAAAAACACTATTCGTTATGTATATAACAAAGAGTATCCACAACATGTAAATAGTTCCTAATCAGAAAGAGAAAAAATTCAAAAGGGGGATTGAGTACGGGGAAGGAATTATATGCCTACAGGTATTTCACAAAGTGAGTAAGAGACAGCCAATAGAATAAACTAGGTACATATATGCCTACTAGATTTATCAACATTTTTGTCTTTTTCTTTGAGAACATTGACAAAAGTATCTGTGAAAAGCCAGGAGGGGTGGCGCAGGCCAGTAATCCCAGCACTCGGGAGGCTGAGATACGAGGATCGCTTTGAGTTCAAGACCAGCCTGGGCTACATAATGAGTTCCATCCAGGTCAGTCTCAACTACACAGTAAGATCCTGTCTTAAAACCACTCCCCCTACCAAAAAAAAGTATTTGGGAAAAGATGAATTCTCAGATGATCTTCTCAGGCATGGTAAATGTATACTTGTGAAAATGGCAACCATAATTTAAAGTCAACATCTACAGACGCATATTAAAATATTTAAAAACATAAAGATAAAATTTTTACATAGTTTATAATTAGAAAAAATTTTATAACTGAGGGTGATTAAATTAAGACACATACATGTAATAGAATATTGTATCCAATAGAAGATTGTAAAGTTAAGACTTTCATTTTTATAGGTTTTTAATTTTATTTTAATGTTTAAAATTTTCATTTTATTTATTCTTTATTCAGTGTTGGGGATTGAACCCAGGGCCTTGTAACATGCTAAGCAGACCTTCTACCCTTGAGCTACATCCTCAGCCCCAACAAAAACTAATTTTTAAATTATTAACATTATTGAAAACTTAAAAGCAACAAAAACCCTTTATGCCCCCACACTAACACATTCAGCTATATGTTCCATTTATAATCTCATTTTATATGTACACATTTTACATAGTTCTTAACTATAATACACATTTAATTTTTTTGTATTTTTAAAATTAATTTGATTGATATATTTTAGGTATACAAAATAATGACATTCATCATTGGAAATTTATACCTTTACTGTCTTGGTTCTTATTTTTTCCCCCGTTCCCCTGCCCTTCATTCAACCCCTCCATCCCTTCCCTATTGACAAAGATTTTGTTTCCGTTTTTTCATTTTCTTGTGTTAATTCCACTCGCAAATATCTGAGTTTTCACAGTAAGTATTTCCAGCATTAAAAACAAAAACTGGGCTGGGTATGTGGCTCACTTACAGAACCCTTACAGAATATGTGTAAGGCCCTGATTTAATCTCCAGCACTGAAAAAAACAAACACAAGCCCCCCCCAAAACATAAAAGAAGTAATAAATAAAATAAAATGATTCCTGCAAAGCTTGCTCAACTTCTGGGTCTATACAATGAGTACTATTTAGTAGAATGGTCTATGAGACAACTGAACATTTCATATGTGATTGGTTCTGATTACTGTAATATAAAATATACAATTTTGAATACAGTGTAAAATATAAAATATCTAATTTTTAATATGGATGTCACAATGACTTTACATATTGGATTAGATAAAATGCTATCAAATTAATTTCATCTGTTTCTTATTTTTATTGTACTTATCAATATTTTTAAATTACAGTCAGTCCCCACATTAGGACAGTTTCACTTAAAACTTTTCAGTTTCATGATGGTGTGAAAGCAACTCAAATGCAGTAAAAGTATACTGCAGATTTTGAATCTTTACCCTGGCAAGTCACATGACACTCTCAGGATGCTAGGGGAAGGCACATCAACTCCTGCCAGCCACATGATCAGGGGTTAAATAGCCGATCCTCTACAGCACACAGTGTTGTTAAGCTATAGTGTTGGAAGTTGGGGATACTAAATGCATTTTCAATTTGACATTTTCAACTTACAATGTGTTTATTGCGATAGAATCATATCCAAAGCCAAGAAGCATCTATCTGTACATATATAGTACACATTATATGTCTAATGGACAGTGCTGTTTTAGACAAATAAGAGGACCTAAAGAGTAATTCTGGTATTCTTTAATTAGTATAAACATTCTTTCTTTTTTTTGGGGGGGTACTGGGGATTGAACTTAGGATCTTCTGCTTGCGAGGCAGGCAACGGCACCACTGAGCTAAACCCTGGGCCCTAATTAGTATAAACATTTCTACTTTTTCTCAGAACTGTTTTTCTCAAACAGTTACTTTCAAAATCTTTCTAACAAACACAGTACAGTGGTGGCCCCTATACTCAGGGGAAGCACTCAAAAACCCTCAGAGGGTGTCAGAAAACAGAAATAGTATCAAACCCTATTTAAATGTCTAGAACTTTTACCTTTTCACATAAAGGAAGCATTTTAAGGCTTTTCTTTGGTGTATAAGAATTGCTAGGGCCTGGATTTAGCTCAGCGGTTCGGTGGCCTGCCTTGGAAGCACAAGGACCCGAGTTCAATCCCCGGTACCAAAAAAAAAAAAGAATTGCTAGCATCATTGTACTTGCATTTTGAGGTATTATTAAGTAAAATAAGAGTTACTTGGACACATGTACTGCAATAGCACAGCAATGACCAGATAACTACAAAATCTGCTTAGTGACAATGGGCAAGGAGCATGTCCAGCAAACAGCATGGGCACTGTGGACAAGGGCGGGACAGAGTGAGCCAGAGCAGGATTTCATCTCTATACCCACAACAGTTGAAAACTTATGAGTTATGGATTTCCAGAATTTTCCATTTAATGTTTTTGGCTAACAGTTGACCCTGGTTAACTGAAACCTAAAGATAAGCAGGTACTCCTGCAACTCAAAAATGAACTATCATAGTTAAGAAAGAAATTAAAGAAATATTGCATAGAAAACAGCCAAATACCTTGTGTTTTATTTAGAAATCTTATCTCTAAGATTGCATAACCTAGGGGAAGCAAAAGGACTTTGCTTTGCTTAGAATTTAAACAACTGAGGCTGCTAAATGCCCTAAAAGTCTGTCTAGCTAAAATACTTTGTGTATTCATTCTTAGAAGCCAAGAATTAAATTAGGGCCTAAGATTGCTTAACAGTAATTTATTTTCTTTGGCATTTAAAAAATTTTTATAAATTGCTGGCTATGTTATCACTTTAATTATGTTCAATAATAATGTAATTCAAATTTCATTATAATGTAATATAATACTGTAATTCAAAGTACTGTATGAAAAAATCCAGATATTTCTACCTCAAACCAATATAAGGATATATATGACCATTACCTCTAGCCTGTCAATGTTACAGGTAAAAAATTACATAATTTGTACAGAAAGCATTAGTATTCTAGAATAGCACTGAATTTGGCAGGAAATTCTTTCCTGCCACTTTTTTTATACTAGAGCCATACTACTTCTTGGCAATCAGACAGGCTACTCTTCAAATTCTCTTTTCTAAAAAGAACCTGTTGTATCACAGGGGGATTAGCATTTAGAAAACTCCCTTATGTCCTATCTTTATCATTCTCTTGTCTCTTTCAAGAATATTTATTACATCTATGACGTATAAGCCACTGTATCACAAATCCATAAGGGATATAAACAAAACACACATAAGGATCTGGACAACAGGCCTCGGATACTGTAATAAGAGAAAAGCTAGGTTCAACTCTCCCTCAACTAACAAGTACGTGAAATATCAGAATCAACATGGTTAAGGTACAAAAGCTGATGGCTCATTTTAGAAAAGTTTTGAAATATGCCCTTCATGACAAGTCATCACAATGTAATTTCTCTTTAAATAATGAGAAAATTTGAATTTTTACTCTAGTTTAATATACAGTTTTATACTGACAGGAACTAGAGCAAAGGATAAAATGAAGGTAAATAATTTTCTTCATTAGTGGAATTATATGTGTTTTCATTTATTTTTATTCTGTACTTCTACTACAAGTATTAATATGGTATTGTATTAGACACGTAAGAAAAAATATACATAAGCTAATCAAAAGACATAATTCCTTACCAAGGTTCAAGAGACAAAAGCTCAGAAAAACCTAAATTCTAACAAATTTCCAGTTAACATGATCTTAATATGAATACAGGTGTCACAAACAGAATGCTACAGTATGAATATATCTACATTTGTTAAGCATTAAAAAGCCTATATATATATATATATAAAATATATATATTGTGTAGTGCTTACTACTCAGCAGATAATCTTAAGCACCTCGAAAAAGCTAATTTTAATATTTATGTAACTCTATCAAGTAGCTATTATCTGCACTCAATAGATGTAATTTGACC
The DNA here is from genome assembly GCF_012274545.1 of Fukomys damarensis. Taxonomy (NCBI): domain Eukaryota; kingdom Metazoa; phylum Chordata; class Mammalia; order Rodentia; family Bathyergidae; genus Fukomys; species Fukomys damarensis. The sequence goes on from NW_022900945.1 coordinate 1,625,855, forward strand.
AAGGTTCACAGAGTTGAAGATGAGCAAAGCTAAGATTTCAATTTAAGCAGTTTTTCTCCAAAATCACATTCTTAATCACTGTGGTACACTACTATTTAAATAGTTACAATATTAACCAACCCCTTAATACTTACTATACAATAAAAAATGCCTCCATTTTACAGTAAAAGAGACATTACTAAGAATAATTTTGAAAATTATTTTTTTGTAAAATTTTGCTTGACAATTCACAATTTTAAACTGAAACTCATTATATCAGTATTTTTCTCTTTGTGGAAAAGCTATTAACTTCTCAGTACTCTGGGAGATTAAGGGAAGAGGATCACAATCTCAAGTCCCACTCGGGCAACTTAATGAGATCTTGTGTCAAAATAAACAATTAAAAAAGGGCCAGGAATATCATGTAAAAGTACAAATTTTCCCAATGATGAATGTCATATTGTATACCTAAAATGCAACAACAAACGTAATGAATTTTTTAAAAAGGGGCTGGGAATGTAGCTCAGTGAAAAAGTCCTGGGTTCAATCTCTAGTACCCCCTAAAAGTTATTAACTTTATGAAAAAAAATCTTACATAGTGTTGAGTAAGCACACACTCTACATGCACACATGTACACACACACAGGTTACAAATCAGCTTCCGGTGATATACAGATAGACATTTGAGATCTCTTACCAGCCAGACACTATTCTAAGCATCCTGTTTACTTTTTTAAAAATCCTCATAACCCAATGAGCTACCTACCACAGTTTTCCCAATACAAATGAGAACCATAGTATGAAGAAGTTAAATAATTTGTCCAAAGTCCAACAGCTAAAGTTGGCTTTTGGACTCAAACCATAGTCAGATTCCAGAATCCACATTAACAATTTTATCACATAGATTTAGTTTCTCAAAAAAATTCTTGATATGAATACTCAATGAAGATAACCACTTACAATTTAAGCATTTAATTTGTTTCCTTTTAACACTCACAAGAACAATGGAACTTTCATTTATAGATAAATTATTCTTCGCTTTTGGTTGAATTTTTAATATCAGAATTGTTACTAAGATCACAAACTTCAGAAAAATCACGGTGGGCAGATGATAGCTTCTGACACTAGGAAGAATTTCAGATTTAATTCTAGTTTTGGCTAAAGGAGACTAAGTACCTACTGATGTTCTGGCAGTATATGGAAAAGAGCCTGGAACACAAACACAGTAGGGAAAGGAGCAGACCCTGCTGTACTGATGTTTATAAAGTATGGAATATTGTGATGTCTTACAAGGTTGGTTACAACATGTGAAGCAAAAGACACACTAACAGATAATTACAGTGACAAGTAATAAGGAGCATATAACAATGTTAGCTTCGACAGGTTTTACAGAATTAGAGCATTGAGAGCCGTAACACCACCTGCAAGAATAAAGGAAGGTTTCACAGAGAAAGAATTCTGGGGATTAGGGATCTTTACAAAAGCACTAAAATACAATCTATGAGATACATACTTAATCCATTTCAATTTTTCTCGATTTTAATCATGAAGTTATCCATCAAGAGTTTTTTATTTACAAATCTATTTTAAAATCATAAAAATATCTTTTAAAAGGAGCTTTTAAAAACAGGTTGGTGCCTAACACTAAAAGTGCAGTTAATAGTATAACAAAGTTAATAATAACAATTTCAAACTACCTATTTAGTTCTCATTTCCTTGATTTCATTTGGCATTGATCTAACTCAATGTGAAAGAAGGTTACATTCGTGCAAGTTAATATAGCTTAATGATTAACTATATTCACCTGCCAACCTGACCTTTTATGCGGAAAATCCTAGTATATATAAAGAAGTCTAGGTCTGCTTATAGGAGAAAATTATTCAAAATTCCTTGAAATTGAATAATTAGGATAAAATGTACACAATTAAGCTCTTTCTCATTCTTGTTCCTCTAGTTATTTCTTCCAGGATTGATCAAGACAATTCATCACTTGATTCTCCATCTCCAGAGCCAAAATCAAGATTTGCTATGTTAGATGATATAAAAATTTTAGCCAATGGTCTCCTTCAGTTGGGACATGGTCTTAAAGACTTTGTCCATAAGACTAAGGGCCAAATTAATGACATATTTCAAAAACTCAATATATTTGATCAGTCTTTTTATGACCTATCAATGCAAACTAATGAAATTAAAGAAGAAGAAAAAGAACTGAGAAGAACTACATCCAAACTACAAGTCAAAAATGCAGAGGTGAAGAACATGTCACTTGAACTCAACTCAAAACTTGAAAGCCTCTTAGAAGAAAAAATTCTACTTCAGCAAAAAGTGAGATACTTGGAGGAACAATTAGCTAATTTAATTCAAAATCAACCTGACATTCAGGATCACCCAGAAGTAACATCACTTAAAGTAAGTAAAAAAAATCAAAGTGGGTTCATGATTATGTTTTCAATGTGGACTTAAAGTACTTCTGAGATATACTACTTGAAATACTTTGTTACCATTGTCAAAATATTTTATTTTTCTTATGAAAAATATCTTCTATAAAATAAAATTTCCATTATAATTTCAAGTTGGTTTTCATTTCCCTAATAATACATATGGAAACAACTAAATTTTGTATTTCATGTAAAAAATTAGAAATCAGTTAATACAGAATACTAATTATACTACTGCAAATTACTTGAAGTAAAAAATTAAATGAATTTAAATTTAAAACCATTCTTCCGTGTTCAGAAACAGATAAATGCAATACAGTAAAGAGTAAAGAATTATTTCTATTAAAATAGCATGACGGTGGGGCCAGGGAAGAAGCTCAATGATGCCACCACCTGCCTCAAAAGTACAAGATCCTGAGTTCAATCCTTGGTCCAAAAAAAAAAAAAAAAAGAATGAGGGGTTTTATTTCATATTGAAGCATACAAGTGAAAATGATTCTAACATAATAATCTAAAAAATTAGATCATGATAGTTATAAATAAAACTTAACAAAAAAGAATCAAAAGGAAATCTTTATAATCATATTACGATCTATATCCAGGCTTTTATAGAACAGCAAGATAACAGCATTAAAGATCTTCTCCAGACAGTGGAAGAACAATATAAACAATTAAACCAACAGCAAAGTCAAATAAAGGAAATAGAAAATCAGGTAAGTCAGTATTTTAATGGTATGTGCAATATTTTACATTTTGGTTTATATAAACACTAGACCCTAAAATTATTTAAAAGATTTAACTGGATCATGTGGAAAATGATCACAACAGCATGACTTCCAAGATCACAAGCTCTGTAGCTAATACCAACGAGTTTGAATCATGACTGAAAATTTCCTAACTGAATAGGCCACTTATCCTCTTTGTCTCTCAGCTTCCTCATGTCTTACAAAGATAATAGCTCAATCTCACAGGATTACTGTGAGCAAAACAGAATTCATAGCAGCAAAAGTGATCCTATTAAATTTTAAATTAACCATGTCTATTTTTGGTTCAAAACTCCCACTGGGCGCCATGTCACACGTGTTAGTGCTCAGGACCTGAAATGCCCTGACAATTCGTTATCTCCTGACTTCATCTCAACCTAATCTAGTAACTTTGGTCTCTTCCCTGTATTCTAACACAGCAAACACAGGCCCCCTCCTGGCCTCTGCCCTCCTTCCCTCTCCCGGGAGCGCTCATGCTTCCCTCCTGGTATCTGCATGGCCTACTCTTTCATTTTCTTTAAGCTTTCATCACACACAAATTATTCAGTGAAGCCTTTTCAAGCTACTTAAACAAAAATTACAACTCCCTATCCCCATCCTCCAAAGCTTCTGCCCTTTAACATTTTTATCTCCGTAACACCTTTACATATACATTTTAGTGATTTATTCTTTCTATCCCTGAACTACAATGTAAGCTCTGTAAGCACAGGGATTTTCCCCCTTATTTTTATTGCTGTAGCTGCAGAAAATAGAACACTATGTAGCACAGAGTAGGCATTCAAACAAATATCTGTTTAATTAATAATTATATTAAAAAAGACTTCCTATGATTATTATTACTCATATTAGAAACTCTATGTCCCTAAAATAAAATTGATCTAAAATGCAAACAACTGGCTGGGATAGGAAGGTATTTATCTAGACTAAAGCCATGAGAATCTGAGCACTGCAAAATACAGGAGAATAGTTGTAAGAATATTAATTAGTAATATTCTTAGGGGCCAGGGATTTAGCTCAACGGTGCCATGTCTGCCTTGCAAGCTCAAGGTCCTGAGTTCAATCCCCAGAACTTAAAAAAAAAAAAAAAAAGTAATATTCTTAAACAGCCATTCAAGAGTGTTCAAAAAATAAAACAAACTCAGAAACACTGGTGAAAATCATATCCAAGATCTACTAAACAAGTATCATTATTGATTTCCACTGAATATATATAATTTTGGTATATAATGCAAACTTTCCAAAAAGTTTTTTGCCAACTACTTTAATTTCCACAATTTTCTTCTATGTCACTTTTCTAAATTATTTTTATTAAATCCTTTATTATGATTCAATAAGCCTGCCCACACAAGCAAAATGACATTAATGACATCATTCTATTTTTAAAATAAAATGTACAGTAATCTCCTGCTTATCCAGTTTTACTTTCTATACTGTCCATGTGATCAATCAGTGCAAAAATATTAAATATTAATATTTGTCCCGATTCTTGAAGCCATATTAACATAACCTTATTATACTACATTATAATTATTCTTTTAGTATTGTTAATTTATCATATCTAATTTAGAAATTAAACACTACCATAGATATGTACATGTACAAAAAGAATAGTATGCATAGGGTCTGGTGACTCCTTTAGCTTCAGATGCCTACTGGGGGTCTTATTACGTGTCCCTGGATAAGGGTAAGGGGGGGCTTTTGTAAGAAGAAATCAAAACAACGCACTTCTGAGCTACATGAAGTTCATGGTCAACTCTAAGTTATAAAACTGAAATGCAAGAAAGTAGTGGCTTTAAGATCACACAGATACTTGGAAAAGACAGATACCCAGTAAGTGAATTCTACGAGTTACATCCTGGGAAATAGAATGTATTCCAGCAACAAAAATTAGCAATAGGGGTAGGGATACAGCTCAATGACATAGAGGCTTGCAGTGTGCACAGACTGGGTTCAATCTCTCCACCCTCACCCCAAAAGACCGAGACCACTAATAACAATAACGCAAGATAGTATGCATTCTGCTTTTCTCACTATTAATAAGAAAAAGTTCAAACTTTAAATAAAAATTAAATGTTCCTCCTAAATTAGCAATGAAATATTGATTATACCAAATTATACTGACTATACTGAAAATCTTGCCAGCCTACCAACTTCTACAGATACGTTCTCAAAAACTATCAAGTAGCCCCAGGGATTTTAGTTCAGTGGTTCTGCTGCCTGCCTTGCAAAAGCAAGGTCCTGAGTTCAATCTCTAGTACCACAAAAACAAAAGAAAGCAAAATAGAATCATAAATATATTCTACTCATATAAATAAAGAGAATACTGCATATCAAAATGTTTTAAGCAAAAATTTTGGTCTTGTTCATTTTCTGACTCTGATTTTTTGTTTTATGTTTATATTTTGCCTTATTCTATTGATTTTTTTTAGCTTATTATATAATGAGCTAATGACTGACTGGGCCGGGGACCTAGCTCAGTGGTTCCGCCACCTGCCTTCCAAGTGCAAGGACCCAAGTTCGATCCCTGGTACAAAAAAAAAAATGATAATAATAATAATGATAATAATAATAATAATAACAACAACAACATGTCTGATTAACTATTTTTGTTTTTTTGTTTTTTTTTTTTTTGAGACAGGGTCTCACTATGTAGTTGAAACTGACCTGGAACTCACTATGTAGCTCAAGCTGCTCTTGAACTCACAGTGATCCTCCTGCCTCAGCCTCCCGAGTGCTGGGATTACAGGCATGCGCCACCACGCCCAGCTCTTGATTAACTATTTTTGAGAACAGGTCATCTGTACAATCTGGACAGTACTATTTATTCCTCTTACCATCAAAGGCAGTAATATTATGAAGTGAAAGTCAAGACACACATAAACATCACTTCTGATACCCTTACTCAGACTTCCCCAAATTACACGCATATTCAGAGTCACTTATTAAAACTAGGCTTGTATTCTTTTATCAGCTCAGAAGGACTGGTATTCAAGAACTCACAGAAAATTCTCTTTCTTCCAAACAAAGAGCACCACGAACTACCCCCCCACTTCAACTGAATGAAACAAAAAATGTAGAAGAAGACGGTAAGGTACCTTGGTAGGGTTCTTTCTAGAAGCCACCATCGAATTCCCCTTAAAAGAGTGTAAAAAGGCACATCCACCAATCAGAGTATCCACTTAAACTGAATCATGAACTGTTTTTAAACCTTTTAAAGATATTGCTAAGATAATGGAATATAAACATGGACTTCACATTAGAAAATACGAAATGATTATTTTCTTACATGGGCTAGTAATATTAGTTATGGAAAATAACTCATGTTTAAGAGATATGCTGAAATATTTAAGGAGTTAGATAGTCATGTTTGGAAACTGCTTTCACATAATACAAACAAAATACACGTATGTGTGTGCCCGCAAATACAACACAATGTTACTAATTATTGAATATAGACTAAAAGATGATGGAGTTCCCATCAATAATTATTCCCACGTTCCTAGAAAATTTTCAAAAGAAAGACAGAAGTTGCAGGAACAAAGTCTCCACTCCTAGTCAAACTACAACAATGTGATATATTCTCAAAACACTCTTTTTTATGTACTCCATACAGAAAAAGGCCACATTACTGTTTTGTTCCATGTATGCTCACTCTTTCCACACATTTCTGCTCACTACCATAATCGGTATGCATTAAACACTGTACTTACATATTTCTGCCACTTAATATTTTATTATGTCAACCAAATATAATAATGTTTAAAGTTGTCACTTTTTTAAAAAAATAGACTAGTTTGGTAATATTATTTTTATACTGTTTATATAACTCACCATCTAGAAAAATGTGTTAGCATAAACATCACTGAAAATAAGCTACATTCACCACATTCCATTAAATGTCAAGTAAAATCTCTAACTCAAAAGACATTACTAAATTTTATGTTGTAAAATTTTGTTGATTCTAGGAAGTGCTGCTGACTGTTCTGCCATTTATAACAGAAGGGAACACAGAAGTGGCACATATGCCATCAGACCCAGCAACTCTCAAGTGTTTCAGGTCTACTGTGATGTTAAGTCAGGTAAAACCTGCCCGTGGGGAAAATGGACTGTAGTTAGTTCACATTACTCGTTACTTATTATTAGCAAGGCTAACCCTGCTTTCTTTGTTCTGAATAGATACCCCGTGAAATACATATGAACATCCACATAATTCTAATAGCTATATTTTGTATTATTTATGTATTTATTCAGTATTCTCCATTTCCTCTATAAAAGAATCTGAAGTGACCAGTCAGTATGTTTACTAACAAAAAAATTAGTTGCCCTCCACTTAACTGTTTGGGACTATAATAAATAATAAAGTGAATTACCATTCACCTATCATACTTTACAATATTAACAAGTTACTTTGCAAAATCACCAATTAAAACCAAACTCAAAATACTGCTACTTTTAAAAATCTGTCAACAGCAAACTACTAAAAACACACAACTTCATTCTCTAAATTCAGGTAGTTCATGGACACTAATTCAACACCGAACAGATGGATCACAAAATTTCAATGAAACATGGGAGAAGTACAGACATGGCTTTGGAAAGCTTGATGGTAAGGGGACTGCATTTAATCATCATCTCTTGCTAATTTAAAATTATTTATGAGAACCTATTATAGACTGGACACTGGAAAAGCAACAATGAATATAGTTCCAGGCATTGCAGGATGTATAAAGAAAAACACATTTGTTAGTAATAACGTCACTGTCATTATTTGAACTATACTTATCACAATTACATCTGTGTTTAATTATACTTATCACAATTCAATGACTTAAATTATTAAAAGTCTCATTAAGTACATGCTTTGACATGTGATAAGTGCTATGAATAAACTGCAAAGATAATCATCCCTATCATCTACTGTTTTCTCCAATTAACGTTTTAAATATCATTTAATTAAAAGTTAGAAGGGCGGAGAGATGTAGCTCGGTTGTAGAATACTTGCCTAACAGGCACAGAGCCCTGTGACCCATTCTTAGTAAAAAACAATAATAAAATAAAAGTTAAAAGGGGCAAGGAAAGCATCACACATACAGCATAAAATTTTAAATTCTAATTATTTAAATATTATAAATGTGTACTACAGAATATGTGGTTTAAACGATTAGTGAACTCAATGCATTACTCTGCTTTGATCACAAAACAATATAAAGTAAGCCATGTAAAGCAACAGATGTTTAAAATACAAAAGGCATATTATAAAAATGTATGAATGAGGGCTGGGGATTTAGCTCAGAGGTTCGGTGGCCTGCCTGGCAAGCACAAGGACCCGAGTTCAATCCCCGGTACCAAAAAAAAAAAAAAAAAA